>NW_028317998.1:1200000-1545000 GCF_062004578.1 Staurois parvus
ACAGCTCACACAGTAGTTCTCAATGGCTGCAAGAATGCAGCTAGAGAGAAGGAGAAACGATTGCTTTTATAGCCTTTATGGGAGTAAAAGCAATCAGTGTAAAAAAAAAAAAAAAAAATCTTCATCACCCCCCACAAATAGTACAGTGTCACCATGGTGACACTGTACTGCTAGGGTGACAGTATGTAAAAAACCCCAAAAACCTAAATAATATAAAAAAATTTAAAAAATGTAAAACAAATTTTTAAAAATTATAATTTTTGGTTATAAACTAATTCGGGTTTTTTTTTAAACTAAAAGGATAACGGAATAAATTTTGGCCAAGATTTATGATGAAATACTATTTATTTGCAAAATTTTATAAGAAAAACACTCTTTTTCAAAATTTTTGGACATTTTCATTTACATAGCAAAAAATCCCAGTGGCGAATAAATACCACCAAAATAAAGCTTTATCTGTCTCAAAAAAATGCTAAAAAATTCATATGGGTACAGTGTTGCATGACCACGCAATTGTCATTCAAAGTGTGACAGTGCTGAAAGCTGAAAATTGGCCTGGACAGGAAGGGGGTAAAAGTGTCCGGACTGGAAGTAGTTAAGAAAAAAACTAACTCAAAATATCATGTTTTCTGAAAGCAGAGACCCTGGAAAATAAAATGATGGTAGTTGCAATTTATTATGTCACAGTATTATCACAATGCAGGGGTGGACTGACAACTCATGGGGCCCCCGGGCAATAGGGGATCATGGGGCAGTGCCCGAGTTTCCAAATGGTCAGTCCGCCCCTGGCACAATGATTTATCCAGCACAAAATTTCAGTAAAATATATTTAATGTTAAAACACAAAATGCAATTTATTACCCAATTTTTGATAAAATAAAAAAGATGAGGTTGGCTGAGTAAATACTGTATATACCTAGCATGTCAAGCCTTAAAATTGTATGAGACCAGGAAAAATAATTTTGGTACCCTAAATTTTCCCAAGACAAAGTTTTAAAAGCTCCGACAGGTCAGCAGTTTAGCACTAACTGTGAATTATGGACCTAGAATTATTACTCTGACTTGTGTAGTGATATGTAATATGTGTAGCACAGCAGACCATTTGGAAACTCAGGCACTGCCCGAGGGCCCGGGGTCAGTAGGGGGCCCCATGAGATGCCCATGGTACCATTTCATAGGCTTTTTTGAGTTTGGGCAAGGACACAGGGGTGCCATGATCCCCTATTGCCCGGGGGCCCCATGAGTTGTCAGTCCGCCCCTGAGCACAAGTGACATTTTTGTACGTAGGCTGCCCTCATGGTTATTATGTTCACTTATTCATGTATTTGGGGTGGAGAGGCTCAAATATTTTTTGAGGGGGATTTGGGTGTAACTAATTTTTAGACTTTTTTTTCTACTGATTTTTTTCAAATAGGGTGCCAAAAGTCCCCTATGTGACACTATTCTGTTGTTACCAGTTCTCTTAATGAGACATCAGGGGTCTTTTTGACTCCTCCATTGCCCACCAATGAAGCTAATGGTGTGCAGATCATGCTCCATTTTCTTCTTCCATGGCCTTAGTGGCCAGGGAAAGAGATATTTATACCTGCAGTGAAGGGATGTGCTACGTGTCGCTTCCTGATTTTCACTAGGTAGGAGAAATCAGCAAACAGGTACTGTATATACACTGGTCTCCCTCCCTCCTACCCAGTGATGCCGTCATGCTGAACCTGGGTCTGCATGTGGGGGGTACTGAGGGTGTGTGGAAGCAATCAGGCATCACTGAATCAGGCACCTGACAGCCAACATCTGGCTTGTCAGATTTACATACATTTGTTGCTGCTACAGGAGACAGGAGTGTGTATGAAACTGCCATATGACCTACATTGGTGGTAGCAAAGGGGGTTAATAAAACATAACTCTGTTAAACTGTTTTCCAAGAAAATGGAATATCTTCTATTTGAATGGGTTCCTCAGTGTACCAGCCTAAAGACTCGCATCCCACTGTTAAATACATTACTGTTGAAAATGATGGACTGGGATACAAAGAGGAGGAAGAGTGCATTAGTGTGTGGCAACAGTAAAAAAAAAAAGGAAGCAAGAAATGATCTTTAAATGTGTTTGTTTAACTATGTAAAGTACCAGACAGTAATGGTAGTATGACCAGATGAGGGGGAGGGGGAAAGATCCGCTTTAACTGTAGCTTTGCAGTCTTTTGTGAGGTGTCCTAAAAATGCACATCAGAAGTAAACAGGAATCCTTAGGAACTTCTTACATTCCTCCAAGCGCTTTCCCCTAAAAGCACATTTTCTGAGAAGATGTGGATTGTTGTAGATGGGACAGTAGTAATTGTGACCTATAAGTCATCCCCACCATCACTGTTGGTAGCAACAGGTGCAATTCCTGTCTTTCTGACCTTCTACTTAGGTTCTGAAACAGTTCTTCTACTTAGGTTCTGAAACAGTCCTTCTACTTAGGTTCTGAAACAGCACATATATTTGCCAGCACACTGTGAATCTTCAGATATCGACCAAAACTTTTATTGCAGAAGTATTTTTTCACAAAGGACCAAGTGCAACTTTTTAGATCTGCTTCGAAGTGTTGCACTTGGTCCTTTGTGATGTGATCCTTCTACAATAAAATTTCTGGTCGATATCTGATGTTCCACAGCGTGCTGGTGAATATGTGCGTTGTTTCATGACAAGCCCAGTTTTCAGCTGGTAATTGCTTCAGCACTTGCTACTGACGAGCCTATGTCCAGGAATGTTTGTGATGGGAATATAGACAATACCTTATACTTAGGTACTGACACCTTGTAGCTGTGATGTTAATAGCATTTATGTCAACAACAGAGAAGTTTGGGTCATTTTTAGCCTTGGCTATATCTCTCATGTGCTCTAAGAAGAGCAAAAAGGAGGAAAGAACACTTGATGTTGCCTTTTATATCTAGAACCTGCTGTTGCCCAGTTTTCTTGACAATAATAAGGCAATGTTGCCACCATTGGATTTACACCACAGGCAGTGTCTATGTAGCTAAGGTCTGGTAAGTTTGGGTAGCAATCTCTAGTTCAAAAGGAAGATCACTCTGATTCTGAAATATCTGGCTGTTGCTGCTAGAAAATTTAGGAAAGACCTGCAGTTGTTTGAATAATGAAAGTTTGATGGCTTCAGGGCTTCCATAAATTTGCTCTAATCTCTCCCATGAAAAGTTACGGCCTTTGTCCAGTTCCTAGGTGTGAATAATTTTAGGTATTTTAACACAGTCCAAAGATTGAGGGCCTCGCCATCTAATCAGCAGATCAAGCTCTTGCATAGGTGCATCTTCGTGAGACCAGTGTTAATAAACTCCCTGTGAGTCTTATAGCTTGTGTCAGGCCAGGAGTATAGGTTATAGTACAAAAATTCAGATGTGCTGAATATGCAGGGAGTTCATTAATGCATAACACACACCATGAGCAGATCTATAGGCAGAGCAGGATTGCTGATACTTGTGATGCACCATTGGAGATGTAAATAGAACAACAATGAGACTGGTAGGTAGTAGGAGCAGGTTGCAACAGGCCAAGTTGTAACTGTGAGTCTGATCACACAGGAGGATCAGGCAGAAGCATAGTCCAGACAAATCAGGTCACACATGTAAATCAAAATCTGAAAAGTGCACAATCAGCAGTGAGAAGAAAATAGGATCAGAACAAGCTGGGCCATATATGGTAATACACAAATCAGATATAAGTCACTATGATATCCACTATCATGAGCTCTGATGGTGTGATAAGACAGGTGTTTTAAATGTGAGTAGTAATAAGCTGGCCAATCACCATCGTTTCCCCAATAAGGGCTGTCTCAAGACAGGTCAAAGGACTGCCCCTCCCGTAATAATTATTCTGCAAGCCCCCTTTGTTACCCTGCCCCCTCTGCAACCATCCTCCTTTTCTTTTGGACAGTGCATGCCAAGTTAGTCTAGGACATTGGTCCTCAAACTTTTTAAACAGGGGGCCAGCTCACTGTCCCTCAGACCGTTGGAGGGCCTGAGACTACAGTTTAAAAAATATATAGTATACTGAGGACTATAGTTTAAAAAAAAAAAAAAAACTATGAACAAATGTGGACACAGTACAGGAGATGACCAGAGACTGCGAACATAGTACATGAGATGACCAGAGACTGCGGACATACAACAGCGGCGGGAATACTGGGCCGGCCGCTCCATAAGAAGCACAGACATTTCCCCCCAAGTGTGTCTTATGGAGTGAAATATACGGTAAATGCAGGACACCTTGTTGGGTCAGATCTGTGTACAATGTAAAGAGAGAGGGGGGGGGAGATAAGGAGGGGAGAGAGAGCGAGGAGGGGGGGAGAGAGAGAGAGGAGGGGGGAGAGAGAGGAGGGGGAGGGAGAGAGAGAGGAGGGGGGAGAAAGAGGGGGGAGGGGGAGAGAGAGGGGGAGAGAGAAAGAGGAGGGGGAGGGGGAGAGCGAGAGAGAAGGGCGAGAGAGAGAGAGGAAGGGGGGAGAGAGAGGAGGGGGGAGGGAGAGGGAGAGAGGAGAGAGGGGGGAAAGAGAGAGAGAGAGAGGGAGGAGATCGATCATCTATTGCACTTATCTAGGGTCCATGGCCGTGATACCTGACATGCAGCGATGGAGTCTCCTCTCTTGCTCCCCCTCTTCATGGTCAGCTCTAGGCTCCGCCCTCCGGCCGTGAAGGTTGCATGCACTGATCAGAATAGATGGCCGGCTGGCTGCAGAGAGGCCAGGTGAGTGGTGCGGGTTCATAAGCTGAGCCCACCTTCCCCTGTTCTAGAATTGCTGATCCCACCCTCCTGCCTCCCTGCCGAGCTCTCCCAACCTGCCAAACCCTAGTCCCTTGCCTGTAGGCAGATATGCCCCTGCCCGGCGGGCCGGATAAATGTCCTCAGCAGGCCACATGTTTATACTGATCTGGACAGCAAATGTCATCTTATCCACCACAAATTATGGTGCGCAACTCAAATAAATCAAGTACATAGATAGTGATAATATGAAATCAATCATAAAAACAATTCATGTGAAGCAAAATAAAAACTCTGCATTTATATACAACAGATAAACAAACAAAAGTCCATATTATGAAAGTGATTAATGTAAGTCCACACAAGTGCTGTGATGAAAACGAATCCAAAGAGAACAGTGTCAGTGTATTATCCTTCATCACACATAGATGGCCTCTTACCAAATGATTTGATCTTGATTGCAGCGATCAATATGTGCTTGTGTATGTGTACCCCTGCACAAAATCCACTGCGATCCACCATGCAGTTCCTTGTACCATAAACAGAGTTGTTTCACCGGCACCCTCCAAAGAGAACAACAGGAGCCACAATAGTGTTATACCATTTAAAATTGTTTTTTTCTAAAAAAGGCAGGTACTTAGTAGAAGATCCAAGAAAACTAGAGCATAAAACAAAAAGCCAAGGATATGTGCATGGCATGCGATGTATGTCACCAGCTAAGCACCTCCCAACATGTTTCGCCAACCAATGAGCATCATCAGGGGTGTGGAGCATAGTGTCACATCCTTGCCAGTCCCCAGAAACTAGACAGGAGGGGCAACGATGGTAGCATTTACTAGAATTAATCCCCTATATTTTCCTCCTGAAGCAGCTGAAAGCCTGCTTCTCCTTTCCCTTTTGCCGACATTTGCTGCAGGAGGAAAATATAGGGTATTGGTTCTAGTAAATGCCACCCTTGCCATCCCTCCTGTGCAGTTTCCCCTTCCTGCTGGTGCCTGGCCCCCCTTGTGTTCCCCTGGTCCCACCTCAGCAGGAGAAGGGGCTAGTAAATATGTAATTTACCAGCCCTTCCTTTTCTTAATGAACACAGTGAGTGATCATTACCAATAACTCTCTGTGTTCATTCATAACAGAAGCATTGTAAACTTTATTTAATATGCTTCAGTTTGTGAATGAACAGGAAGCTGCTCAGCACTCCCATTCTTTCACTGTCCAGTGTGGCTGAGGCAGCAGAGAAAGGGACTGGGGAACCTCTGTCCTAAGTCCCCTTCTCAAAAGTGAGACATCAGGAATCTGTTTAGATCTCTGGTATTTCACCAAAGCCCCCGAACAGAGCTCCTAAAAATTGTAAAAAACATAAAAAAATATTGTAAAAAAAAAAAAAGTGGCAGCAATCTCTGCCCTACTGCCACCACTCACTGCCCTACTGACACCGCCCACTACTGTACTGACTGACACCATCCACTGTCCTACTGACCCTAGTGACCCTGTGTACACATCGTCTGCTGCCCTACTGACACTGTCCACACACCATCCACTACCCTGTTGACACTGTCCACATACCGTCAACTGCCCTACTGACACTGTCACTGCTCTACTGATTGACGATGTCCACTCTTAAGGTAGGATAATTTTATATTTATACAGTGACATCTATTTTATTATATTTTTCAGTTTTCCTTACTATTTAGTTGGACCTTTTTAGTTCACTCTTTAAAAAAAAGGGTTCCGAACCCTGGTTTTGTTCAGGTAGATCTCCATCTCCCAAAGGTTGCCTACCCCTGCCTTATGCAGGCCATAGATGGGGAGAAAACCGTCCGGTTGTTTAACAAAAAAATGAAAAATCGGTCGTTCAATAGGCCGACATTACAACCAACAGTAAAAAGAATCGGCCGATTGTCTTCCCGTCTACGGCTGGCATTAAATTACTTCTGTCCCTACAGAGAGCCCTGCTATTATATTTGACATTAAAAAGTACTGTGGTTGCAACATTGTATCTTTTTGTATCCATTTCGGATACAGATATTTTTCGGATACAAATAGATACATTGTTGCAACCGCAATACTTTTTAATGTCAAATATAATAGCGGACTGGAATTCTTCTTCTTCCTCTACTTCTTCTTCTTTCTCTTCTTCTTCTTTCTGTTCTTTCTTTTCTTCTTCCTCTTCTTCTTCTTCTTCTTCCTCTTCCTCTTCCTCTTCTTTTTCTTTTTCTTGCAGGTCACAGCTCATGCGCCGATTTTTTATCGGTAAAAAGATCGGCCGATTTGCCCATCAGTGCGGCGAAAATCAGCCGATCGGCAAAATCGGCCGATTTTTTTCCAACTTTACCGATCAAAAAAATCTGACAAAATCCAGAAAAACAGCCAACCAATTAACCCATTAATGGTGCAAAAAAATCGATTTTCAACCCATCTATGGCCTGCATTAGTGTGTGTACCAACAAATTGTATTTAACTGGAACTAGATACATCAATTTTATATAATACCACTGGGTGGCACTCTCATACAGCCATTGACAATGACATGTTCAGAGCCCTGGTAGTAAAAAACAGTTATTGATTATCATGCAACATCCAACTTTATTTCTTAATTTAGGTCAAAAGTACACATTTGTCTCATCTATATAGTAACTAAACTATAGTCAGTGATAAGAACAAATTTAAATTTAAATAATTTCACTAATTTAATCACTTCAGCAAAATTTGCTTTAAAAATACAAGTTTTAGTTTGTTACATTTAGTGATCTTTGTGTGTGTGTGTGTGGGGGGGGGGGGTTTGGTTACCCCTCTCTGAGTATTTGATTATTCAGGTACTTCCCTTTAAAATGTGTATTTTTACTTTTTTCCTGTCTGTTTTTCGTCATGTAAAAAAAACCCCTAAAATAATGAGGTTAATGAGGAGACATTTTTGGCTCAAGAATAGGTCCACAATAGTTAAAAGCAGTTTGCTTAACCCCCTGGAACAATTTTAAACCATTTTGCACTCTTAAAAACAAACAAAAACTACCTTGAAGTGAAATTCTAAGTGCAGCAGTACCCTGAAGCCCCTCGCTCGTGTATTCTTTCTTAAAAAAAACATATCTTTTATTCAATTCTTTTTGCTAATCTGGTGATTTCACCACAGCTTATTCTTCTTCAGATTGTTGCAGTGAACAGGGATTCTTTCAGGACTGGAATGTAGTGATATGTCCTGGAGTACAGTGATCTCAGCCTGCTTTGTGACCTGCCCCCAGGAAGCACATAGAACACAGGTTGGGCACACAAGAAATGGGCAGAATAACAAAGTGTCATTCTGCCCTAAAGAGGACCTCTGGCGTTGGACCCAGGAGGAAAGTGTTAGAGCATGCATATGGGGAGGGGGGATGTGGAACCACAAAACTGAAGAAAAGCACTGGAGTCCCACCTTAATTTTTGCCATCCTCCTTGACTCCAATGAAATCTCCAAATCACTTTTAATAAATCCCCCACCCCTCTGAGCACAGTCTACCATATTAAATACTTACCTTTCTTTCCTTTTTAGCTATCTTTACTGTGTATGTCCTGCTGGGCGCTGCCCAGCCCTTCTTCTAATAATGTGCCAGCTGGCTCTTCTTCTAAAGCACACGTGTACTCATTCATACCTATACGGACAGTACTCAAGTACTGCTTGGACCTTGAAGAAGGGGACACTCTCTGAAAGCTTGTCCTCAAAATTGTATGTTAGTGCAAATAAAAAAAAGTATCATGGACAGTACTCATTTTTTCAGCTAAAACAGAAAGATAAAAAGAAACATTGTTTAATTTTGTATCTTTCTGTTTATTCATCTACATATCAAAGGCATGATCTGCAAATGAAGTCAATTAAAAGCAACCTGTCAAGTAAAAAAAGTGGTTTTTTTTGTTTTGTTTTGGTTTGTTTTTTAAATGAAATGTTCCTCTGTTTAACCCCTTATTAACCCTTAAGTTACTCTAATAAGCCCTAAATAACTCCTTATTCTCCTTCATTTAATATTATTTTCCTGAATTTTTTTTCTTCATTTCGATTTTATAAACTATTAATAATTCAAACTTTTTTTGTTTGCTTAAAATTTTTTACGCCTTTAACATACATTTACACATTTCACAATGAAAAAAGTGCAAAACTGAAAATCATTTGTAAATACCTTTTCAATGCTTTGAACCAGAATCATAAATTTAGTGTAATTTTAAACAGTACAAATCACAGAATAAAAAGTGCACTTTTTGTGTGCAGTAACACTATTCATTATTAAACTAACACTGCTCAAAAAAAAGAAAAATGCATTTGTTTAGTTTTGTTATATTTAACCATTAGCCTACAGGGCACTTATACCCTCTTCCTGCCCAGGCCATTTTCCAGCTTTCAGCGCTGTTGCACTATGAATGACAATTGTGCGGTCATGCAACACTGTACCCATATGAAATTTTAAAAAAAAAATTGTGACAGATAGAGCTTTATTTTGGTGGTATTTAATCAACTCTGGGTTTTTTATTTTTCTTAAACAAACCAAAAACCACTGCAAATCTTGAAAAAAAAGTTTTTTCTTAGTTTTTGTTATAAAATTTGTGATTTTTCTCCTTCACTGATGTGCGCTAATGAGGCTGCAGTGATGGGCACTGATAGGCTGCACTGATGGACACTGATAGGTGGCACTGATGGGCACTGATGAGGAGGCACTGGTAGGTGGCACTGATGAGCATTGACAGGCATCACTGATGGGCACTGAAAGGCAGCACTCATATATGGCACTGATAGGCGGCACTGATAGGCGGCACTGACTGGCACTGATAGGTGGCACTGATGCACACTGACAGGTGGCGCTGCTGGGGCTACACAGATCATCAGGGCACACTGATAATCAGTGCTCTGATGATCTGTGTACATGTCCCCTCCAAGGAATGCCGATTACCGGCTCTCCTCTCCTCTCGAGCTGTCAGCGTGACAGCTCGTGGGGAGAGAAATGCAGATAACCGGCATTTCCCTATTTAAATGCGATTGGACACAGCTGATCACATGACCGAGTCGACATCATTGGCTATTTCCGTGGATCGGTGATCACTGCGCTGCGTGCTCTGGGAGCCGTGCATGCACGGTTAGAATGTAGGGACGTCATATGGCGCCCTCTCAGAACGAGAGAACCACCTTGCGTCCATCATATTACTAAATGGCGAGCAGGAGGTGGTTAATAGTCTAAGGATTGTGAAAAAAAAAATTCTTTCAAGACAATATACACGAAAAGAAAGCCTTGTTTGTCCTTAAAAAAACAATATATGTATTACACTGTTATCATAAGTAATGACAAAGTTATCACCAAATAAACAGGTTCTTAGCTGAACTGTAAAATTTGCTCTGGTCCAAGAGAGGTGAACAGGTGTAAGCCGAAGTGGTTAAGGAGCGAGGCCGCTGTGTCCTTAATAGCTGATCACGCATTCAGCTGTCAGTGGTGTTCCCCTGCTGACAGCTGAAGTGTAAACAAAACAGTTGCTGCCAGGTGTCGGTAATTGGTATCGGCCAGTGCACTCACACTCGCTGTTACAAAAAAAACTGTTATTGGTTCAATCCTTTTGGAAATCATATTTACAATTTCTAGATGTCATAACATGTACAGCCCTGTCCAAAAGTTTGGAGAATGACACAAATATTAATTTTCACAAAGTCTGCCACTTTGTTGTGTTTTTAGATCTTTTGCCAGATGTTACTATGGTATACTTAAGTATAATTACAAGCATTTCGTAAATGCCAAAGGCTTTTATTGACAAGTACGTTGAAGTGGTTGTAAACCTAAAAAACACAAATCCATCTAATCCTACAATTGAATAGATTTTACCTTTACTAAGCATTTGAGCTAAGTTTGGTATGTTGAAGCAATCCCCTTCTCCAGAAATCCTACCTGCTCTTCTGAACAGAATAAATCTGACACAAGCAGAAAAATTGTGTCGCCACTCCCCTTCTCCTGCGAGTGACAGGCTGTGCTGAAGGTGAGACCAGCATGAGCCTCCATGTAATACACTGCAAAGGGGTGGGGGAGCAGGTGTCCTCTCCCTGCTGGTCTCTGCCTTCACAAGATTGAGAACTCAGCACTAATGATTTATGACATAGATCGGCATCACTTCAGTAATGCTGTAGTTACCTAGGTAAGTCTGCTGACAGCTTATTATTGTCTTGCTCTTTTCACAGCAGCTAGCTTGTGAATTGCTGTTTACAGAGTTTTACATGTGAATGTTTCCTGGTCCACATTGCCACTTTAGGCTGCAGGATTCTTAGGATTTTTAACATTAACCCCTTCATACCAGCTTTCTCCTGATTAGCACAGATCCTGTGCTGTAAGCAGAGCTGGCATAGCCACTGGCACCTGTGTATTCCCCTGAATGCACTCTGACATGCTCGCAGGCATAGAGATGTCAGATAGCTGTGTACGTTCTTGAGCCGAGGGATTGTGTGACATCAAATCTTCGCCTACTATTTTCTGGTCCTAAGTAGAGATGAGCGAAGTATTCAAAAATTCGATTCGGCTGATTCGGCGAATTCGCGGAATAAATTCGATTTGAGTCGAATATATTCGCTGCGAATTTAACTTATAAAAAGGGTGTTTCTAGGCTTCAGAGAGCCTTTATATTAGTGCAGAACACTGTACCTTTAATTTAAATGCCCTTGGAGTCTGCTGGGGAAGAGAAATAATACTGTCAGTCAGTATGACATGACAGTATGACATGACACTTCACTCATTTGGGCAGTCACAGGGCCAAAACCAGAGTGTGGAGCCACAGTGTGGCGGTGGAGGCAGCAGCAATGGGAGGCCATACAGCACCCTATGACAAAATGGAACCCACCAGCAGTGTGAAGAGACCTGAAAGTGGCACATGGCAGAGTGTGGCGATGGAGACAGCAGCAATGGGAGGCCGTACAGGGACCCATGAGACACTCTGGACCTGGCAGCAGCATGAGGAGGCGGTACGGGGGCCCATGGCAGATTACGGGGCCTGGCAGCAGCAATGGGAGGCCCGTAATCTGCCAGCACCCTATGACAAAGTGGAACCCACCAGCAGTGTGAGGAGACCTGAAAGTGGCACATGGCAGAGTGTGGCGATGGAGACAGCAGCAATGGGAGGCCGTACAGGGACCCATGACACACTCTGGACCTGGCAGCAGCATGAGGAGGTGGTACAGGGGCCCATGACAGATTACGGGCCTGGCAGCAGCAATGGGAGGCCCGTAATCTGCCAGCACCCTATGACAAAATGGAACCCACCAGCAGTGTGAGGAGACCTGAAAGTGGCACATGGCAGAGTGTGGCGATGGAGACAGCAGCAATGGGAAGCCGTACAGGGACCCATGAGACACTCAGGACCTGTCAGCAGCATGAGGAGGCGGTACGGGGGCCCATGGCAGATTACGGGCCTGGCAGCAGCAATGGGAGGCCCGTAATCTGTCAGCACCCTATGACAAAATGGAACCCACCAGCAGTGTGAGGAGACCTGAAAGTGGCACATGGCAGAGTGTGGCGATGGAGACAGCAGCAATGGGAGGCCGTACAGGGACCCATGAGACACTCTGGACCTGGCAGCAGCATGAGGAGGCGGTACGGGGGCCCATGGCAGATTACGGGCCTGGCAGCAGCAATGGGAGGCCCGTAATCTGCCAGCACCCTATGACAAAATGGAACCCACCAGCAGTGTGAGGAGACCTGAAAGTGGCACATGGCAGAGTGTGGCGATGGAGACAGCAGCAATGGGAGGCCGTACAGGGACCCATGAGACACTCTGGACCTGGCAGCAGCATGAGGAGGCGGTACAGGGGCCCATGACAGATTACGGGCCTGGCAGCAGCAATGGGAGGCCCGTAGTCTGCCAGCACCCTATGACAAAATGGAACCCACCAGCAGTGTGAGGAGACCTGAAAGTGGCACATGGCAGAGTGTGGCGATGGAGACAGCAGCAATGGGAGGCCGTACAGGGACCCATGAGACACTCTGGACCTGGCAGCAGCATGAGGAGGCGGTACAGGGGCCCATGACAGATTACGGGCCTGGCAGCAGCAATGGGAGGCCCGTAATCTGCCAGCACCCTATGACAAAATGGAACCCACCAGCAGTGTGAGGAGACCTGAAAGTGGCACATGGCAGAGTGTGGCGATAGAGACAGCAGCAATGGGAGGCCGTACAGGGACCCATGACACACTCTGGACCTGGCAGCAACATGAGGAGGCGGTACAGGGGCCCATGACAGATTACGGGCCTGGCAGCAGCATGAGGAGTCGGTACGGGGGCCCATGGCAGATTACGGGCCTGGCAGATGACGACGAGGCTGCCAAGTGCGATCAGCCTCATCATCATCAATTAGGGTCTCCGCCTCACTACTAGCCCCCTCGGCTGCGTGTGGGTCAGGAGACAGACCTGTCTCTAGACCGGCTACCGAGCCACTCTCCTCGCCACTACTTCTTCGACTGGCTGCTGAAGAGGCGGATGTCTCCCCCCGTTCCTGACCGCCCTCTGTTAGCTCTTCCTCACTGTACAGTGGGGCTGAGCCCACAGCATGCGATACTTCGCTTGGTGAGGGAACACCAAAGGACAGGGGCAGGTAGAGGACACGTGATTTCAGTGGGCTTGCTCCCGGGCCATGCCAACTAATGGTTGTGTCTGACGTACCCACCGACCATTGGCTGTAGGTGTCAGAGGTGACCTGGGAAGAGGAAGACGACCGAGCCAACCAATCGATGACGGCAGGGTTGTCGGTGGAGACACAACCGCTGGATGACACCGGGAGCACTGGCCTCTGGCTGCGACTAGTGCTGCCTCGACCCCTTCCTCTGCTGCCACGTCTGCTCGCTCATGAAACATTGCCTCCTCTGCCACTCCTCTGCGTGTTGTCTGACATACTCTTTAATTCAACGATTCTGTGTCCCTGAGTAACAATTCTGTGTCCCTGAGTAACAATTCTGTGTCCCTCAGTAACGATTCTGTGTCCCTCAGTAACGATTCTGTGTCCCTGAGTAACAATTCTGTGTCCCTGAGTAACAATTCTGTGTCCCTCAGTAACGATTCTGTGTCCCTCAGTAACAATTCTGTGTCCCTGAGTAACAATTCTGTGTCCCTGAGTAACAATTCTGTGTCTGTCCCTGAGTAACAATTCTGTGTCCCTAAGTAACAATTCTGTGTCCCTGAGTAACAATTCTGTGTCCCTCAGTAACAATTCTGTGTCCCTCAGTAACAATTCTGTGTCCCTGAGTAACAATTCTGTGTCTGTCCCTGAGTAACAATTCTGTGTCCCTGAGTAACAATTCTGTGTCCCTCAGTAACAATTCTGTGTCCCTGAGTAACAATTCTGTGTCCCTGAGTAACAATTCTGTGTCTGTCCCTGAGTAACAATTCTGTGTCCCTCAGTAACAATTCTGTGTCCCTGAGTAACAATTCTGTGTCCCTGAGTAACAATTCTGTGTCTGTCCCTGAGTAACAATTCTGTGTCCCTGAGTAACAATTCTGTGTCCCTCAGTAACAATTCTGTGTCCCTGAGTAACAATTCTGTGTCCCTTAGTAACAATTCTGTGTCCCTCAGTAACAATTCTGTGTCCCTCAGTAACAATTCTGTGTCTGTCCCTGAGTAACAATTCTGTGTCCCTGAGTAACAATTCTGTGTCCCTCAGTAACAATTCTGTGTCCCTCAGTAACAATTCTGTGTCTGTCCCTCAGTAACAATTCTGTGTCCCTCAGTAACAATTCTGTGTCCCTGAGTAACAATTCTGTGTCCCTAACAATTCTGTGTCTTTCCCTGAGTAACAATTCTGTGTCCCTCAGTAACAATTCTGTGTCTGTCCCTGAGTAACAATTCTGTGTCCCTGAGTAACAATTCTGTGTCCCTGAGTAACAATTCTGTATCCCTCAGTAACAATTCTGTGTCCCTGAGTAACAATTCTGTGTCCCTCAGTAACAATTCTGTGTCCCTCAGTAACAATTCTGTGTCTGTCCCTGAGTAACAATTCTGTGTCCCTGAGTAACAATTCTGTGTCCCTCAGTAACAATTCTGTGTCCCTCAGTAACAATTCTGTGTCTGTCCCTGAGTAACAATTCTGTGTCCCTGAGTAACAATTCTGTGTCCCTCAGTAACAATTCTGTGTCTGTCCCTGAGTAACAATTCTGTGTCCCTCAGTAACAATTCTGTGTCCCTGAGTAACAATTCTGTGTCTGTCCCTGAGTAACAATTCTGTGTCCCTGAGTAACAATTCTGTGTCCCTAAGTAACGGTTCTGTGTCCCTGAGTAACAATTCTGTGTCCCTGAGTAACAATTCTGTGTCTGTCCCTGAGTAACAATTCTGTGTCCCTCAGTAACAATTCTGTGTCCCTGTGTAACAATTCTGTGTCCCTGAGTAACAATTCTGTGTCTGTCCCTGAGTAACAATTCTGTGTCCCTGAGTAACAATTCTGTGTCCCTGAGTAACAATTCTGTGTCTGTCCCTGAGTAACAATTCTGTGTCCCTCAGTAAGAATTCTGTGTCCCTGAGTAACAATTCTGTGTCCCTGTGTAGCAATTCTGTGTCTGTCAATGAGTAACAATTCTGTGTCCCTGAGTAACAATTCTGTGTCCCTGAGTAACAATTCTGTGTCCCTCAGTAACAATTCTGTGTCCCTGAGTAACAATTCTGTGTCCCTGAGTAACAATTCTGTGTCTGTCCCTGAGTAACAATTCTGTGTCTGTCCCTGACTAACAATTCTGTGTCCCTGAGTAACAATTCTGTGTCCCTCAGTAACAATTCTGTGTCCCTGAGTAACAATTCTGTGTCCCTGAGTAACAATTATGTGTCTGTCCCTGAGTAACAATTCTGTGTCCCTCAGTAACAATTCTGTGTCCCTGAGTAACAATTCTGTGTCTGTCCCTGAGTAACAATTCTGTGTCCCTCAGTAAGAATTCTGTGTCCCTGAGTAACAATTCTGTGTCCCTGTGTAGCAATTCTGTGTCTGTCCCTGAGTAACAATTCTGTGTCCCTGAGTAACAATTCTGTGTCCCTCAGTAACAATTCTGTGTCCCTGAGTAACAATTCTGTGTCCCTGAGTAACAATTCTGTGTCTGTCCCTGAGTAACAATTCTGTGTCTGTCCCTGACTAACAATTCTGTGTCCCTGAGTAACAATTCTGTGTCCCTCAGTAACAATTCTGTGTCCCTGAGTAACAATTCTGTGTCCCTGAGTAACAATTATGTGTCTGTCCCTGAGTAACAATTCTGTGTCCCTGAGTAACAATTCTGTGTCCCTGAGTAACAATTCTGTGTCCCTCAGTAACGATTCTGTGTCCCTGAGTAACAATTCTGTGTCCCTGAGTAACAATTCTGTGTCCCTCAGTAACGATTCTGTGTCCCTCAGTAACAATTCTGTGTCCCTGAGTAACAATTCTGTGTCCCTGAGTAACAATTCTGTGTCTGTCCCTGAGTAACAATTCTGTGTCCCTAAGTAACAATTCTGTGTCCCTGAGTAACAATTCTGTGTCCCTCAGTAACAATTCTGTGTCCCTCAGTAACAATTCTGTGTCCCTGAGTAACAATTCTGTGTCTGTCCCTGAGTAACAATTCTGTGTCCCTGAGTAACAATTCTGTGTCCCTCAGTAACAATTCTGTGTCCCTGAGTAACAATTCTGTGTCCCTGAGTAACAATTCTGTGTCTGTCCCTGAGTAACAATTCTGTGTCCCTCAGTAACAATTCTGTGTCCCTGAGTAACAATTCTGTGTCCCTGAGTAACAATTCTGTGTCTGTCCCTGAGTAACAATTCTGTGTCCCTGAGTAACAATTCTGTGTCCCTCAGTAACAATTCTGTGTCCCTGAGTAACAATTCTGTGTCCCTTAGTAACAATTCTGTGTCCCTCAGTAACAATTCTGTGTCCCTCAGTAACAATTCTGTGTCTGTCCCTGAGTAACAATTCTGTGTCCCTGAGTAACAATTCTGTGTCCCTCAGTAACAATTCTGTGTCCCTCAGTAACAATTCTGTGTCTGTCCCTCAGTAACAATTCTGTGTCCCTCAGTAACAATTCTGTGTCCCTGAGTAACAATTCTGTGTCCCTAACAATTCTGTGTCTTTCCCTGAGTAACAATTCTGTGTCCCTCAGTAACAATTCTGTGTCTGTCCCTGAGTAACAATTCTGTGTCCCTGAGTAACAATTCTGTGTCCCTGAGTAACAATTCTGTATCCCTCAGTAACAATTCTGTGTCCCTGAGTAACAATTCTGTGTCCCTCAGTAACAATTCTGTGTCCCTCAGTAACAATTCTGTGTCTGTCCCTGAGTAACAATTCTGTGTCCCTGAGTAACAATTCTGTGTCCCTCAGTAACAATTCTGTGTCCCTCAGTAACAATTCTGTGTCTGTCCCTGAGTAACAATTCTGTGTCCCTGAGTAACAATTCTGTGTCCCTCAGTAACAATTCTGTGTCTGTCCCTGAGTAACAATTCTGTGTCCCTCAGTAACAATTCTGTGTCCCTGAGTAACAATTCTGTGTCTGTCCCTGAGTAACAATTCTGTGTCCCTGAGTAACAATTCTGTGTCCCTAAGTAACGGTTCTGTGTCCCTGAGTAACAATTCTGTGTCCCTGAGTAACAATTCTGTGTCTGTCCCTGAGTAACAATTCTGTGTCCCTCAGTAACAATTCTGTGTCCCTGCGTAACAATTCTGTGTCCCTGAGTAACAATTCTGTGTCTGTCCCTGAGTAACAATTCTGTGTCCCTGAGTAACAATTCTGTGTCCCTGAGTAACAATTCTGTGTCTGTCCCTGAGTAACAATTCTGTGTCCCTCAGTAAGAATTCTGTGTCCCTGAGTAACAATTCTGTGTCCCTGTGTAGCAATTCTGTGTCTGTCAATGAGTAACAATTCTGTGTCCCTGAGTAACAATTCTGTGTCCCTCAGTAACAATTCTGTGTCCCTGAGTAACAATTCTGTGTCCCTGAGTAACAATTCTGTGTCTGTCCCTGAGTAACAATTCTGTGTCTGTCCCTGACTAACAATTCTGTGTCCCTGAGTAACAATTCTGTGTCCCTCAGTAACAATTCTGTGTCCCTGAGTAACAATTCTGTGTCCCTGAGTAACAATTATGTGTCTGTCCCTGAGTAACAATTCTGTGTCCCTCAGTAACAATTCTGTGTCCCTGAGTAACAATTCTGTGTCTGTCCCTGAGTAACAATTCTGTGTCCCTCAGTAAGAATTCTGTGTCCCTGAGTAACAATTCTGTGTCCCTGTGTAGCAATTCTGTGTCTGTCCCTGAGTAACAATTCTGTGTCCCTGAGTAACAATTCTGTGTCCCTGAGTAACAATTCTGTGTCCCTCAGTAACAATTCTGTGTCCCTGAGTAACAATTCTGTGTCCCTGAGTAACAATTCTGTGTCTGTCCCTGAGTAACAATTCTGTGTCTGTCCCTGACTAACAATTCTGTGTCCCTGAGTAACAATTCTGTGTCCCTGAGTAACAATTCTGTGTCCCTGAGTAACAATTCTGTGTCCCTGAGTAACAATTATGTGTCTGTCCCTGAGTAACAATTCTGTGTCCCTGAGTAACAATTCTGTGTCCCTGAGTAACAATTCTGTGTCCCTCAGTAACAATTCTGTGTCCCTGAGTAACAATTCTGTGTCTGTCCCTGAGTAACAATTCTGTGTCCCTGAGTAACAATTCTGTGTCCCTCAGTAACAATTCTGTGTCCCTGAGTAACAATTCTGTGTCCCTGAGTAACAATTCTGTGTCTGTCCCTGAGTAACAATTCTGTGTCCCTGAGTAACAATTCTGTGTCTGTCCCTGAGTAACAATTCTGTGTCCCTGAGTAACAATTCTGTGTCCCTGAGTAACAATTCTGTGTCCCTCAGTAACAATTCTGTGTCCCTGAGTAACAATTCTGTGTCCCTGAGTAACAATTCTGTGTCCCTTAGTAACAATTCTGTGTCCCTCAGTAACAATTCTGTGTCTGTCCCTGAGTAACAATTCTGTGTCCCTCAGTAACAATTCTGTGTCCCCGAGTAACAATTCTGTGTCCCTCAGTAACAATTCTGTGTCTGTCCCTGAGTAACAATTCTGTGTCCCTCAGTAACAATTCTGTGTCCCTGAGTAACAATTCTGTGTCCCTCAGTAACAATTCTTTGTCCCTGAGTAACGATTCTTTGTCCCTGAGTAACAATTCTGTGTCCCTGAGTAACAATTCTGTGTCTGTCCCTGAGTAACAATTCTGTGTCCCTCAGTAAGAATTCTGTGTCCCTGAGTAACAATTCTGTGTCCCTGTGTAGCAATTCTGTGTCTGTCCCTGAGTAACAATTCTGTGTCCCTCAGTAACAATTCTGTGTCCCTGAGTAACAATTCTGTGTCCCTGAGTAACAATTCTGTGTCTGTCCCTGAGTAACAATTCTGTGTCTGTCCCTGACTAACAATTCTGTGTCCCTGAGTAACAATTCTGTGTCCCTGAGTAACAATTCTGTGTCCCTGAGTAACAATTCTGTGTCCCTGAGTAACAATTATGTGCCTGTCCCTGAGTAACAATTCTGTGTCCCTGAGTAACAATTCTGTGTCCCTCAGTAACAATTCTGTGTCCCTCAGTAACAATTCTGTGTCCCTCAGTAACAATTCTGTGTCTGTCCCTGAGTAACAATTCTGTGTCCCTGAGTAACAATTCTGTGTCCCTGAGTAACAATTCTGTGTCCCTCAGTAACAATTCTGTGTCCCTGAGTAACAATTCTGTGTCTGTCCCTGAGTAACAATTCTGTGTCCCTGAGTAACAATTCTGTGTCCCTCAGTAACAATTCTGTGTCCCTGAGTAACAATTCTGTGTCTGTCCCTGAGTAACAATTCTGTGTCCCTGAGTAACAATTCTGTGTCCCTGAGTAACAATTCTGTGTCCCTCAGTAACAATTCTGTGTCCCTGAGTAACAATTCTGTGTCCCTCAGTAACAATTCTGTGTCCCTCAGTAACAATTCTGTGTCCCTCAGTAACAATTCTGTGTCTGTCCCTGAGTAACAATTCTGTGTCCCTCAGTAACAATTCTGTGTCCCTCAGTAACAATTCTGTGTCCCTCAGTAACAATTCTGTGTCTGTCCCTGAGTAACAATTCTGTGTCCCTGAGTAACAATTCTGTGTCCCTCAGTAACAATTCTTTGTCCCTGAGTAACGATTCTTTGTCCCTGAGTAACAATTCTGTGTCCCTGAGTAACAATTCTGTGTCCCTCAGTAACAATTCTGTGTCCCTCAGTAACAATTCTGTGTCTGTCCCTCAGTAACAATTCTGTGTCCCTCAGTAACAATTCTGTGTCCCTCAGTAACAATTCTGTGTCCCTCAGTAACAATTCTGTGTCTGTCCCTGAGTAACAATTCTGTGTCCCTCAGTAACAATTCTGTGTCTGTCCCAGAGTAACAATTCTGTGTCCCTGAGTAACAATTCTGTGTCCCTCAGTAACAATTCTGTGTCTGTCCCTGAGTAACAATTCTGTGTCTGTCCCTGACTAACAATTCTGTGTCCCTGAGTAACAATTCTGTGTCCCTCAGTAACAATTCTGTGTCCCTGAGTAACAATTCTGTGTCCCTGAGTAACAATTATGTGTCTGTCCCTGAGTAACAATTCTGTGTCCCTCAGTAACAATTCTGTGTCCCTGAGTAACAATTCTGTGTCTGTCCCTGAGTAACAATTCTGTGTCCCTCAGTAAGAATTCTGTGTCCCTGAGTAACAATTCTGTGTCCCTGTGTAGCAATTCTGTGTCTGTCCCTGAGTAACAATTCTGTGTCCCTGAGTAACAATTCTGTGTCCCTGAGTAACAATTCTGTGTCCCTCAGTAACAATTCTGTGTCCCTGAGTAACAATTCTGTGTCCCTGAGTAACAATTCTGTGTCTGTCCCTGAGTAACAATTCTGTGTCTGTCCCTGACTAACAATTCTGTGTCCCTGAGTAACAATTCTGTGTCCCTCAGTAACAATTCTGTGTCCCTGAGTAACAATTCTGTGTCCCTGAGTAACAATTATGTGTCTGTCCCTGAGTAACAATTCTGTGTCCCTGAGTAACAATTCTGTGTCCCTGAGTAACAATTCTGTGTCCCTCAGTAACAATTCTGTGTCCCTGAGTAACAATTCTGTGTCTGTCCCTGAGTAACAATTCTGTGTCCCTGAGTAACAATTCTGTGTCCCTCAGTAACAATTCTGTGTCCCTGAGTAACAATTCTGTGTCCCTGAGTAACAATTCTGTGTCTGTCCCTGAGTAACAATTCTGTGTCCCTGAGTAACAATTCTGTGTCCCTGAGTAACAATTCTGTGTCCCTGAGTAACAATTCTGTGTCCCTCAGTAACAATTCTGTGTCCCTGAGTAACAATTCTGTGTCCCTCAGTAACAATTCTGTGTCCCTTAGTAACAATTCTGTGTCCCTCAGTAACAATTCTGTGTCTGTCCCTGAGTAACAATTCTGTGTCCCTCAGTAACAATTCTGTGTCCCCGAGTAACAATTCTGTGTCCCTCAGTAACAATTCTGTGTCTGTCCCTGAGTAACAATTCTGTGTCCCTGAGTAACAATTCTGTGTCCCTGAGTAACAATTCTGTGTCCCTCAGTAACAATTCTTTGTCCCTGAGTAACGATTCTTTGTCCCTGAGTAACAATTCTGTGTCCCTGAGTAACAATTCTGTGTCCCTCAGTAACAATTCTGTGTCCCTCAGTAACAATTCTGTGTCTGTCCCTCAGTAACAATTCTGTGTCCCTCAGTAACAATTCTGTGTCCCTCAGTAACAATTCTGTGTCTGTCCCTGAGTAACAATTCTGTATCTGTCCCTGAGTAACAATTCTGTGTCCCTGAGTAACAATTCTGTGTCCCTCAGTAACAATTCTGTGTCCCTGAGTAACAATTCTGTGTCCCTGAGTAACAATTCTGTGTCTGTCCCTGAGTAACAATTCTGTGTCCCTGAGTAACAATTCTGTGTCCCTGAGTAACAATTCTGTGTCCCTCAGTAACAATTCTGTGTCCCTGAGTAACAATTCTGTGTCCCTCAGTAACAATTCTGTGTCCCTCAGTAACAATTCTATGTCCCTCAGTAACAATTCTGTGTCTGTCCCTGAGTAACAATTCTGTGTCCCTGAGTAACAATTCTGTGTCCCTCAGTAACAATGCTGTGTCCCTCAGTAACAATTCTGTGTCTGTCCCTCAGTAACAATTCTGTGTCCCTGAGTAACAATTCTGTGTCCCTGAGTAACAATTCTGTGTCTGTCCCTGAGTAACAATTCTGTGTCCCTCAGTAACAATTCTGTTTCCCTGAGTAACAATTCTGTGTCTGTCCCTGAGTAACAATTCTGTGTCCCTGAGTAACAATTCTGTGTCCCTGAGTAACAATTCTGTTTCCCTCAGTAACAATTCTGTGTCCCTGAGTAACAATTCTGTGTCCCTCAGTAACAATTCTGTGTCCCTCAGTAACAATTCTGTGTCTGTCCCTGAGTAACAATTCTGTGTCCCTGAGTAACAATTCTGTGTCCCTCAGTAACAATTCTGTGTCCCTGAGTAACAATTCTGTGTCCCTGAGTAACAATTCTGTGTCTGTCCCTGAGTAACAATTCTGTGTCCCTGAGTAACAATTCTGTGTCCCTGAGTAACAATTCTGTGTCTGTCCCTGAGTAACAATTCTGTGTCCCTGAGTAACAATTCTGTGTCCCTGAGTAACAATTCTGTGTCCCTCAGTAACAATTCTGTGTCCCTGAGTAACAATTCTGTGTCCCTCAGTAACAATTCTGTGTCCCTTAGTAACAATTCTGTGTCCCTCAGTAACAATTCTGTGTCTGTCCCTGAGTAACAATTCTGTGTCCCTCAGTAACAATTCTGTGTCCCCGAGTAACAATTCTGTGTCCCTCAGTAACAATTCTGTGTCTGTCCCTGAGTAACAATTCTGTGTCCCTGAGTAACAATTCTGTGTCCCTGAGTAACAATTCTGTGTCCCTCAGTAACAATTCTTTGTCCCTGAGTAACGATTCTTTGTCCCTGAGTAACAATTCTGTGTCCCTGAGTAACAATTCTGTGTCCCTCAGTAACAATTCTGTGTCCCTCAGTAACAATTCTGTGTCTGTCCCTCAGTAACAATTCTGTGTCCCTCAGTAACAATTCTGTGTCCCTCAGTAACAATTCTGTGTCTGTCCCTGAGTAACAATTCTGTATCTGTCCCTGAGTAACAATTCTGTGTCCCTGAGTAACAATTCTGTGTCCCTCAGTAACAATTCTGTGTCCCTGAGTAACAATTCTGTGTCCCTGAGTAACAATTCTGTGTCTGTCCCTGAGTAACAATTCTGTGTCCCTGAGTAACAATTCTGTGTCCCTGAGTAACAATTCTGTGTCCCTCAGTAACAATTCTGTGTCCCTGAGTAACAATTCTGTGTCCCTCAGTAACAATTCTGTGTCCCTCAGTAACAATTCTATGTCCCTCAGTAACAATTCTGTGTCTGTCCCTGAGTAACAATTCTGTGTCCCTGAGTAACAATTCTGTGTCCCTCAGTAACAATGCTGTGTCCCTCAGTAACAATTCTGTGTCTGTCCCTCAGTAACAATTCTGTGTCCCTGAGTAACAATTCTGTGTCCCTGAGTAACAATTCTGTGTCTGTCCCTGAGTAACAATTCTGTGTCCCTCAGTAACAATTCTGTTTCCCTGAGTAACAATTCTGTGTCTGTCCCTGAGTAACAATTCTGTGTCCCTGAGTAACAATTCTGTGTCCCTGAGTAACAATTCTGTTTCCCTCAGTAACAATTCTGTGTCCCTGAGTAACAATTCTGTGTCCCTCAGTAACAATTCTGTGTCCCTCAGTAACAATTCTGTGTCTGTCCCTGAGTAACAATTCTGTGTCCCTGAGTAACAATTCTGTGTCCCTCAGTAACAATTCTGTGTCCCTCAGTAACAATTCTGTGTCCCTCAGAAACAATTCTGTGTCTGTCCCTGAGTAACAATTCTGTGTCCCTGAGTAACAATTCGGTTTCACTGAGTAACAATTCTGTGTCCCTCAGTAACAATTCTGTGTCTGTCCCTGAGTAACAATTCTGTGTCCCTCAGTAACAATTCTGTGTCCCTGAGTAACAATTCTGTGTCTGTCCCTGAGTAACAATTCTGTGTCCCTGAGTAACAATTCTGTGTCCCTAAGTAACGGTTCTGTGTCCCTGAGTAACAATTCTGTGTCCCTGAGTAACAATTCTGTGTCTGTCCCTCAGTAACAATTCTGTGTCCCTGAGTAACAATTCTGTGTCCCTGAGTAACAATTCTGTGTCTGTCCCTGAGTAACAATTCTGTGTCCCTGAGTAACAATTCTGTGTCCCTGAGTAACAATTCTGTGTCTGTCCCTGAGTAACAATTCTGTGTCCCTCAGTAAGAATTCTGTGTCCCTGAGTAACAATTCTGTGTCCCTGTGTAGCAATTCTGTGTCTGTCCCTGAGTAACAATTCTGTGTCCCTGAGTAACAATTCTGTGTCCCTGAGTAACAATTCTGTGTCCCTCAGTAACAATTCTGTGTCCCTCAGTAACAATTCTGTGTCCCTGAGTAACAATTCTGTGTCTGTCCCTGAGTAACAATTCTGTGTCTGTCCCTGACTAACAATTCTGTGTCCCTGAGTAACAATTCTGTGTCCCTCAGTAACAATTCTGTGTCCCTGAGTAACAATTCTGTGTCCCTGAGTAACAATTATGTGTCCCTGAGTAACAATTCTGTGTCCCTCAGTAACAATTCTGTGTCCCTCAGTAACAATTCTGTGTCCCTCAGTAACAATTCTGTGTCTGTCCCTGAGTAACAATTCTGTGTCCCTGAGTAACAATTCTGTGTCCCTCAGTAACAATTCTGTGTCCCTGAGTAACAATTCTGTGTCCCTGAGTAACAATTCTGTGTCTGTCCCTGAGTAACAATTCTGTGTCCCTGAGTAACAATTCTGTGTCCCTCAGTAACAATTCTGTGTCCCTGAGTAACAATTCTGTGTCTGTCCCTGAGTAACAATTCTGTGTCCCTGAGTAACAATTCTGTGTCCCTCAGTAACAATTCTGTGTCCCTGAGTAACAATTCTGTGTCCCTCAGTAACAATTCTGTGTCTGTCCCTGAGTAACAATTCTGTGTCCCTGAGTAACAATTCTGTGTCCCTCAGTAACAATTCTGTGTCTGTCCCTCAGTAACAATTCTGTGTCCCTGAGTAACAATTCTGTGTCCCTGAGTAACAATTCTGTGTCTGTCCCTGAGTAACAATTCTGTGTCCCTCAGTAACAATTCTGTTTCCCTGAGTAACAATTCTGTGTCTGTCCCTGAGTAACAATTCTGTGTCCCTCAGTAACAATTCTGTGTCCCTGAGTAACAATTCTGTGTCCCTCAGTAACAATTCTGTGTCCCTCAGTAACAATTCTGTGTCTGTCCCTGAGTAACAATTCTGTGTCCCTGAGTAACAATTCTGTGTCCCTGAGTAACAATTCTGTGTCTGTCCCTGAGTAACAATTCTGTGTCCCTGAGTAACAATTCTGTGTCCCTGAGTAACAATTCTGTGTCTGTCCCTGAGTAACAATTCTGTGTCCCTCAGTAAGAATTCTGTGTCCCTGAGTAACAATTCTGTGTCCCTGAGTAACAATTCTGTGTCCCTGAGTAACAATTCTGTTTCCCTCAGTAACAATTCTGTGTCCCTGAGTAACAATTCTGTGTCCCTCAGTAACAATTCTGTGTCCCTCAGTAACAATTCTGTGTCTGTCCCTGAGTAACAATTCTGTGTCCCTGAGTAACAATTCTGTGTCCCTCAGTAACAATTCTGTGTCCCTCAGTAACAATTCTGTGTCTGTCCCCGAGTAACAATTCTGTGTCCCTGAGTAACAATTCGGTTTCACTGAGTAACAATTCTGTGTCCCTCAGTAACAATTCTGTGTCTGTCCCTGAGTAACAATTCTGTGTCCCTCAGTAACAATTCTGTGTCCCTGAGTAACAATTCTGTGTCTGTCCCTGAGTAACAAATCTGTGTCCCTGAGTAACAATTCTGTGTCCCTAAGTAACAGTTCTGTGTCCCTGAGTAACAATTCTGTGTCCCTGAGTAACAATTCTGTGTCTGTCCCTGAGTAACAATTCTGTGTCCCTCAGTAACAATTCTGTGTCCCTGAGTAACAATTCTGTGTCCCTGAGTAACAATTCTGTGTCTGTCCCTGAGTAACAATTCTGTGTCCCTGAGTAACAATTCTGTGTCCCTGAGTAACAATTCTGTGTCTGTCCCTGAGTAACAATTCTGTGTCCCTCAGTAAGAATTCTGTGTCCCTGAGTAACAATTCTGTGTCCCTGTGTAGCAATTCTGTGTCTGTCCCTGAGTAACAATTCTGTGTCCCTGAGTAACAATTCTGTGTCCCTGAGTAACAATTCTGTGTCCCTGAGTAACAATTCTGTGTCTGTCCCTGAGTAACAATTCTGTGTCTGTCCCTGACTAACAATTCTGTGTCCCTGAGTAACAATTCTGTGTCCCTCAGTAACAATTCTGTGTCCCTGAGTAACAATTCTGTGTCCCTGAGTAACAATTATGTGTCTGTCCCTGAGTAACAATTCTGTGTCCCTGAGTAACAATTCTGTGTCCCTCAGTAACAATTCTGTGTCCCTCAGTAACAATTCTGTGTCCCTCAGTAACAATTCTGTGTCTGTCCCTGAGTAACAATTCTGTGTCCCTGAGTAACAATTCTGTGTCCCTCAGTAACAATTCTGTGTCCCTGAGTAACAATTCTGTGTCCCTGAGTAACAATTCTGTGTCTGTCCCTGAGTAACAATTCTGTGTCCCTGAGTAACAATTCTGTGTCCCTCAGTAACAATTCTGTGTCCCTGAGTAACAATTCTGTGTCTGTCCCTGAGTAACAATTCTGTGTCCCTGAGTAACAATTCTGTGTCCCTGAGTAACAATTCTGTGTCCCTGAGTAACAATTCTGTGTCCCTCAGTAACAATTCTGTGTCCCTGAGTAACAATTCTGTGTCCCTCAGTAACAATTCTGTGTCTGTCCCTGAGTAACAATTCTGTGTCCCTGAGTAACAATTCTGTGTCCCTGAGTAACAATTCTGTGTCTGTCCCTGAGTAACAATTCTGTGTCCCTGAGTAACAATTCTGTGTCCCTGAGTAACAATTCTGTGTCTGTCCCTGAGTAACAATTCTGTGTCCCTCAGTAAGAATTCTGTGTCCCTGAGTAACAATTCTGTGTCCCTGTGTAGCAATTCTGTGTCTGTCCCTGAGTAACAATTCTGTGTCCCTCAGTAACAATTCTGTGTCCCTGAGTAACAATTCTGTGTCCCTGAGTAACAATTCTGTGTCTGTCCCTGAGTAACAATTCTGTGTCTGTCCCTGACTAACAATTCTGTGTCCCTGAGTAACAATTCTGTGTCCCTGAGTAACAATTCTGTGTCCCTGAGTAACAATTCTGTGTCCCTGAGTAACAATTATGTGCCTGTCCCTGAGTAACAATTCTGTGTCCCTGAGTAACAATTCTGTGTCCCTGAGTAACAATTCTGTGTCCCTCAGTAACAATTCTGTGTCTGTCCCTGAGTAACAATTCTGTGTCCCTGAGTAACAATTCTGTGTCCCTGAGTAACAATTCTGTGTCCCTCAGTAACAATTCTGTGTCCCTGAGTAACAATTCTGTGTCTGTCCCTGAGTAACAATTCTGTGTCCCTGAGTAACAATTCTGTGTCCCTCAGTAACAATTCTGTGTCCCTGAGTAACAATTCTGTGTCTGTCCCTGAGTAACAATTCTGTGTCCCTGAGTAACAATTCTGTGTCCCTCAGTAACAATTCTGTGTCCCTGAGTAACAATTCTGTGTCCCTCAGTAACAATTCTGTGTCCCTCAGTAACAATTCTGTGTCCCTCAGTAACAATTCTGTGTCTGTCCCTGAGTAACAATTCTGTGTCCCTCAGTAACAATTCTGTGTCCCTCAGTAACAATTCTGTGTCCCTCAGTAACAATTCTGTGTCTGTCCCTGAGTAACAATTCTGTGTCCCTGAGTAACAATTCTGTGTCCCTGAGTAACAATTCTGTTTCCCTCAGTAACAATTCTTTGTTCCTGAGTAACGATTCTTTGTCCCTGAGTAACAATTCTGTGTCCCTGAGTAACAATTCTGTGTCCCTCAGTAACAATTCTGTGTCCCTCAGTAACAATTCTGTGTCTGTCCCTCAGTAACAATTCTGTGTCCCTCAGTAACAATTCTGTGTCCCTCAGTAACAATTCTGTGTCCCTCAGTAACAATTCTGTGTCTGTCCCTGAGTAACAATTCTGTGTCCCTCAGTAACAATTCTGTGTCTGTCCCAGAGTAACAATTCTGTGTCCCTGAGTAACAATTCTGTGTCCCTCAGTAACAATTCTGTGTCTGTCCCTGAGTAACAATTCTGTTTCCCCGAGTAACAATTCTGTGTCCCCGAGTAACAATTCTGTGTCCCTGAGTAACAATTCTGTGTCCCTCAGTAACAATTCTGTGTCCCTCAGTAACAATTCTGTGTCTGTCCCTGAGTAACAATTCTGTGTCCCTCAGTAACAATTCTGTGTCCCTCAGTAACAATTCTGTGTCTGTCCCTGAGTAACAATTCTGTGTCCCTGAGTAACAATTCTGTGTCCCTGAGTAACAATTCTGTGTCCCTCAGTAACAATTCTGTGTCCCTGAGTAACAATTCTGTGTCCCTGAGTAACAATTCTGTGTACCTCAGTAACAATTCTGTGTCTTTCCCTCAGTAACAATTCTGTGTCCCTCAGTAACAATTCTGTGTCCCTCAGTAACAATTCTGTGTCTGTCCCTGAGTAACAATTCTGTGTCCCTCAGTAACAATTCTGTGTCTGTCCCTGAGTAACAATTCTGTGTCCCTGAGTAACAATTCTGTGTCCCTGAGTAACAATTCTGTGTCTGTCCCTGAGTAACAATTCTGTTTCCCCGAGTAACAATTCTGTGTCCCCGAGTAACAATTCTGTGTCCCTGAGTAACAATTCTGTGTCCCTCAGTAACAATTCTGTGTCCCTCAGTAACAATTCTGTGTCTGTCCCTGAGTAACAATTCTGTGTCCCTCAGTAACAATTCTGTGTCCCTCAGTAACAATTCTGTGTCTGTCCCTGAGTAACAATTCTGTGTCCCTGAGTAACAATTCTGTGTCCCTGAGTAACAATTCTGTGTCCCTCAGTAACAATTCTGTGTCCCTGAGTAACAATTCTGTGTCCCTGAGTAACAATTCTGTGTCCCTCAGTACCAATTCTGTGTCCCTGAGTAACAATTCTGTGTACCTCAGTAACAATTCTGTGTCTGTCCCTGAGTAACAATTCTGTGTCCCTCAGTAACAATTCTGTGTCTGTCCCTGAGTAACAATTCTGTGTCCCTCAGTAACAATTCTGTGTCTGTCCCTGAGTAACAATTCTGTGTCCCTGAGTAACAATTCTGTGTCCCTGAGTAACAATTCTGTGTCCCTCAGTAACAATTCTGTGTCTGTCCCTGAGTAACAATTCTGTTTCCCCGAGTAACAATTCTGTGTCCCCGAGTAACAATTCTGTGTCCCTGAGTAACAATTCTGTGTCCCTCAGTAACAATTCTGTGTCCCTGAGTAACAATTCTGTGTCCCTCAGTAACAATTCTGTGTCCCTCAGTAACAATTCTGTGTCTGTCCCTGAGTAACAATTCTGTGTCCCTCAGTAACAATTCTGTGTCTGTCCCTGAGTAACAATTCTGTGTCCCTGAGTAACAATTCTGTGTCCCTCAGTAACAATTCTGTGTCCCTGAGTAACAATTCTGTGTCCCTGAGTAACAATTCTGTGTCTGTCCCTGAGTAACAATTCTGTGTCCCTGAGTAACAATTCTGTGTCCCTCAGTAACAATTCTGTGTCCCTGAGTAACAATTCTGTGTCTGTCCCTGAGTAACAATTCTGTGTCCCTGAGTAACAATTCTGTGTCCCTCAGTAACAATTCTGTGTCCCTGAGTAACAATTCTGTGTCCCTCAGTAACAATTCTGTGTCTGTCCCTGAGTAACAATTCTGTGTCCCTGAGTAACAATTCTGTGTCCCTCAGTAACAATTCTGTGTCTGTCCCTCAGTAACAATTCTGTGTCCCTGAGTAACAATTCTGTGTCCCTGAGTAACAATTCTGTGTCTGTCCCTGAGTAACAATTCTGTGTCCCTCAGTAACAATTCTGTTTCCCTGAGTAACAATTCTGTGTCTGTCCCTGAGTAACAATTCTGTGTCCCTCAGTAACAATTCTGTGTCCCTGAGTAACAATTCTGTGTCCCTCAGTAACAATTCTGTGTCCCTCAGTAACAATTCTGTGTCTGTCCCTGAGTAACAATTCTGTGTCCCTGAGTAACAATTCTGTGTCCCTGAGTAACAATTCTGTGTCCCTGAGTAACAATTCTGTGTCTGTCCCTGAGTAACAATTCTGTGTCCCTGAGTAACAATTCTGTGTCCCTGAGTAACAATTCTGTGTCTGTCCCTGAGTAACAATTCTGTGTCCCTCAGTAAGAATTCTGTGTCCCTGAGTAACAATTCTGTGTCCCTGAGTAACAATTCTGTGTCCCTGAGTAACAATTCTGTTTCCCTCAGTAACAATTCTGTGTCCCTGAGTAACAATTCTGTGTCCCTCAGTAACAATTCTGTGTCCCTCAGTAACAATTCTGTGTCTGTCCCTGAGTAACAATTCTGTGTCCCTGAGTAACAATTCTGTGTCCCTCAGTAACAATTCTGTGTCCCTCAGTAACAATTCTGTGTCCCTCAGTAACAATTCTGTGTCTGTCCCTGAGTAACAATTCTGTGTCCCTGAGTAACAATTCGGTTTCACTGAGTAACAATTCTGTGTCCCTCAGTAACAATTCTGTGTCTGTCCCTGAGTAACAATTCTGTGTCCCTCAGTAACAATTCTGTGTCCCTGAGTAACAATTCTGTGTCTGTCCCTGAGTAACAAATCTGTGTCCCTGAGTAACAATTCTGTGTCCCTAAGTAACGGTTCTGTGTCCCTGAGTAACAATTCTTTGTCCCTGAGTAACAATTCTGTGTCTGTCCCTGAGTAACAATTCTGTGTCCCTCAGTAACAATTCTGTGTCCCTGAGTAACAATTCTGTGTCCCTGAGTAACAATTCTGTGTCTGTCCCTGAGTAACAATTCTGTGTCCCTGAGTAACAATTCTGTGTCCCTGAGTAACAATTCTGTGTCTGTCCCTGAGTAACAATTCTGTGTCCCTCAGTAAGAATTCTGTGTCCCTGAGTAACAATTCTGTGTCCCTGTGTAGCAATTCTGTGTCTGTCCCTGAGTAACAATTCTGTGTCCCTGAGTAACAATTCTGTGTCCCTGAGTAACAATTCTGTGTCCCTGAGTAACAATTCTGTGTCCCTGAGTAACAATTCTGTGTCTGTCCCTGAGTAACAATTCTGTGTCTGTCCCTGACTAACAATTCTGTGTCCCTGAGTAACAATTCTGTGTCCCTCAGTAACAATTCTGTGTCCCTGAGTAACAATTCTGTGTCCCTGAGTAACAATTATGTGTCTGTCCCTGAGTAACAATTCTGTGTCCCTGAGTAACAATTCTGTGTCCCTCAGTAACAATTCTGTGTCCCTCAGTAACAATTCTGTGTCTGTCCCTGAGTAACAATTCTGTGTCCCTGAGTAACAATTCTGTGTCCCTCAGTAACAATTCTGTGTCCCTGAGTAACAATTCTGTGTCCCTGAGTAACAATTCTGTGTCTGTCCCTGAGTAACAATTCTGTGTCCCTGAGTAACAATTCTGTGTCCCTCAGTAACAATTCTGTGTCCCTGAGTAACAATTCTGTGTCTGTCCCTGAGTAACAATTCTGTGTCCCTGAGTAACAATTCTGTGTCCCTGAGTAACAATTCTGTGTCCCTGAGTAACAATTCTGTGTCCCTCAGTAACAATTCTGTGTCCCTGAGTAACAATTCTGTGTCCCTCAGTAACAATTCTGTGTCTGTCCCTGAGTAACAATTCTGTGTCCCTGAGTAACAATTCTGTGTCCCTGAGTAACAATTCTGTGTCTGTCCCTGAGTAACAATTCTGTGTCCCTGAGTAACAATTCTGTGTCCCTGAGTAACAATTCTGTGTCCCTGAGTAACAATTCTGTGTCTGTCCCTGAGTAACAATTCTGTGTCCCTCAGTAAGAATTCTGTGTCCCTGAGTAACAATTCTGTGTCCCTGTGTAGCAATTCTGTGTCTGTCCCTGAGTAACAATTCTGTGTCCCTCAGTAACAATTCTGTGTCCCTGAGTAACAATTCTGTGTCCCTGAGTAACAATTCTGTGTCTGTCCCTGAGTAACAATTCTGTGTCTGTCCCTGACTAACAATTCTGTGTCCCTGAGTAACAATTCTGTGTCCCTGAGTAACAATTCTGTGTCCCTGAGTAACAATTATGTGCCTGTCCCTGAGTAACAATTCTGTGTCCCTGAGTAACAATTCTGTGTCCCTCAGTAACAATTCTGTGTCCCTCAGTAACAATTCTGTGTCCCTCAGTAACAATTCTGTGTCTGTCCCTGAGTAACAATTCTGTGTCCCTGAGTAACAATTCTGTGTCCCTGAGTAACAATTCTGTGTCCCTCAGTAACAATTCTGTGTCCCTGAGTAACAATTCTGTGTCTGTCCCTGAGTAACAATTCTGTGTCCCTGAGTAACAATTCTGTGTCCCTCAGTAACAATTCTGTGTCCCTGAGTAACAATTCTGTGTCTGTCCCTGAGTAACAATTCTGTGTCCCTGAGTAACAATTCTGTGTCCCTGAGTAACAATTCTGTGTCCCTCAGTAACAATTCTGTGTCCCTGAGTAACAATTCTGTGTCCCTCAGTAACAATTCTGTGTCCCTCAGTAACAATTCTGTGTCCCTCAGTAACAATTCTGTGTCTGTCCCTGAGTAACAATTCTTTGTCCCTCAGTAACAATTCTGTGTCCCTCAGTAACAATTCTGTGTCCCTCAGTAACAATTCTGTGTCTGTCCCTGAGTAACAATTCTGTGTCCCTGAGTAACAATTCTGTGTCCCTGAGTAACAATTCTGTGTCCCTCAGTAACAATTCTTTGTCCCTGAGTAACGATTCTTTGTCCCTGAGTAACAATTCTGTGTCCCTGAGTAACAATTCTGTGTCCCTCAGTAACAATTCTGTGTCCCTCAGTAACAATTCTGTGTCTGTCCCTCAGTAACAATTCTGTGTCCCTCAGTAACAATTCTGTGTCCCTCAGTAACAATTCTGTGTCCCTCAGTAACAATTCTGTGTCTGTCCCTGAGTAACAATTCTGTGTCCCTCAGTAACAATTCTGTGTCTGTCCCAGAGTAACAATTCTGTGTCCCTGAGTAACAATTCTGTGTCCCTCAGTAACAATTTTGTGTCTGTCCCTGAGTAACAATTCTGTTTCCCCGAGTAACAATTCTGTGTCCCCGAGTAACAATTCTGTGTCCCTGAGTAACAATTCTGTGTCCCTCAGTAACAATTCTGTGTCCCTCAGTAACAATTCTGTGTCTGTCCCTGAGTAACAATTCTGTGTCCCTCAGTAACAATTCTGTGTCCCTCAGTAACAATTCTGTGTCTGTCCCTGAGTAACAATTCTGTGTCCCTGAGTAACAATTCTGTGTCCCTCAGTAACAATTCTGTGTCCCTCAGTAACAATTCTGTGTCCCTGAGTAACAATTCTGTGTCCCTGAGTAACAATTCTGTGTACCTCAGTAACAATTCTGTGTCTTTCCCTCAGTAACAATTCTGTGTCCCTCAGTAACAATTCTGTGTCCCTCAGTAACAATTCTGTGTCTGTCCCTGAGTAACAATTCTGTGTCCCTCAGTAACAATTCTGTGTCTGTCCCTGAGTAACAATTCTGTGTCCCTGAGTAACAATTCTGTGTCCCTCAGTAACAATTCTGTGTCTGTCCCTGAGTAACAATTCTGTTTCCCCGAGTAACAATTCTGTGTCCCTCAGTAACAATTCTGTGTCCCTCAGTAACAATTCTGTGTCCCTCAGTAACAATTCTGTGTCTGTCCCTGAGTAACAATTCTGTGTCCCTCAGTAACAATTCTGTGTCCCTCAGTAACAATTCTGTGTCTGTCCCTGAGTAACAATTCTGTGTCCCTGAGTAACAATTCTGTGTCCCTGAGTAACAATTCTGTGTCCCTCAGTAACAATTCTGTGTCCCTGAGTAACAATTCTGTGTCCCTGAGTAACAATTCTGTGTCCCTCAGTACCAATTCTGTGTCCCTGAGTAACAATTCTGTGTACCTCAGTAACAATTCTGTGTCTGTCCCTGAGTAACAATTCTGTGTCCCTCAGTAACAATTCTGTGTCTGTCCCTGAGTAACAATTCTGTGTCCCTCAGTAACAATTCTGTGTCTGTCCCTGAGTAACAATTCTGTGTCCCTGAGTAACAATTCTGTGTCCCTGAGTAACAATTCTGTGTCCCTCAGTAACAATTCTGTGTCTGTCCCTGAGTAACAATTCTGTTTCCCCGAGTAACAATTCTGTGTCCCCGAGTAACAATTCTGTGTCCCTGAGTAACAATTCTGTGTCCCTCAGTAACAATTCTGTGTCCCTGAGTAACAATTCTGTGTCCCTCAGTAACAATTCTGTGTCCCTCAGTAACAATTCTGTGTCTGTCCCTGAGTAACAATTCTGTTTCCCTCAGTAACAATTCTGTGTCCCTCAGTAACAATTCTGTGTCCCTGAGTAACAATTCTGTGTCCCTCAGTAACAATTCTGTGTCCCTCAGTAACAATTCTGTGTCCCTCAGTAACAATTCTGTGTCTGTCCCTGAGTAACAATTCTGTGTCCCTCAGTAACAATTCTGTGTCTGTCCCTGAGTAACAATTCTGTGTCCCTGAGTAACAATTCTGTGTCCCTCAGTAACAATTCTGTGTCCCTCAGTATCAATTCTGTGTCCCTCAGTAACAATTCTGTGTCTGTCCCTGAGTAACAATTCTGTGTCCCTCAGTAACAATTCTGTGTCCCTCAGTAACAATTCTGTGTCTGTCCCTGAGTAACAATTCTGTGTCCCTGAGTAACAATTCTGTGTCCCTGAGTAACAATTCTGTGTCCCTCAGTAACAATTCTGTGTCCCTCAGTAACAATTCTGTGTCTGTCCCTGAGTAACAATTCTGTGTCCCTCAGTAACAATTCTGTTTCCCTCAGTAACAATTCTGTGTCTGTCCCTGAGTAACAATTCTGTGTCCCTGAGTAACAATTCTGTGTCCCTGAGTAACAATTCTGTGTCCCTCAGTAACAATTCTTTGTCCCTCAGTAACAATTCTGTGTCCCTGAGTAACAATTCTGTGTCCCTGAGTAACGATTCTGTGTCCCTCAGTAACAATTCTGTGTCCCTCAGTAACAATTCTGTGTCTGTCCCTGAGTAACAATTCTGTGTCCCTGAGTAACAATTCTGTGTCCCTCAGTAACAATTCTGTGTCCCTCAGTAACAATTCTGTGTCCCTGAGTAACAATTCTGTGTCCCTCAGTAACAATTCTGTGTCCCTCAGTAACAATTCTGTGTCTGTCCCTGAGTAACAATTCTGTGTCTGTCCCTGAGTAACAATTCTGTGTCCCTAAGTAACGGTTCTGTGTCCCTAAGTAACGGTTCTGTGTCCCTAAGTAACGATTGTGTGTCCCTAAGTAACGGTTCTGTGTCCCTAAGTAACGATTGTGTGTCCCTAAGTAACGGTTCTGTGTCCCTAAGTAACGGTTCTGTGTCCCTAAGTAAGGGTCTGTGTCCCTAAGTAACGGTTCTGTGTCCTTAAGTAACGGTTCTGTGTCCCTAAGTAACGATTCTGTGTCCCTAATACAGAGAGATCTGTCTCTCTTGAATGACCAGAGGCAAATGGAGAATTGTAAGATGGCCGCAATTTATAGCTCCACCATTACACAGTGATGGCTGGCTGGCTGCTGATTGGCTAATGCGATCACATGTCATGAATGAATGCATTATGGGTCAGCGCGCCTTGTCTGCGCGCCTTCCCAGAGATCCCCGCTCCGTCGCCACACATGTCGCCGCCATTTTTGGGAAAATTCGATTCGTGCATCCGAAGTTGGCTAATTTTCGGATTCGGCGCGAATCGAATATTTCCCAATATTCAAAACGAATTCCACTTCGCCATGTTCGATTCGCTCATCTCTAGTCCTAAGCCACACCCACAGACCATCAGTTTTTGGAGGGCTGAGAAAAGCTAAGGGAGCATTTTTCTGAGGTACACTCACAGCTGTGTGTATGTATGTATGTTTACATTAAAATGTATTCATTTATGGCAAAAAGTAATTTTTTTTATATTTGCGTTTACAACCATTTTAAAGCAAAGTTCCAGTTGAATAAAAAAATTAATAGTCAGCAGCTACAAAAACTGTAGCTGATGACTTTTAAAATACAGACACTTACCTGTCCATCAGTCCAGTGGTCTCCTCACCACAGCTAGTTATACCAGCCGTCTTCTCTCCCCAGTGCCAGCATCTTCAGTGTGGGCACCTGGCTGTGACAGCTTGTGGCTTCACAGTTGGGTGCCCATTGCGCATGCGTGAATAGTGCTGCTCTTTGTCAATGGCCCTGCAGTCTTCTGGGACCTGTCACATGTCCCAGAAGACTACGGGGAGGGAGGGGAGAACAACTTCCGCTTCTGATTTGCCTGTCAAATTCAGGCATCCGCTTCCCAAAGGTGCCAGTCCTTAATGGGGAGCAGGGGACAAAGGCTTAAAGCGGAACTTCTCCTTTTGGATGGAGCTCCGTTTTAAGTTTATGCAAAGAATCAATATTTGCAGTGTTGACCCTTCTTTTTCAAGACCTCTGCAATTTGCCCTGGTGTGCTGTCAATCAACTTCTAGGCCACATCCTGACTGATGGCAGGACATTATTGTATAATCAATGCTTGGAGTTTGTGAGAATTTGTGTGTGGGGGGGGGGGTTTGTTCACACATCTCTTGAAGATTGACCACAAGTTCTCAATGGGATTAAGGTCTGGAGAGTTTCCTGGCCATGGACCCAACATTTTTATGTTTTGTTCCCCAAGCCACTTAGTTATCACTTTTACCTTTTGGCAAGGTTCTCCATCATGCTGGAAAAAGCATTGCTCATCACCAAACTGTTCTTGGATGGTTGGGAGAAGTTGCTCACGGAGGATTTTTTTTACCATTCTTTATTCATGGCTGGCTTCTGAGTGAGCCCACTCCCTTGGCTTAGAAGCAATCCCACACATGAATGGTCTCAGCATGCTTTACTGTTGGCATGACACAGGATTGATGGTAGCGCTCACTTTTTCCTCTCCGGACATGTTTTTTTCTGGATGCCCCAAACAATCGGACAGGGTATTCATCAGGGAAAATTACTTTACCCCAGTCCTCTGCAGTCCAATCCCTGTATGTTTTTCAGAATATCAGTCTGTCCCTGATATTTTTCCTGGAGAGAAGTGGCCTCTTTGCTGCCCTTCTTGACACCAGGCCATCCTCCAAAATCTTCACCTCACTGTGCGTGCAGATACACTCACACCTGCCTGCTGCCATTCCTGAGCAAGCTCTGCACTGGCAGTGCCTGAATCAACTTTAGGAGATGGTCCTGGTGCTTGCTGGACTTTCTTGGGTGCCCTGAAGCCTTCTTCACAACAATTGAACCTCTCTCCTTGAAGTTTTTGATGATCTGATAATTGGTTGATTTAGGTGCAATCTTAGTAGCAGCAATATCCTTGCCTGTGAATCCTTTTTTGTGCAAAGCAATGATGACTGCATGTGTTTCCATGCAGGTAAATATAAAATATTTGTGTCGTCCTCAAAACTTTTGGCCAGGGCTGTACAAAGCAGGCTAATCTATTAGCAAGATCAGCGTAAGAGCAAAATTTAAGTTTATCTCTAGGCAAAGCATTTTCTTTTTTGTTTTTGATATAGTGGGAAAAGATTAGATTCTCTGTCAGGTTTTTATTGCTGTCTATCTCCATTGGGAAGATTCAGTCCTCTATTTATACTAGCGACAACTGTCATTGAGAAAGTAAAGCAAAACCCAGAATTTTAGAGTTATCCCTATAACAAGTGGTGAGGGGAAATCCTCCTATTGGGGCTCCTGTTGTGGGAACAACTCTCTAAGAGGAGAATTTTCGTCACTTTTGGGAAGTTTCCTCAAAATTCTGTTTCATTTCTGTGACAGGACATTATACAAAATTACTTAATGGTAAACAGACAGCAAAATAAAAACCTGGCATGTGTTTAATTCTTTTACTCTAACTATAAAAAGTTTTGTCTGTACATATACTTTAAAGCCAAACTCTAGTCACAAAGACTCCATTGTCTCAAAAGCCACCTTCCTGCAATGTACATATTCTTCTACATTCCTCAAATCTTTTTATTGACAATAGGAGCTGTACTTCCATGAGGCAAAATGTAATCCCCACAGGTCTCATAGACCCCAGTGCTATTGTCGTGTGTATGGCTCCTTCTCTTCCAAGCCATTCACAGGACAAAAAAAAAATAATATGAGGAATTGGTGCTCCTAATTGCACAAAAACAGCTTCTTGTGGACTAAAAAAAAACATAATGTCTTTAACTATGGTCAAAGTAGAAATGCTTTAATAAGTTCAAACAGCAAAAAGTCCAAACTTGTGAAGGAGGCTGTGATCCAGGGAATAAGATAAAGTCCATCAAGGATTAAGACATTCTGCAGTTCCTCAGAAAGGATCAGGGAGGATCCAGCTGACACAAAAGAACCAAAAAGAACCAGGGTGCAAAGATACATCAGTAAAATGTAACTTTAATATGACACAAAAGCAAAGTATTCGCTTACAAGAAGTGAACAGCATGATTTATTCTGTAAAATACATTTCTCAAGCCTGAGAAAGGGGCTGACTGCCCAGAAATGCATCGCCTGCCATTATACCAACCCACTTCCACTTTTCTCAGTGTACTGAGTGTATGTGTGCAGCCCGTATGCTCTTTAGCTTCATATTCCTGTTGTCAGCCCAGTGCAGGTTTTTGACTCAATGCAGGTGGCTGTCAAACTCTGGACTTTGTCCTTGTTAATTTTGGCTCTTTTACAGAATACATCATGTTGATCACTTCTTGCTTTACATTGCTTTCTTGCTATAATAAATATATTAAAACTACATTTTACTGATACATCTCTGAGCCCTGCCTCTTTTTGTATCTTTCATTCACAAAACACACAGCTCTCAGGCCTTGTTTTGTGAATGTTTAAGAGAAATAGGAAGCAGAGATATGGCCACAATACAGGGTCTATGAGACCTTCAGTGTTTACACTACAGCAGCCTAGAAATACTGCTCCTTCTGTACTAATCCTGGCATGTAAACATGAAGATTTTTAATGTATAAGAAAGCGTTCATCATGGGAGGTGACATTTCACTCAATAGAGCTTAAATGTAGAGGCAGCGATATGGCCATAATGCTGGGGTCTATGAGATCTGCAATGTTTACACTATATCAGCCTGGAAATACTGACCCTGCTGTACTAATCCTGGTATGTAAACATGAGGATTTTTTAATGTAAAAGATGGTGTTCATCATGGGAGGTGACATTTCACCCAATAGGTGTCAGGACCTGGACTTAAACCTGGGAATTCAGCAGTATCTGGCACTGACTCTTCTTGTTGAGCCATCTGGAATGCTGGACAGTTCCCTGAACAATTCCTTGGATGATCCTGCCTTGAACATTCTTTTTCTTGAACCTTGAACTCTTTGCTCCTCCCATGAACGTCTTGATTTAAGCCATGTCTCTGCACCTCCTGTTTGCCAGATTATTGTGCTCTCCCCAGCCAATATATTGCACTTGTCTCTCCTGCTGCCGTTCATATCTTCGCTCCCATTTGTTACTGACCTTTTGCTTGTTCCTCAACTATGCTTCTGCTTAATCCCAACCTGGAACCATTTGTTACTGACCTTTGGCTTGGTTACTGATTGGCTTGTTTACGGACTATGCTTCTCCTTGATCCCTACCTGCTTATCTGCTACCGGATCCCGGCTTGTCCACCTCCTGGTGGGGCGATCCTGAGGACCTCAACCTGGTACTACACACAGCTAAACCCATCTCCACCACCAGGAGCTCTGGTGAATAACGGTTAGTACTTAGACCCGCACCTCAGGTGAACCAGTGTCATCCTCCAGGGTGACCTGCTTGTATACCTGTCCCATTTGTCGGTGGGAGCTGCTCCACTGCTATAGCTACTGGCCTTCGAGCCTGACCATGACAATAGGGTCTATACTGGGTGAAACGCATCAGAGCAGGAAGTCTTAGGGCGGGGACTGTCACTCCAGTGATTGTGATTGTTTTATGAAACAAATTTGAATTTAAGTGATATCATTCGTGTGCAGTGGTCTCTCACTCATGCATCCTAGCAAGTGTGTCTTTGGAACATCACTTTACTATCAGAACTGCAGTCTCCAGAACACCACCCACTTCCAACTTTCGCCAGCTTCTAAAATAAACCTTCTATCTTTGCTATGTTTCTTACTTCTAAAAGGCACACAACATCTCCCTCAATAATATCACTGTCATTATAAACTTGCTGTCAGGAAAGGCTTGTCCATAGTGCAAGTGAGGGTTCGCAACGCATAAATATGCACATGCGCAGAACAATAACGGTCCACAGATGTGCATGCACCTGTCACTAATGCTGGCACCAAAAGGGCTATTTAAACTGGCTGCAGTCTTGTCTCATTGCTGTTTGGTCTGCAGCTTCTGAGTGTGTTCCTGGTCCTTGTGCCCGACCTCTGATATTACCCGGCTTGTTCCTGATCTTTGCTTGTCTGCTATCTGCCCCGACCCCGGATTGTCTTGACTACTCTTCTGCCTTCTGATCTTGTCTGATTGTACCTCTGCTGCTGACTTGGCCTGTGACCTGACTTCTCTGCTGTCTGCTATCTATGCTTGATCTGCCCGACTGTTACCATCCAGGGTTGTCTGACTTCGCATCTGCCTTCCTGCTGGCTACAGTTCATCAGTCCGGCAAGTCAGCATCTGGATTCTGCTTCCTGCTGTTACCTATAACCTGTCGTCCAGCAAGATCCATGCCTAGCTGTCCATCTTCAACCTGTCCTGCTTCTTCACCTGTCTGTGGACTTCCACTCACGCAACTACTACTGGACTGATCACAGGCACTCATAATTCACCGTGCTTCTGTGGCTACTGTCCCATTACCAGTGGCCCTCGAGCCGGAGCTGTACTGGGGGCCTGCCTCTTCACAGCAGGCTCACTATCTAAGGTACGTGACACTTGCATTTCGCTATCTTTCATAGAAAGTTCCAAACATTTGATAATATTTAATCTAACAATATGGCATATCTTCCAGTATATGGTCTGTATTGAGGAATAAACACTACTCAGGAAGGGTTGCTGTGATTCTGACCTACTTACAGTATAATGAAATGTCTCTTGGTGCAGCATCCTCAAACTTTGCCATTGTGGTGTCTCACCCAAGGGGAAAATTCCCCTTTACACCTTCAACGTGGCTGCATTCTTTTCAGAAAGGGAGCCTAACCCAGCTCTTCCCCAACCTTAGCAATGGGACAGGCCATTAGAGAAATATACATCCTGTGAAACAAGTTGTATACACTAAAGTGTGAAACCTCCCTTACAGAACGTCCATAAATAGTCAAGCAATTTATCTAAAAACAAAATTACTGTCCACGTAATTCCTGTCTATAATTTGTCATTTGGTGCAATAAAGTCTATTACACTGTCATGCACCTAAGATTTAAGCTGGCATAATCAAAATGGTTTCTAAACTGTGTCCCCCTGGTCTACTGAAGGTCACTGGTTTGTTTTGGCAACTTTGGCTGCTTCCCATAAGAAGGCACTGCTGATTCATAGTTATTTAGACAGGGCACAGACCTGTTTGCCTTCAGAGGAGAAAGACCCCTGCTTCTCTTCACAGCTAGAAGTTACAACCTAACTCTCACTCACAGCTTTTGTGAAGGTCTGCCAGGATTTAGATCCAATTAGATGACCTTGCACAACCCTATACCCCATGCAAATATCTACTTAGTTTTGAAATCACATTTAAATGGTTAAGACAGTTTTTTTTCCTGTCTTGTTAGAAAATTCATACATAGAGCGATGGTCCCACACCAGCGTTTGCTTCATTTTATGGTAAAGGAGGGACCTCAGGTCCTTCCGGACTTTTGAGAGTTCTTGGTAGGTGGTACGTGCTAATGTAGCTTTATGAGAGTGTTCAAGTTAGCGCAATTCAGCCAGGAGTTTGTCAATCTGATGGGAACATTCCTTTTTAAGGCGTGCCCTTTTATGGATCAATATGCCCCAAATCACTGGTTTGTGCACCTCCCACACCACTAGAGGGTTGTCAATGGAATCAAAATTGACCAAAAATACTCCGCCAATGCTGCCTGCAGTTTGGTTCAGTTGGCCGGGGATTGGAGAAGGGTCTCATATAGTTTCCATGAGGGGGGGGGGGCACGCACAGTTGGGTCCAACTGAAGAGTAAGATGAACTGGGGCATGGTCATAAAAAGAGATAACATTAATTTGTGCAGAGACAACAGAGGGAAGTGCCTGATGGGAGATTGAAAGGTAGTAGAGGTGGGAACAGGTGTACTGTAGAGAAAAATGAGTGGTCCTGTCCCTGAGAGTTCAATAATTGGCAAGGGTCTATTAGCCGTAATAGCTGTAAGTCCCCCTTCAAGCTTCTGAGGCATGCAAAAGATAAATGAGAGGAACCCCGCAAAACATCTAGTAAAGGATCCATTGTAAAATTGAGATCACCCCCAAAGACCAATATTCCTTCGGCAAAATCCAGAAGTGGCAGTAATAAGTCCTGTAGAAATTGGACATGGTCCACATTGGGGAAGTAGACATTCACAAAGTTAATTTGTATGTTCTGAATTCTCCCCTTCAGAAGAAGGAAATGGCCAAGGGTGTCTGACTGCACAGAACCACACAACCAAGGCATAGAGTTGCCAATCAGGATACCAACTCCTCTCGATTTAGAGATAGGTGAAGAACTGTGGTACACCCACGGAAAGTCCCTGTTGGTCAATTTGGGAATGTGATCGCATTTGAAATGCATTTCCTGTAAAAAGCGACCTGGGTCCTACTTTTCTGAAGATCAGCCAGAAGCCGTGAGCTCTTCTCCGGGATGTTTAACCCCCTCCTGTTCAGGGTGGTAGTCTTCAGGAGGCCCCTAGCAAAATGGGGGGACCCACTCTGACCATCAACAGGCACCTATGGGCCTACCCTGGGGCCCCAAGTAGGAGAGAGAAGCCACGGAAAGAAAATACAAAACCCCCTACAAAGAGGGTGAAAGGAAAGAGAAAAAACAGGAGACAAAAGAGGAAAAGAGAAAAGGATAAGGAGAGAGATGAGAAAGAAAAAACATTCAGAAAGAAGTGAGACCAGGAAGGGGAAGAGGGAAAGGAGGGGAAGGAGGCCAGGAGGGTCAGTGATAAGCAAGGAGGGAAACGGGTAGAGTGAGAAGGGATGGGAGATGTCTACAGTAAGAAGTTAAATCTTGGGTCCCTATAAGAGTGTACTAGTCACTCCAACAGGGAACCACCCTAACAGGGGTATAGAACGCTCTAAGATGGGTGAAGTCTAGAAAATAGAAAAAAGGGAATTTGAAGGTAAGGGAGATGCACGGACATGGGACCTTTAAAAGAAACACATAAAACGAAAACGAGTCATCACCGCCATAGCCTAACAATAGCTGGGACCAGGAACCTCTGGTCCATCAAAGAATGGGGGGAAAGTGAAGGGCCCTGCCACACCTGGCAGGTGCTGCAAGCCCAAAATGAAAACTGGCTACTGTGAGCCAACGAGTCGCAGACCTTCCACTACCTGGGCACCAAAAGACCCATAATACCCCCCCGCCTAACTGTCAAAACCGAACATCGTAGACTAACAATGTAGGGATACATAAAGCATAACACCAATAAAGAAAGGCCACAGGATGGGCCCCATAGCCCCCAGATAGTATTCCCCGAAGATAGAAAGAAGCCAACATGGAAAGAAAACAATTAAAAATATGAAGGAGTGAGACAGGTCCCCATCTCCCTCAGGGGGGCAAACGAGCGGTAGGCCAGGACCAGGCACAACAAAAACAAAGGAGGGAAGGGGGTCCATCCATGGCCATAATGACATTATGACATTATAATGACATAAAGCCAGACCACCTCTGCTATACCAAAATAGAGGCACGGCAGGGGGAGGTAAGCATAGCCCCGACTACACCACCCACAGAAGATTCGGACACTGACCTCAAACCCCAGCTTAGAGATCAGATTCTGTCCCACAGGATAGAGAATTGCTTTTGGAGTCAGCAGGGATTACAAAAATATGTGAAAGTCAATAAGGGGGGACCCATCCCCAAGGCCAAATCTGGGGTTCAAATCAATAGCTGGTCAATCTTCCGAACAGACAGGGAAGGCCTAATCTCTGTCTGAGAGTCTCGTGGCTGGAAGCTCTGGTGCGGGGTCTTCAGATCCTCTGAGGCCATGGCATGGAAGCATCAGCTGTGTCAGGATTCAGTAGAAAATCCAGGCAGTTAGGCACCTCCACCGCAGGCTTGTCTAGGAAACTGAACAGGACCGGCAGTTGATCTGGAGAGTGCAGGAAGAACTCAGTGTCCTGCTTGCGGATGGTGAGATGGAAGGGATCACCCAGTGGTATGTCGCATCTGGTTCTTGTATCACCTCCAACAGGGGCTGGAGCATCCCTCATATGGCTCGGGTCTGCCTCGAAATGTCTGGGTATACACAGATCATGCCACCATCAAAATCTATGGGGCCAGGTTTGACATAGAATTTCCTTTTTCACCATATAAAAATGCACCCTGCAAAGGACATTTCTTGGCGGAGGTAGAGAGGCAGATACCGCCTGAGATGAAGTGGGTGCATGGGGCCCCAAGACTCGATGGACCCGGTCAAGTTCTAATTCCACCATGGGCTCCTTCCCCAGTAGTTGGTTGAGGATGGCTGTCATGATAGCATGCAGGTTTGCCCCATTTGTGGCCTCTGGGATCCCCCTAAGCCTGAGATTGTTTAATCGGTTACGGTTCTCTTCATCATCTAGGCAAAGGTGCACATCAATAAGATTATTTATTTATTTATTTATTTATCGAGTTTATATAGCGCCAAAGGGTTTGCTCAGCACTGTACAATAGAGGGGGGGACAATACATGAAACAGTACAGTAACATCAAACAGCACACAAGGGGTAAGAGGGCCCTACTCTTTCGAGCTTACAATCTAGGAGGGAGGGGGTAGAGGTACAGGAGGAAATGGCTGTGGGGGATGGAGTGGTAGGAGGAGGGAAGGGCAGCGGCTGTTAGGTGAGGGTGGGGTAGGCTTCCCTGAAGAGGTGGGTTCTCAGGGAGCGCCTGAAGGTGAGGAGGGAAGGTGACAGTCTGATGGATTGGGGTAGTGAGTTCCAGAGGATGGGGGAGGACCTGGAGAAGTCTTGCAGTCGTGCGTGGGAGGAGGAGACCAGGGAGCAAGATAGAAGGAGGTCCTGTGAAGAGCGAAGGGTACGGGTAGGGTGGTACCTGGGAATAAGGTCGGTGAGGTAGTTAGGGGCAGTGTTGTGAATGGCCTTATAGGTCAGAGTGAGCAGTTTGAATTTAATGCGTTGGGCAATGGGGAGCCAGTGGAGGGAGAGGCACAGGGGGGTGGCAGAGGTGGAGCGGCTGGTGAGGTGGATGAGTCTGGCAGCTGAGTTCAGGATGGTCTGAAGCGGGGAGAGTTTGCACTGGGGTAGGCCGGTGAGGAGGGAGTTGCAGTAGTCAAGGCGTGAGATAATCAGGGAGTGTACGAGTAGTTTAGTGGTGTCTGGGGTAAGGAAGGAGCGTATCTTGGTGATGTTCCGGAGGTGGAGCCTGCATGTGTTTGTAAGTGATTTGACATGAGGTTGAGTCCAGAATGACGCCAAGGACCTTGGCTTGCTGGGCGGGATTGATGGTGGTGTTGTTGGTAGTGATGGAAAGGATGGGGGGGGGGCGCGGGAAGGGGGAAAGACGAGAAACTCGGTTTTGGAGAGGTTGAGCTTGAGGAAATGGAGCGACATCCAGTCAGAGATGTCGTTTAGGAGGTGAGTGATGCGGGCGGAGAATGTGGGGGTGAGGTGAGGGGTGGATAGGTAGATTTGAGTATCATCAGCGTAGAGGTGGTAATTGAAGCTGTGGGAGTGTATAAGATGGCGGCAAAAGGCCTGCTGATCAGACTCCAGGGCAACAAGTCTGGTGTCGGTAATAGTGGCAGAACTTTCCAGGTCCGCCACCCTTTCCTCTACCTCAACCTGTTGTCGGAGGTCATGTAATTCACAGGAAAGAGCATTAACAATAGAAGTGGCCATAGCCTGTAGGTCTTGCTTAGTTGAGAAGTCCACCATGAGGTCTTTGATAGTGCCTTCCATGTGCCCGTCCAGCCCCTCATTCTGTCCGAAGTTTGATTGTGAGTGCCAGAGATAAAATCGGGGAGAACGGGCGTGGATTCGTGGTTGCATCCACAGCAGAGGAGGGGCCCACAGAGTGCGGGAGCTTCTTGGCTGAGGCTGAGCCAGTAGAGCTGGGCCATGGTGGTAATATCTTGGAGGAGGCCATGGGAGAGGATGCAGAGAGCTGGCAAAGGAAATAATGAGTAATTTCATCTCCCCATTCCCAGTAGTCTGCTGGTGGTTCCAGTCCCCCGGCATAAGAAAGCAGAAGGGCGGTGAGGCTCCACTTTCAGATTATCTGTATATGCAGAGCTCCGCGATTAGCGTCTTCACGCTGCCATAGTCAGACCACACCCCATGTATGAGAATATTTGATGCTTGGAAAAGATTCTGTACCAGACTGTACTCAAGAAATGAATGGAACCCATGGCTATAGATCATAAGCGAAATCTCCTGCGCTCAAGGACTCAGGCGGGTGACGAATAGATGGAACCAGACCTGGAAAGATCGACCAACAATGCATGTAGAGTTGTGCAGCTCCAAATAAGGCTGGGGAAGCCCGACCAATACTGCAAATCGAAACAAAAACGAGAAGCGCACCAACCTTGGCATTACCTCAGTAACCAAAGTTTATTAATTGTAAAATAATACTCACAAACAGCGAATAAAATTAGGCATGTAGGTCCTCAAAGGGACCTGAAAAGTAGAAAGCCAGCGCGGATCCCATCATAGGGGTAGATACTCAGTACAGCTGATGCGTTTCGAAGGGCATCCCTTCTTCATCAGAGCTGGATCATGACAGAACAAACTAAATCCTACAGGGTACACTGACTTCTGACCCCATTTGGATCCAACTGAAAACTTTAGAGTGAGGAAATATCTATGGTATCCTGAAATCATCTAGTAATGGGAGAATAATAAGCCTTGCTGGTGGCCAAGATCAAGAAACCAGTTCCTCCCGATGGTTCTCGGAGATGGTGGCTCTGTGTACTCAGGAAGTTAGACAATAGCAATCAAGAAATGCTCACTTGTCTATAGAGCTATACTGATGTTTTGCACATACACATTAATTTTTAAGAGCCATTGGAAAGTAGGCCAAAGAGCTAATTACATATACAGTATGTTGCTATTTCAATAAACATGATTTTGAAACAATACCTAAACTTTAATCAAAACTTCAGATGTAATTTTTTTGCATAGGGAAAAGTTAAAGGGTCTGTCTTGTTTCATTGCTGTCTATGAGATGAATTTTTTGGAATGGGAAATAAGAAAGCTCCCCTTTAAGAATACAGACCACAATAAAATTAGATTGTGCAAAGTTTTTTTTATTGATGTGTGTGTGTGTATATATATATATATATATATATATACATATATATATACACAAAGGAATTTTGTTTTTATCTTAGCGTCATAATCTCTTGAACAGGTTCTTGGACAGTAATAAAAATATTTTTAGTGGGGTGGGAAATGGTTGAACCTGTGTAAGGCTATTTATTGATGTACCTGTTGATATCTTTCTCCTCACCTGTTGGCCCAGTATCATCGAATGACTCTTGTACGAGAACTATTTTTAGGGTCCTATTCGACCACTGCCAAAGTTCAAATTCATTGAGGAAGATACATAGATCTATATATATAGATAAATAGATCAGGCAACAAACATCCCTTTCACTTATAGCCTAAATGGTATCATGTGGTCCTTTTGAATCATACAAGCAAAGAGAGCAGATAGGTCATCATGAAAAGTGTCTACTGCATTGCCTTTGCACTAGTTAGTGGTCACCTGCAGTAGAATTATTAGTGTAGCCTGATCCTAAGACATGTGCCACTTGTGTCCTAATGGCTTCCAGTCTGTTGATATATCATATTTAATTACATTCCTGTGCTAAATAGCTGCCCTATATACCATTAGAATAACCTTTTAAAAGGGTTTTGTTGTGTAGACCCATAGGTATAGCCCATATCGTGGTTGTTTAATAATAATATGTGTCTCCTGATTTGGTAATAGGTCCTGCACTATACAGTGTTAAAGATGGAATGTTGCCACCAACAGCTCTACACTGGGGTCATCCACTTTATTACTTCTCTGCCAATCATTCCTCTCTACTGATGATCTTCATACTACATTATATAAGGCAAACCAGTGCCACGGCTCATTTTCCTCTCCAAGATTGGAATTTTCACTAAGCATGAGAAACTCATAGATGAAATTATATAATAATGAGCAGCTCCCTAGAAAGAGCCTATTACCTTGTGAAAGAAGGTGAACTACAGCTCTGACCAGACTCCTGTAAGCATATTCTGTGGCAGTGTGATGAAATACCAAATCATGGGAGTGTAGCTTCAAGCCTATACAACCCCCTACAACCCCCTGCACCAGAGCCTGTAAAGCTCTTGTTTCACTCAGGGTTCTATATTTCAATTTCATTAGAAGCTGACAATGGTTTACTGCTGGTGTAGTAAATGGATGTACAATGATTTCACACCTCAATTTTATTATTAATTTTTTTTTTTTTTAATGGAGGTGTAACCAAAAATCCCCAATTTGAAATATGCCAGAGGGATAGAGGATTGCATAAGGTCTAGTCACTTTGAGCCCACTCCCCAGCCCCCTCAGAAACATAATGAAGTGTTGTCCACATTTCACACTTGGTGCTAAAGAGGAAACGTCTCGGTACGCACTGTGTAAATTGGGATGTAGGACTGTGGACACTGCACACAGCTGAGGCCTGTTAGTTAATGCTCCCTGCTGAGCTATGCCACAATTAATCAAGCTTTCTAGGTTTTGGTTAATTGTCAGCCCCCAATAATTTGTTTTATTTTTCTGGCCCCATGCCAGGTCTGATAATTTCACAGTCTTGAGTTTGATGTTCACACACTACCAGACTTAGAATAGTCAGGGGAGAGCATAGGGTCCCCAGTCTTGCTTATTTTGATATCTAGAACAGTTAACTCTTCTGGGTGTGAGATTTTCTGCAATACTTTGTTCATCTAAGTTTATGTTACTTATAGCTACTGTATATAGAGTGTACTGTATCTTTGCAATAAACATATTTAGTACAATAACAGTTCTGCACACATACAGTCACATTTCTTCACTTTTTTCCTTTCTGCATTTCCACTGTTCAAGTAAAAGACATAGTTTTGCTAATTATTTATCAAAATGCAAAAGGGAGTTAGGAGGAGAAACCAGGTAGCAGTTTATCATGAATGAAAGCTGGTCTATCATTTTATAACATGGATTACTGTATGGCATATAACATAATTGTTCTTTGTATACTATTATTATGGTTATTTGTTATTTTATGGTTTTAAAGTATGTTCAAGCCTGCAAACATTTTTTTTCAATGTATAGGCTTCAAAGTGGAACTTTCTTGCCTTATACAAAATTACATCAGTATGGGGTACATATATAGCTAAACATTTTTGTTTTGGTATTGGATGGAATAGGGAAGAATTCAATTTAATGTCAAATTTTATTGCTGTGTCCCTGTTTTTAAGATTTTTCTTCTCTATTTGTTGTGGTGTCCAAAAGAGCATGAGATGGTAGATCCAAAATTTTACAATTGTCACGTGAACAGAAAGAAAGGGAAAATGTTCTAATGAAAACACCTGTTTCAGTAACAAATGTCTAAGGGTTCTTTCACACTGGTGGCCGGGAGGTGGTAAAAACAGGTGGCTGAGCTGTGGTTTTACCCCTTCAGAAGTGGTGGACAGGGGATGCAAGAGAAGCCCCCACAGTATTCAGTCTCCACCAGATACATGATACTGATCTTGTTATGGCACCATCTGGCTAGAGCAGCTTTTCTCAACCTTTTTACCTCAGAGTAGCTCTTTAGATTATTATTATGTCTTGGCAGATCCCTTCTAAAACCAATTCATCAGGAGAAGAGGAACATATGTAATTTACATTGGTGGTCAGTGGAAAAAATGCACCCTTTAAAGTGGTTATCAGAATTCCATACATTCGGAGAGCTAAAGAACTCTCTGGTGTCATACCACTGGTTTTGCCAAAAAGGGTTGTCCCTGGAACTAGACAGGCCCCATCAGATAGGAAGTCAATCAGCCACAGATCAAGGAACCCCTAGCAACCTCTGGAGGAACTCTGATTGATAATGGCTGGGCTAGAGTATAAAAACCCACAGGGTATCTACAAGATGCTTACATACAAACAAAGCTGCCTATATGGTCACTGTTACCTGAACATATCTGAGAATACACAATGAAGCTGTGTTCTCAATGGCATCTCTTGTACCACGGGCATCACGTCCAGCACCTATAGACTTACTGCCATCCTACAGCCCTTATTGGGAATCCTACTGTAAATGAGGTCTGTTCCTCTTCAGAGAAGGGACAAGCTGTCAGCAGTAGAAAGAAGTCCTTCTTCATCCTCACCAAATGGCCTCCATTTGGCTTCCTTTTTACACACTAGTGTCCTTCCTCATAATTTCTGTCTTCTTTGCAGGAGCATAGTCTGCACAGCCATTATGATTACCCTGCTAATCAGTAAATAGGAGTTTATCAGTGCTATGACTCTTAGAAAACTTTGTAATGACATTGCTGTGCTAAAAACATGGCATGCAGAAAATGTATATGTCAAAATACAAGTCTATCTGTGGACTCCATTTACATTTAATTGCACTGTCTGAGTAGCTACAGCTTAACTAGAAAACAGCTGTTTTTTTCACAGCCATAACTTTGAAATTCTTTCCGGTGTGACATAGAGAGTTCATGTATTGGGTGGCCATTATGATGTATATGACCAACTTAAAATGCATGTTAAAAATATCTTGATGACTGCCACTAAAGCATGGTTAGTCACATGGCTGAGCTTCTTTGCGTTATTGCATCCCTTGTAAGGGGCTCGGTTTTACCAAGGGAACTGTAATGTAAGATTCCAATTTTATTACAGGAGCAAAAAAATAAAAATGATCTCCCTTCAAAGGCTGCTGTTTGTAATCTCCCATCAAGGTTACTATGTTACTGTGTGGAAGTGTATGCCTCTCCCATTCTCTCACATTACTGACCAGCATATTGCTTACATGAGAAAATACAAAATAAAGCCTACTAATTTTAAGAATGTCTTGTATACTTGTTGTTCCAATTTTCTGGGAAGTCAAGTCAACATCAAACCCGAATTTCATACAACCAATCACAATACTTATACAGTATGTGATTTTCAACATCCTTTGAGTTGATTGGAGATTTGTAGTTATAATACAATTTTCCTTTAAAGTTGTGCTAAGTCTAAAACAATAAATGTAATACTGTATATTGCAGCTTACCAATCACTAGATGTGGTGGCTGCATTCATTTTCTTTTTTAGGCTTTTTTCCATCTGTTTTCACCAGGTGATCTTCCCAGTAACACACCTCCTGTTCTACAGTGCCTACACTCTTGATGAAGAAGCACAGGGGTGCCTTTGGTCAGCAACATTATGGCTATGGGGGTTGGGGGAGTGTTAGTAGCAGATTTAGATATACTAATGAACTGAACTCCAGCTCACACTTGACAAGCAGTTAGTTACAGAAATGTTCTTTCTTTTGGGATAAAGGTTTAACATAAATAAATAAAACTGATAGTTGTAAGCACTCTTGTCAGTAGTAAAAGGTTTGTCTCAACCCTGTAACTGCTACATCTGCAGAACAGCTAGTTCTTTTGAAAAACAACAGACCAGATTGCCAGGTGAAAATAATAATAGGACAGCCTAATGCCTAAAAAAGAAATCTAATGCCGTCACCATATCTAAGAATAAGTAAGTTGCAATATAATAAATGTTTACTTTTGTATTTAATATTTAAATGTCCCTTCTTTGCCTTTTAAGTCATAACTTACCTTTCTCCCCTCCTCAGAGATCTTTGCCATGTGGCCCACAGCCTTTTCACTGAACGTTTACCAACCAGTCTCTATTTCTTCTGTATATATACACACTGTGGTCATGTTTATGGAAAGTCCATCCACCATCAGGACAAATAATAGCCTTTCCATAGAAATAAACAGTTTCTTCTGCAAACAGAGCCTGGCCAGATGAATTTTGGGGAAGCGGTGGTGCAGCTCCCACTGGGCCCCACAGCAATGGACTCAGAGGAGTGGTGGAGGCATGTGAGTAGAAGGCTTAGAGGGGTTGCTGAGTAGGACATTTAAAAGATATCTGTGCTGAAAGTAAGAGTTATGTTTTAAAAACCTGCTTTAAGTGTGCTACAATGGCTTGCAGAGGTCAAACTATTTACCTGCTATCATTACAGTAGGGGACCCTCTGCATTGCCTTAAAGAGGGCAAAATCTAAAAAACTTGCCTGGTTTTAACCATAGCATCCTGCAAGGAGCGGTGTTTGCTGCAGATGTCTGTGGCCATTGGATACACCCTGACTGGCAACAGCTGACAGCTGGTAGAAATTAGACCAGTTACAGAATCTTGAGGCAAGATTGAGGTTAAACAACCAAGAAGTCAGGACTGTCAGCAAACGAGGATTGTTAAAAAACAGGCAGAGGTTGTAAACAAGTATCAAACATTGGAACAGGGGTTATGGGAATGGGAGCCTGGGAACAGAATTTTAGAAAGGTATTTGCAACGATCAAGTTCAAAGGCTTATTTCACATTTGTGACCATGTTTTATTTTGCACCCATATTTAGGGTGTAGCATGAAACAATCATATTCCCCAACCCGTCCCCCCAGACCATCTCCTCGCTCCATGCAGACCAGACTATTTATCTGTATCATGAGAGTCTTCTCCCTACATCCTTCTGATTTCCTTTGAATTCAGCATGGCTGAACCTGCACTAGCAATGTTCTTTAATATGAGCTAGGAATTCAGAATTATATGGAATTGATAAAGTGAAGATGACCTCTGCCCAAAGCTTTCAGGCCCATTGGGGATGGGGTAATGGTGACAATTTACCCATAAAATTAGATTTATATTGAGAAACCCTATAAAATAAAGAACATATTTAGCCCAGTGAAGTTACTCCCCTTTGACCCCACTCCCCTCTTTGAACTAGGCATTAGATCCCTTGACCCATGGTGTATCTACTGATAATTAAGTAGATAGCAGCAATATGTGCAGTAAGAGGAAAAGATGGCTGGGCAGACTGAAGCTCACAAAATTAGATTTTCTGACTGGCACTACAAAACCATGTATTGTCTTATAAACATGTGGGGAGCTGCACCATGGTGCAGTGGCAGACAGAGAGACTGGTTGTTATAAACATGGACCTTGTATTAAGGAGAACGCCAAACTACAAACACCCTAGGTGGGAGAACACCACTATGGAAAACACTCACAGTTCAGTTAAAATGCAGTGGGAAGAGATGCACTGACAGTGTTTGTTCAGAGGGAGAAGTGTGGACAGGCTTTTTAGAAGTTTACAAATTAATAACCTGTCCCTACTCGTCAGGGACCTTTCCATAGTTGCTTTCCCTGGCAGATGGATTTGCTCTCCCTACTCTACTCTACTCTACTTTGCAAGCACTCCAAAACCCGGGGGCAGGGACTTATAAAGACCCTGATGACCCAAGATGGGTGCCAGGGGTCACATGGATGCAGCGTAGCCAACCATCATGCTGCTCCATGACCTAGGAGACCACAGAGAATCTAAGTTTCCCTTGACTTCCTCTCCAGCCTGTAGCAGCACTCATTTGAGTGCCCCCTGCAGTGGAATAAACAGACTGCACCTGCCTACAAATGCAGATCCCATTTATATAGGACTAGTGATATAAACTGGGGGGCTGTTTATTAGGCATGCTTACCACATTTATTATTAAAGTTACCCTCTGTGCTGAATACCTTTGCCATATCTGTAATTGTACCGCCGTCAAATGTGGCCCATTTAAGTGACTGACAGTAAAAGTCACTAAAACCTAAAAATGCTCCCTTGCAGTGGGGATGCCCTCACACTGCAAGCGTTAAATGCTAATTTGGGTCTAGAGGGATGTAAAAAAGCAGTTTTACTTACCTAGTCCACCTCTCCTGCAAGCTTGCACCAGGCTGTAAAAACAATCCCTACTACCTCTTCACTATACTCCAGCGGTCACAGGGCCTCTGATGTTGTCAAGTCCAATGCAGAGGCTTGAGACTTACAGTGGACATGGGGGCACTGAGGGACAGTCCACTGGTGGAGTTTAGGGAAGTAGAGGAGAGTTCCTGCTTCCAGAGGAGTGGAGGATCGGGTAAGTAAAACTGCTTAACCCTGGTCCCCTAGACATAAATGACTATTTAATCCTTGCAATTGAAAGGCAGCTGCAAGGGAACATTTTTCCTTTCCTTGTAGATGGGCTTTAACTATTCCTTACTCTATCCAAGACTAAAAAAGATTTGGCTGTAGATATACTGTACTTTAAATATTTTATATGCCTTTAGTAAAATTACTTCACTACTTTTGGATTGTAAACTTCAATAAGCAGTCCCCTGGTATGTTCTGTATTATTGTCTTTCATTAAAGTGATAAAGCCCTCTCTTGCAGCATCTTATGGAGTTATCCTCGAATGCAGGGCCTAGAGTTTTTTCTACCTACATCAGTGGTCTCCAAACTGTGCCCTGGGGGCCAGATGTGGCCCTTTGCTTGTCCTTATCAGGCCATTGGGGCACTAGTCCACCCACTGATGCAAGGCACTATTCTTTCTAATGACACCAACAATGAGGCATAATTACTGTTACTGATACCAACAATAGGGCACTATTCCTACAACTGACATCAATGATGGGGCACTATTCCTACCACTGACATCAATGATGGGGCACTATTCCTACCACTGACACCAATGTTATTGAACTATTCCTCACGCTGACAACAATAGTATGGAACTATTCTTCCCTCTGACACCAATGATGGGGAACTATTCCTTTCCCTGATACCAACAATAAGGCACTATTCCTTTCCCTGACACCAATGATGGGGCACTATTCCTTTCCCTGATACCAACAATGGGGCACTATTCCTTTCCCTGATACCAACAATGGGGCACTATTCCTTTCCCTGACACCAACAATGGGGCACTATTCCTTTCCATGACACCAATAATGGGGCACTATTCCTTTCCCTGATACAAACAATGGGGCACTATTCCTTTCCCTGACACCAACAATGGGGCACTATTCCTTTCCCTGATCTTAATGATGGGGCACTATTTTTTTTCCCTACTATCAACAATGGATCATTATTCCTCCCACTAATATCAATGATGAGACATTGTTTATTCCCATTAATGCCAGAGCATTTTCTACTCCCACTTTCCACAGTCTGGATCCCTCAAAGTCTGAAGGACAGTAAACTGGCCCTTGGTTCAGAAAGTTTTCAGACCCCTGCCCTAGATGATGTGCATCAATAGAAACACACAGGGGTTGATTTACTAAAGCTGGTTTTAGCGTCAAAGCTTAATTGAACAAGCTGAAGTGAGAAGTTGATTGGCTGCCGTGCGCAGCTACCAAAGATTTTGCACTCTCTAATTTTAGTAAATCAACCCCACGACCTTGTAGCCTAGAATGGCAAGGCACTCCACTGCTCCTCTCACTTCTTCCATCCCTTTTTGAAGTTAACAGACTGACTGGAAACTTCCATTTTAAAATGAAAAAAACCCTTACATAAGCCCTCTGAAGTGACTCACCTCATGTGATAAACAGTGATTAATTAAATCCTTCATTCTACATAAGCTGTACCTGTTTATCTGCAGTCTTCTATTCTCCATAGACTTCTAAAGTACACAGTTTAGATGGTATTTCTCGGCTTCTAGGAGGCGGGGGGGGTGCAAGGATCTGATGTCACACACTGCACAGCAGAGAGCTGAGTGTAATCTGAGACTTGACTGGAGGGAAAAGACACACCCCCTTATACAAAGCTTCACTAGGAAACATGCACACCTGAGGCTGTCAATCAAAGGCTGTGTGCTGGAGTGGGGTTTTTTCCAAGGATTGCCTTGTGTCTGGAAAAACTGTCAGAAGTGAGAGAGCAGAGGAAGGAGAGAGCAGAGGGGATCCACATCAAGTGCTATGGACTTAAGCAAGTACACAGTATGCCTTGTCCATTTTTTTAATTTAGAAGTTTGCAACCACTTTAACTCTTTCCTGTGAAAAACAAGTTCAGAGAAGCAGCATTGAGACAACAGAATCCAGCAGAAATGAAAGTTGTAAACTGCAAGTGCTATGGGAAGGATTTAAAAATAAAAATGTTTACTGGGGAATGATGTTTTTTTTTTTTGCTCCATGTGTTAAACTAAAACCCACTGAGGGATTAATACAAGGATAATCATATTATTCTGCATGCAGTTTTATTCTCTTCCCTGCTCGAATGTCCTACAGAATTGGAAGACGCTGTATAAATAACACAAAATAGGATTTTTTCTCTCCTCTTTAGCTAGTACTGAAAGGTGCAGAGACATTCAGTAGATTATCTTCTAACCACTAGAAGAACTGCACTGTCTGCCAGAGTAATGTGCTACCCCCATGCTCTGAGTGGCTGAACATCTACACCTCCAGTCCAGGCTAGTGGCAGGTGTCCAGCAGCTCCAGAGACTGGGAGAGAAGAAGAGGGAGGTGGGGGTGTGGAGGGAGGAGAAGGGGGAGGCAGGTACCCCTGCTCTGGCAATCAATCAGTCACTCAGATGCAAGCACTGCCCTCTCCTTCTACACACTTTGCTTGCAACTGACTTCCCTAGGGACAGCACAGAGCTCCATTCTGAAGTGCAGGACTGCACAGTACCACAGACACTGGATTATTAATTAATCAGTCTGCTGGGACTCATCTAGCCACACACTGGGACAGCCCATGAAGGTGAGTTATCTGTGCATTAGGCACATCACTAGAAAGAAATGCAGGAAACTCTATATAGAAAATATCAAGCATCAGTAGTCATAACCTGATTTGCTGAAAAAATAGCCAAGTTTGTGAGTATACAGCAAATATCCAGGTAAATGAATTAAAATATTTTTTGCTGATTTTGACTGAATACAGTAAATTAATTCCAGTTTATTGAATAACAGTTGTAGTACTAAGAGTAAACTTTGATTTGGAATACATGGTTAATGCTTCTGTAGTGATTACATGTTCAGAATACTTGAAGCCTTCTTTTTTTTAAGTGTATCGCAGTTGTTTTATTTCTGCTATATCCCTGTATATTTCTCCTTGATTTGGAGAAAACCTATGCTTCTCTAATGATATATCTAAACACCACATTTTTCAATGATAGCACCATTTGATTACTGATGTTTATACTTTATATATCTGGCCGATGTACCGGAACATCAGATTAGATTCCATAGCTAGATTTTTCAATAATAGCACCATTCGATGAGTGATGTTTATACTTTATATATCTGGCCGATGTACCGGAACATCAGATTAGATTCCATAGCTAGATTTTACAATAATAGCACCATTCGATTAGTGATGTTTATACTTTATATATCTGGCCAATGTCTTGGAACATCAGATTATATTCCATAGCTAGATTTTGCAATAATAGCACCATTCGATTAGTGTTTATGCTTTATATATCTGGCCGATGTACTGGAACATCAGATTATATTCCATAGCTAGATTTTGCAATAAAAGCACCATTCGATTAGTGATGTTTATACTTTATATATCTGGCCGACGTACTGGAACATCAGATTATATTCCTTAGCTTGATTTTACAATAATAACACCATTTGATTAGTGATGTTTATATTTTATATATCTGACCGACATACCGGAACATCAGATTATATTCCATAGCTAGATTTTGTTTTCCTAAGAATATTGTGAAAGTGGAACAATGTTTCAAAAACTAAACTAAAATATGCATGTGATGAATACTGTGTCATATTCAATAGTTTTGCCAAAGGATTTGAAGGAAATATATTTGTGATTTCCGTAGGTTTCCTAGCTAGACCATGTTGTAATATAAAAAGCAGAGAAGCTTCAAAGGTGCAGTCGTGGCTGTACTTGGTGGTTCTGCCATGTACATGTAATTGAGAAGAAGCAACTCTCATCAAGCAGTCACAATTAAGGCCCCAATCAAGGTTATTTTTCAGAGTGGAGTGGAGGTGGAAAACCCGTTAGCTGTGTCAGTACTGGCATTTTAGTTTTTGGTGGACCATCTGGAATGTAGTATTAACTGGCTTGCTACATGTCTTGAACTTCAGCATCATTATCTCCACACTGGTGGTCCTGGCTATCCCCCTTTCCTCAAAACAGTTATAAAATAAACTGTCAGAGTCTCACTTCTCCTGTTCCATTCTCTATGATGTGACATTAATAGAGAATTCCTCATTAAGTATGTAACTTAGCCAAATGGCCAACATTTATGAAAAGAGCAGGAGATTCAGTTGTTTGTACTCACATTGGGCATGGTTGCCTTGTAACGTGACTGGGCACAATTGGCTCCACTCCCCCACTGGCCTGCACTCACAATGTGCTGGGTCTGGGCATATTTACGTCATCACCTCTGCCTCATACAGATGCATAGCATGCTCAAATCCAGCTGAACCTTACTCTTCAAGCAGGCCAGGGCATGGTACGCTAAACTAGTCAAACAAAAGACTTTGGAGATCAAACATGCTTGGGAATAGTACAGATTGCCAAGTATAAGTACTCCCTGAGTGTCAGTATCTACAAGAGATGACAAAAGCTACCATGGGTTATTAAACAAAGCATCTAATATAATGCAGTGGCTATTGTACCCCAGCCACCTGTCAGGCTTTAATTCCTTTGTTGGAAAATAATAGATAGAAAGTTAAGGTTTAGGTCTCATGATTACTACAAATGGCTTTTTGCGCTCAATGATAGATTGTATAAGACTAATTTTCATAATATATAGATGCAAACATATGGCAATAACTGATTTATAAACCTAAAATTCTGTACTGTATATGGAGGGTTTTCTTTTTATTTATTCTATTTATTTTTTCTATTGGTTAACTAGATGTCCTTTTTTTATTTCAACTTGACGATGTAACTATAAAACCTAGAATATCATGCAATTAGATTGGACATGCTGATGAGTAGTGAGTGAATATTGATTTCTGTAGCTGCTAAGAAACTATGGGGCAGATTTATAGAAAGTGGTAAATCTGGTGCAGCTCTGAAGAGAAACCAATCAGCTTCCAGTTTTTTTTTTTGTTTAAGTTCAATTGAACAAGCTAAGGTTAGAAGCTGATTGGCTGACATTCACAGCTGCACCAGATTTTGCACTCTCCAGTTTTATTCAACCAACCCCTATAAATACTAACCTTACAACTATTACCAGCAAAACCAGTCAGTGACTATAGAATATTATAGAATTGTGTACACACAAAAAAAGGACTTTTCAGGTAATACCTACTGATACTGTGCCTGAAAAGTCCCATTTCTCTTTGTAAAATGTTCTATAGCTGCTTGGGGATATTGGCACAATAGACAAAGTGATAGTTCCATATACCGTCATTTATACACATTTATTATCATAATAAAGAAAATTGCTCTCAGATTTATTTTATACCAGTGGGTAGGAGCATTTTCTGGAACTTTTAGTTTATCTGGAAGGCCTTAGTTTACCTTGATATAAACAAAAAGTACATCAAATTCACATTGTCTCTAAATAATTCTGTTTATTATTGAGTCACACAGTGCTGTCGGCTTTAGTGGCACTGTACAAAGTAAAGGATACATACAAAAGTGTATAATAGCAAATACATAAATTGACAAATACTTATACGGTTGCATAGCAAAAACTTGCATAGCAGTAACAAGATACAATAGAAAAGAAAGTTATGTCTATAGAAGATCACAATCCAGAGCATTGGATCATTACTTCACAGGAGCTAGAAAATAACAATATAAAAAGGGTTAATATCATAAAGTGATGTATGGTTGAAATATTATCTTTGCATTGAGACCTAAACAATGTGAAACAAAAACATACTTTTTAGAATTGGTCATATATTTCTTACTGGGCTGGTAGGTGGCGCTCTTGCATCAAGTCACCCAAAAAAATGAGCGTTCTACTGTAAATATACAGTATATTAGGCAGGCAGTTATAGGAATATCCTTTCTGTATATTCCCCTTTGAGGTGTCCATGCAATGTCTAACATTTCAAAAGAAAAGTATATATGACAGAAATATTCCAAAATATTTTAGGACTGTCCCTTTTTTTTGAAAATTTTCTCTTAATATCTTGCTGAGATTGGCTGATTATGTATGTTTTTGCTAATTTAAGAATGAGGGGGCATCGCAGCCAGAGACATTTGCCACACACCTATTTTAGGTGACAATATACAACATAGGCTGGTCATAGATGGGTAGAATTTTGAAATACAATTCTTGCGAAAAGTACGTTCTAAGAAAGTTTGCTTGCTTTTCTAATCATTAGTGGGGGTCAAATCAATGTTCATTTTTGACCACAGTGACAAGAAAATTCAGAGGTGCAGGATGGAAAATTCTCGAAGCAACACATTTCTAACAGTGGTTTTGGTTTTTTAAAGCCAATTCATTCCAAATGTTAAAAGAAAATAAAACATTTTGACCAACATTTGGATGCTTTTAAATGTTCTGAGAATATTCTTACAAATTTTCCAGAAGCCTTTTCCTAAGAATTTTGATTTGAAATTCCATCCATGTATGGCCAGCTCTAGATAATTAAGCCACGTGTCCTGCGATAAGCTGGTCAGGGTTGTATGGTTCTTGTTTTAGTTGCATTGTTATGTACAGTTATATATGAACACAGGACAGTAAGATGTGTATACTCTGCTTTCTAGTACTGTAAATAGTTGTACCTTGCTGCTCCATCTCACAATGTATATCTGTATGTCCACCTAACCAATGAATATCCCCATAACCACGTGGCTGGTATCTTGGCTCAACAAATATATAGCAGGGAGGCTATAGGAATATAAAGCTAATGTACAAATCTCTGTAAATGTAAATAAATGTACAAATCTCTATAGTCAATACTAGGCCAAAAATGTGCAAAGAAAAGTATGTAAAAATGTTAAAGTCACAGCAACAACTACTTTAGGGTAAACACTGTAATACATAATTAAAAAGTTGAGGTCACTGAATATATACTATACTTTCATTGTGAGTATAGGAAGATAGGTTTTACATTGCTTATTGTCTGGTTACATTTTAAAATTGCTGTATATTATATTCACTATTCTTGGGAATAAACAGGGGCGAGGAATCATGCTCTGAATAGCTGATTTGCTAATTTTTTTTATGAATCAAATTACTGTCCAAAGCATCCCCTTCCTTATATTATAATGTAATAAATCTGAACATCAAGTTTGATGATCTAGAAACTAGGAAATTGTTAATCAGAGGGTATTATGAAGAATTTAAATGCTGCGCTGCCACTTCAAATTCTTTTGGTACTAAATTATTTTAGCTGTGTCACACTTCAATACGTGATCATATCCCACATTTATGGCAGGACCTGCCAAAAATAGCAAAATAAAAATTTGTGTCTTTAGAACAAGCTATCTCTTGGGGGGGAAATTTATAAGGCATTGAAGAATATAGCGGGGAAGAAGAGCGCAGGACCCGACGGGTATACGGTGGGGTATTATAAGAAATTTAGAGACCTATTGGTCCCCAAGTTCTGTATATATATATATATATATATATATATATATATATGAATGCCTTAGGAGAGGGAATGGGAATAAGAGCAGAATTGTTGCAAGCTTATATAACGATCATTTTAAAAGAAGGAAAGGATAGCTCACAATGTGCTAGTTACAGATCTATATCACTTCTAAATACAGATACAAAATTGTGTGCGAAGGTGCTCGCTACAAGGTTAAAAGAGTTGATGCCTGAATGTAAACACTTAGATGAAGTGGGCTTTGTCCCAGGAAGGGAAGGGAGGGACAATGGTCTAAGAACATTGCTTCTCTTACAGAAGGCAAAAAGAGAAAAATGACCAACAATTATACTGTCGATCGATGCTGAAAAAGCTTTTGATAGGGTAGATTGGGGGTTCATGATTAACACCCTAGAGGTCTGGGGAATAGGTACTAAGATGATGGGTTGGATAAAGGAGCTCCATAATGGCCCAACAGTGGCGGTCAAGGTAAATGGGCCTCTCTCTGAGTCTTTTAGGATGTACAACAGTACAAGACAGGGTTGCCCCTTATCCGCGTTATTATTTGTTTTATCCTTGGAACCTTAGTTGGCGATGGTAAGAAATAGTGTAGATATTAGAGGAATCAAGATAAGTGATATAGAGCATAAGGTAGCGGCATATGTTGATATATTATTTTATATTGTGAACCCTGTGTTAATGTTACCTAACCTAATGAAATTATTAAAATAGTATGGAGAGCTTTCAAATTTGAAAATAAACCCCATAAAATCAGATATCTTGAATATTAATATTTCTAAGAACGAGATGCAGACTCTACAAAAGGACTTTCTGTTTTCTTGGAGGGAAAAGGAATTGGGCTATCTAGGAGTAAAATTGACCCCTTCTATAAAAAATATATACCAGGTAAACTATATCCCATGAATAAATGAGGAGTTGAGAAGACTTTCAAAGGGAAGGGCTTCTTGGATTGGGCGTATAACTTTGGTTAAGATGGTGATAGCCCCAAAAATCCTATATAAATTTCATATGCTCCCAGTCCACATTCCAAAATCCTTCTTTGCGATAATTAAAAATGTAATGCTTAAATATATATGAGCTAATAAGAAGCCAAGAATCAGGTATGAACTTCTGTGTAATAAGAAAGAAAAAGGAGGATTAAATTTGCCCGATATTAAGAATTATTACACTGCGGTGATACTATCACGAATTGTAGATTGGACACATAATTCACAGGGGAAGAGTTGGGTTAAAATAGAAGGCACCTTATGTAACACACGATTAGAGAGGATTATCTAGATACCACGGAAAGTTTCATAATATGGATGAGACTAGAAATACATTGATACAGGAGGTGTTAAGAGTATGGGATGGATTACATAAACAAATGGATTGGAAGTATAAGTCACTGTTGATTCCCCTGGTGGGTACTGATTTTTTTTCCCGCTGGGGAAGGATAATATTTCGGGGAAATGGTTTAGGGATGTAGATGCATGGTTGGGGGATATAGTGGTTAAGGGGGAGTTGTGCACTTTTCAAGATTTAAAGAGTAAAAAAGATATATTTGTAGCATTAGATGAATTGAGATATTACCAATTAAAACATTTTGTTTCAAAGTTGCCCCAACCCCTGAGGATGGTGGAGGACATTCTCCCATTCGAAAAGATGTTGGGCTGTAGTATGGCTCTAAAACATGTCACTTCTGGGATTTAGAATATTCTAACTGAATTGACAGCACTGTATTTATTTTCCATTGTGACTGGTTTATATTGTTAGGATGATGTCTATGTCTATGTATGTTTTAGAGATGAGCGAATCGAAGTAGGCGAAGTGGAATTCGTTTCGAATATTGGAAAATTTTCGATTCGCGCCGAATCCGAAAAATAGCCTACTTCGGACGCGCGAATCGAAATTTTTCCTAAAATGGCGGCGGACATGTGCGGCGACGGAGCGGGGATGTCTGGGAAGGCGCGCAGACAAGGCGCGCTGACCCATAATGCATTCCTTAATGACATGTGATCGCATTAGCCAATCAGCAGCCAGCCAGCCAGCACTGTGTAATGGTCGAGCTATAAATGGTGGCCATTTTAGAATTCTTCATTTGCCTCCAGTCATTCAAGAGAGGCAGACCGCTCTGTATTAGGGACAGAGTTAGGGCCACAGAAACGTTACTTGGGGACAGAGAAACGTTACTTAGGGACAGAGAAACGTTACTTAGGGACAGAGAAACATTACTCAGGGACACAGAATTGTTAGTGAGGGCCACAGAATCGTTACTTAGGGCCACAGAAACGCTAGTTAGGGCCACAGAATTGTTACTCAGGGACAGACAGAATTGTTACTGAGGGCCACAGAATTGTTACTTAGGGCCACAGAAACGTTACTCAGGGCCACAGAAACGTTACTCAGGGCCACAGAACTGTTAGGGCCACAGAAACGTTAGTTAGGGCCACAGAATTGTTACTCAGGGACAGACACAGAATTGTTACTGAGGGCCACAGAATTGTTACTTAGGGCCACAGAAACGTTACTCAGGGACACAGAATTGTTACTGAGGGCCACAGAACTGTTACTTAGGGCCACAGAAACGATAGTTAGGGCCACAGAATTGTTACTCAGGGACAGACACAGAATTGTTACTGAGGGACACAGAATTGTTACTGAGGGCCACAGAACTGTTACTTAGGGCCACAGAATTGTTACTCAGGGACAGACACAGAATTGTTACTGAGGGACACAGAATTGTTACTGAGGGCCACAGAACCGTTACTTAGGGCCACAGAATTGTTACTCAGGGACACAGAATTGTTACTGAGGGCCACAGAACCGTTACTTAGGGCCACAGAATTGTTACTCAGGGACAGACACAGAATTGTTACTCAGGGACACAGAATTGTTACTGAGGGCCACAGAACCGTTACTTAGGGCCACAGAATTGTTACTCAGGGACAGACACAGAATTGTTACTGAGGGCCACAGAATTGTTACTTAGGGCCACAGAAACGTTACTCAGGGACAGACACAGAATTGTTACTGAGGGACACAGAATTGTTACTGAGGGCCACAGAACCGTTACTTAGGGCCACAGAATTGTTACTCAGGGACACAGAATTGTTACTGAGGGCCACAGAACCGTTACTTAGGGCCACAGAATTGTTACTCAGGGACAGACACAGAATTGTTACTCAGGGACACAGAATTGTTACTGAGGGCCACAGAACCGTTACTTAGGGCCACTGAATTGTTACTCAGGGACAGACACAGAATTGTTACTGAGGGCCACAGAATTGTTACTTAGGGCCACAGAAACGTTACTCAGGGACACAGAATTGTTACTGAGGGCCACAGAACTGTTACTTAGGGCCACAGAAACGTTAGTTAGGGCCACAGAATTGTTACTCAGGGACAGACACAGAATTGTTACTGAGGGCCACAGAACCGTTACTTAGGGCCACAGAATTGTTACTCAGGGACAGACACAGAATTGTTACTCAGGGAGAGACACAGAATTGTTACTCAGGGACACAGAATTGTTACTGAGGGCCACAGAACCGTTACTTAGGGCCACAGAATTGTTACTCAGGGACAGACACAGAATTGTTACTGAGGGCCACAGAATTGTTACTTAGGGCCACAGAAACGTTACTCAGGGACACAGAATTGTTACTGAGGGCCACAGAACTGTTACTTAGGGCCACAGAAACGTTAGTTAGGGCCACAGAATTGTTACTCAGGGACAGACACAGAATTGTTACTCAGGGACACAGAATTGTTACTGAGGGCCACATAACTGTTACTTAGGGCCACAGAATTGTTACTCAGGGACACAGAATTGTTACTGAGGGCCACAGAACCGTTACTTAGGGCCACAGAATTGTTACTGAGGGCCACAGAACTGTTACTTAGGGCCACAGAAACGTTAGTTAGGGCCACTGAATTGTTACTCAGGGACAGACACAGAATTGTTACTGAGGGACACAGAATTGTTACTGAGGGCCACAGAACTGTTACTTAGGGCCACAGAATTGTTACTCAGGGACACAGAATTGTTACTGAGGGACACAGAATTGTTACTGAGGGCCACAGAACCGTTACTTAGGGCCACAGAATTGTTACTCAGGGACAGACACAGAATTGTTACTGAGGGACACAGAATTGTTACTTAGGGCCACAGAAACGTTACTCAGGGACACAGAATTGTTACTGAGGGCCACAGAAACGTTACTTAGGGCCACAGAATTGTTACTCAGGGACAGACACAGAATTGTTACTTAGGGCCACAGAAACGTTACTCAGGGACACAGAATTGTTACTGAGGGCCACAGAACCGTTACTTAGGGCCACAGAATTGTTACTCGGGGACAGACACAGAATTGTTACTGAGGGCCACAGAATTGTTACTTAGGGCCACAGAAACGTTACTCAGGGACACAGAATTGTTACTGAGGGCTACAGAACCGTTACTTAGGGCCACAGAATTGTTACTCGGGGACAGACACAGAATTGTTACTGAGGGCCACAGAATTGTTACTTAGGGCCACAGAAACGTTACTCAGGGACACAGAATTGTTACTGAGGGCCACAGAACCGTTATTTAGGGCCACAGAATTGTTACTCAGGGACAGACACAGAATTGTTACTGAGGGACACAGAATTGTTACTGAGGGCCACAGAACTGTTACTTAGGGCCACAGAATTGTTACTCAGGGACACAGAATTGTTACTGAGGGCCACAGAACCGTTACTTAGGGCCACAGAATTGTTACTCAGGGACAGACACAGAATTGTTACTCAGGGACACAGAATTGTTACTGAGGGCCACAGAACCGTTACTTAGGGCCACAGAATTGTTACTGAGGGACACAGAATTGTTACTGAGGGCCACAGAACCGTTACTTAGGGCCACAGAATTGTTACTGAGGGACACAGAATTGTTACTGAGGGCCACAGAACCGTTACTTAGGGCCACAGAATTGTTACTCGGGGACAGACACAGAATTGTTACTGAGGGCCACAGAATTGTTACTTAGGGCCACAGAAACGTTACTCAGGGACACAGAATTGTTACTGCGGGCCACAGAACCGTTACTTAGGGCCACAGAATTGTTACTCAGGGACAGACACAGAATTCTTACTCAGGGCCACAGAATTGTTACTGAGGGCCACAGAACCGTTACTTAGGGCCACAGAAACGTTACTCAGGGACACAGAATTGTTACTGAGGGCCACAGAACCGTTACTTAGGGCCACAGAATTGTTACTCAGGGACAGACACAGAATTGTTACTCAGGGACACAGAATTGTTACTGAGGGACACAGAATCTTTGAATTAAAGAGTATGTCAGACAACATGCAGAGGAGTGGCAGAGGAGGCAATGTTTTAGGAGCGAGCAGACGTGGCAGCAGAGGAAGGGGTCGAGGCAGCACTATTCGCAGCCAGAGGCCAGTGCTCCCGGTGTCATCCAGCGGTCGTGTCTCCACCGACAACCCTGCCGTCATCGATTGGTTGGCTCGGTCGTCTTCCTCTTCCCAGGTCACCTCTGACACCTACAGCCAACATTCGGTGGGTACGTCAGACACAACCGTTAGTTGGCATGGCCCGGGACCAAGCCCACTGAAATCACGTGTCCTCTACCTGCCCCTGTCCTTTGGTGTTCCCTCACCAAGCGAAGTATCGCATGCTGTGGGCTCAGCCCCACTGTACAGTGAGGAAGAGCTAACAGAGGGCGGTCAGGAACGGGGGGAGACATCCGCCTTTTCAGCAGCCAGGCGAAGAAGTAATGGCGAGGAGAGTGGCTCGGTAGCCGGTCTAGAGACAGGTCTGTCTCCTGACCCAGACGCAGCCGAGGGGGCTAGTAGTGAGGCGGAGACCCTACTTGATGATGAGGAGGTTGATCGCACTTGGCAGCCTCGTCGTCATCAGGCAATTTCTTCCGCATCATCAGGAGAAGAGGGTGGAAGCTTGGTAGCGAGCGAAACAGTCGGTGGGTTGCCCAGGAGGCAGCAGGGTCGCAGCAGTGTCAGTGGAGGCAAACGGCCACGGAGAAGAGCACCAGCTCCACTGCAGCCTACCACCACGGCCAGTAGTGGTGCCGGTGTGCACGGAGGAAGTAGCAGTCAGCCAGTGAGGAGTAGCGGGGGCAAAGTTTCCTACTCGGCGGTGTGGCAATTTTTCGTCAAGCCGCCCGAGGAAGTAAACGTAGCCGTATGTCGACTATGTGGCCAGAAAGTCAAGCGTGGCCAGGGGGCCCATGTTGGGACTACAGCGTTGCGTCAGCATATGCAGCGTCGCCATTCGGTGGCCTGGGAAAACCGTGATAAAGATACGGCGGTTCTGCCTGCCCCAGCCCAGGGTTCCATTTTGTCATAGGGTGCTGGCAGATTACGGGCATCCCATTGCTGCTGCCAGGCCTTAATCTGCCATGGGCCCCTGTACCGCCTCCTCATGCTGCTGCCAGGTCCAGAGTCCGTCATGGGTCCCTGTACGGCCTCCCATTGCTGCTGTCTCCATCGCCACACTCTGCCATGTGCCACTTTCAGGTCTCCTCACACACTGCTGGTGTGTTTGAATTTTTTGACATAGGGTGCTGGCAGATTACGGGCCTCCCATAGCTGCTGCCAGGCCCCTAATCTGCCATGGGCCCCTATACCGCCTCCTCATGCTGCTGCCAGGTCCACAGTCTCTCATCCCATGTGCCACTTTCAGGTCTCCTCACACTGCTGGTGTGTTGAATTTTTTGACATAGGGTGCTGGCAGATTACGGGCCTCCCATAGCTGCTGCCAGGCCCCTAATCTGCCATGGGCCCCTATATACCGCCTCCTCATGCTGCTGCCAAGTCCAGAGTCTGTCATGGGTCCCTGTACGGCCTCCCATTGCTGCTGTCTCCATCGCCACACTCTGCCATGTGCCACTTTCAGGTCTCCTCACACACTGCTGGTGTGTTGAATCTTTTGACATAGGGTGCTGGCAGATTACGGGCCTCCCATAGCTGCTGCCAGGCCCCTAATCTGCCATGGGCCCCTATACCGCCTCCTCATGCTGCTGCCAAGTCCAGAGTCTGTCATGGGTCCCTGTACGGCCTCCCATTGCTGCTGTCTCCATCGCCACACTCTGCCATGTGCCACTTTCAGGTCTCCTCACACACTGCTGGTGTGTTGAATTTTTTGACATAGGGTGCTGGCAGATTACGGGCCTCCCATAGCTGCTGCCAGGCCCCTAATCTGCCATGGGCCCCTATACCGCCTCCTCATGCTGCTGCCAAGTCCAGAGTCTGTCATGGGTCCCTGTACGGCCTCCCATTGCTGCTGTCTCCATCGCCACACTCTGCCATGTGCCACTTTCAGGTCTCCTCACACACTGCTGGTGTGTTGAATTTTTTGACATAGGGTGCTGGCAGATTACGGGCCTCCCATAGCTGCTGCCAGGCCCCTAATCTGCCATGGGCCCCTATACCGCCTCCTCATGCTGCTGCCAAGTCCAGAGTCTGTCATGGGTCCCTGTATGGCCTCCCATTGCTGCTGTCTCCATCGCCACACTCTGCCATGTGCCACTTTCAGGTCTCCTCACACACTGCTGGTGTGTTGAATTTTTTGACATAGGGTGCTGGCAGATTACGGGCCTCCCATAGCTGCTGCCAGGCCCCTAATCTGCCATGGGCCCCTATACCGCCTCCTCATGCTGCTGCCAGGTCCACAGTCTCTCATGCCATGTGCCACTTTCAGGTCTCCTCACACTGCTGGTGTGTTGAATTTTTTGACATAGGGTGCTGGCAGATTACGGGCCTCCCATAGCTGCTGCCAGGCCCCTAATCTGCCATGGGCCCCTATACTGCCTCCTCATGCTGCTGCCAAGTCCAGAGTCTGTCATGGGTCCCTGTACGGCCTCCCATTGCTGCTGTCTCCATCGCCATACTCTGCCATGTGCCACTTTCAGGTCTCCTCACACACTGCTGGTGTGTTGAATTTTTTGACATAGGGTGCTGGCAGATTACGGGCCTCCCATAGCTGCTGCCAGGCCCCTAATCTGCCATGGGCCCCTATACCGCCTCCTCATGCTGCTGCCAGGTCCACAGTCTCTCATGCCATGTGCCACTTTCAGGTCTCCTCACACTGCTGGTGTGTTCAATTTTTTGACATAGGGTGCTGGCAGATTACGGGCCTCCCATAGCTGCTGCCAGGCCCCTAATCTGCCATGGGCCCCTATACCGCCTCCTCATGCTGCTGCCAAGTCCAGAGTCTGTCATGGGTCCCTGTACGGCCTCCCATTGCTGCTGTCTCCATCGCCACACTCTGCCATGTGCCACTTTCAGGTCTCCTCACACACTGCTGGTGTGTTGAATTTTTTGACATAGGGTGCTGGCAGATTACGGGCCTCCCATAGCTGCTGCCAGGCCCCTAATCTGCCATGGGCCCCTATACCGCCTCCTCATGCTGCTGCCAGGTCCACAGTCTCTCATGCCATGTGCCACTTTCAGGTCTCCTCACACTGCTGGTGTGTTCAATTTTTTGACATAGGGTGCTGGCAGATTACGGGCCTCCCATAGCTGCTGCCAGGCCCCTAATCTGCCATGGGCCCCTATATACCGCCTCCTCATGCTGCTGCCAAGTCCAGAGTCTGTCATGGGTCCCTGTACGGCCTCCCATTGCTGCTGTCTCCATCGCCACACTCTGCCATGTGCCACTTTCAGGTCTCCTCACACACTGCTGGTGTGTTGAATTTTTTGACATAGGGTGCTGGCAGATTACGGGCCTCCCATAGCTGCTGCCAGGCCCCTAATCTGCCATGGGCCCCTATACCGCCTCCTCATGCTGCTGCCAGGTCCACAGTCTCTCATGCCATGTGCCACTTTCAGGTCTCCTCACACTGCTGGTGTGTTCAATTTTTTGACATAGGGTGCTGGCAGATTACGGGCCTCCCATAGCTGCTGCCAGGCCCCTAATCTGCCATGGGCCCCTATATACCGCCTCCTCATGCTGCTGCCAAGTCCAGAGTCTGTCATGGGTCCCTGTACGGCCTCCCATTGCTGCTGTCTCCATCGCCACACTCTGCCATGTGCCACTTTCAGGTCTCCTCACACACTGCTGGTGTGTTGAATTTTTTGACATAGGGTGCTGGCAGATTACGGGCCTCCCATAGCTGCTGCCAGGCCCCTAATCTGCCATGGGCCCCTATACCGCCTCCTCATGCTGCTGCCAGGTCCACAGTCTCTCATGCCATGTGCCACTTTCAGGTCTCCTCACACTGCTGGTGTGTTGAATTTTTTGACATAGGGTGCTGGCAGATTACGGGCCTCCCATAGCTGCTGCCAGGCCCCTAATCTGCCATGGGCCCCTATATACCGCCTCCTCATGCTGCTGCCAAGTCCAGAGTCTCTCATGGGTCCCTGTACGGCCTCCCATTGCTGCTGTCTCCATCGCCACACTCTGCCATGTGCCACTTTCAGGTCTCCTCACACACTGCTGGTGTGTTGAATTTTTTGATATAGGGTGCTGGCAGATTACAGGCCTCCCATAGCTGCTGCCAGGCCCCTAATCTGCCATGGGCCCCTATACCGCCTCCTCATGCTGCTGCCAGGTCCACAGTCTCTCATGCCATGTGCCACTTTCAGGTCTCCTCACACACTGCTGGTGTGTTGAATTTTTTGACATAGGGTGCTGGCAGATTACGGGCCTCCCATTGCTGCTGCCAGGCCCGTAATCTGCCATGGGCCCCCGTACCGACTCCTCATGCTGTGACGTTGCAACAAGGTGGAATTCAACCCTACATATGTTAGACCGCCTTTACGAACAGCAAAAGGCCATCACAGATTTCCTGATGTTAAAAGCGGATAAAGGTACTCCCTGTGTAACTTAGATGTCAGCCATTGGCAGCTCATGCGTGACACCTGCGCTTGCTCAGGCCCTTTGAGGAGGCCACGCTATTCGTGAGTCGGCAGGACTATGGGATGAACGACGTCATTCCTCTGTTGCACGTCCTGGAACAAATGCTGTTAATAATGGCTGGTCAGGGTGCGGTAGACGTGGCGCACAGATCTCAACGCCACATGACCCCTGTGGGGGCAGGACAGGAAGAAGAGGAGGAGGTAGAGGAGGACATTGGTGCTCAGGAATTATTGAGTGAAATGGGTGGTTTATCCACTCAGCGGACAGGAGTGGAGGAGCAGGAGCATCTGGTAGAGGAGGAGGAAGAGGAGACAGAGGACCCAGACACACCGTGGCAGTATGCTGTGGAGATGGAGGCAGGGAGTCCCTCGCATTTCTTGGCACAAATGGCCCATAGCATGCTCGCTTGCTTGCGTACCGACAGCCAAATAATAACCATCAGACAGAGGGATGACTTTTGGCTGTCCACCTTGTTGGACCCTCGCTACCGTTCCAAAATGGTGGCCTTTTTCACACCTGCTGAGAGGGAGGCCAAAATAACGTACTATAAAAACCACCTATGTAGTCAGCTGGTCTCTGCCTGTCTGCGCCAACGTCCATCCTCAGACACTGTGGGCCCTGTGCGCTCGCGTTACGCTGCCATGGCAGCAGGGGAGGGGTGGGGTGGTAGGAGCAGTGGCAGCTCCACCAGCAGCAGCTGCCTCAGTCTGCAGTCGATGATGAGTAGCTTTCTTCACCAGCGCAGTGAGGAAACTAATAACCAGCCGCAGCAGCAGCAGCATCAGGTGGACCTGGAGCAGGACCTCAAACAACAGGCTTAGGCCTACTTGGACAGCACCCTGCCAACCGAGGTAGACAATCCCCTTGACTACTGGGCAACGAAACTTGAGCTTTGGCCCCAACTAGCTGAATTTGCCCTTGAAAGGCTGTCATGCCCGGCCAGTAGCGTGGCATCGGAGCGCGTGTTTAGTGCGGCAGGAGGTATTGCAACTCCGCGGAGGACACGACTGTCCACCCAAAGTGTGGAGAGACTCACGTTTGTGAAAATGAATCAGGCGTGGATTAGTCTGGATTTCAAACCACCAGTTCCTGACACAACTGACTAAATCCGCCATGAATCATGCCCCAAACATGTGCCACTTTCAGGTCTCCTCACACTGCTGGTGTGTTCCATTTTTTGTCATAGGGTGCTGGCAGATTACGGGCCTCCCATAGCTGCTGCCAGGCCCCTAATCTGCTATGGGCCCCTATACCGCCTCCTCATGCTGCTGCCAGGTCCAGAGTCTGTCATGGGTCCCTGTACGGCCTCCCATTGCTGCTGTCTCCATCGCCACACTCTGCCATGTGCCACTTTCAGGTCTCCTCACACACTGCTGGTGTGTTGAATTTTTTGTCATAGGGTGCTGGCAGATTACGGGCCTCCTATAGCTGCTGCCAGGCCCCTAATCTGCCATGGGCCCCTATACCGCCTCCTCATGCTGCTGCCAGGTCCAGAGTCTCTCATGGGTCCCTGTACGGCCTCCCATTGCTGCTGTCTCCATCGCCACACTCTGCCATGTGCCACTTTCAGGTCTCCTCACACACTGCTGGTGTGTTCCATTTTTTGTCATAGGGTGCTGGCAGATTACGGGCCTCCCATTGCTGCTGCCAGGCCTGTAATCTGCCATGGGCCCCCGTACCGCCTGGTCACGCTGCTGCTGGGTCCACAGTGTGACATGGGTCCCTGTACCGCCTCCCATTGCTCCCACTCTGCCATGTGCCACTTTCAGGTCTCCTCACACTCCTGCTGGTTTCCATTTTGTCATAGGTTGCTGGCAGATTACAGGCCTCCCATAGGTGCTGCCAGGCCCCAAATCTACCATGGGCCCCCGTACCGCCTCGTCACGCTGCTGCTGGGTCCACAGTGTGACATGGGTCCCTGTACCGCCTCCCATTGCTCCCACTCTGCCATGTGCCACTTTGAGGTCTCCTCACACTCCTGCTGGTTTCCATTTTGTCATAGGTTGCTGTATGGCCTCACATTGCTGCTGCCTCCACCGCCACACTGTGGCTCCAAACACTGGTTTTGGCCCCGTGACTGGCCAAATGAGTGAAGTGTGCGGTGATTCTAAGATCGACGGCACTCATCTGCATGTCATACTGACTGACAGTATTATTTCTCTTCCCCAGCAGACTCCAAGGGCATTTAAATTAAAGGTACAGTGTTCTGCACTAATATTAAGTCTCTCTGAAGCCTAGAAACACCCTTTTTTAAGTTAAATTCACAGCGAATATATTCGACTCGAAACGAATATTGTCCACGAATTCGCCGAATCAGTCGAATCGAATTTTTGAATACTTCGCTCATCTCTAGTATGTTTAATAATTTGCACATAATTTGCACCATTATAGCACTGTATATTGTATTTTGTACATTCACAGTTCACCTGCATTGGATCAGATGGTACAAAATGACCATGCAATCTGGTTGCAGTGTGTTCCCAAAATTGCTGCATGCACAACTTTGGTGCATATGTAGTACAATTTGAGCTTTAAAGTGAATTTTAAAGGTAATCAGTGTGGTTCCTGTGTGATTCATATGCGATTCATAGTATTAGCCTAAGCTCACTGTTTAATGTGGAAAATGATTATAGAATTTACCACCTGCATTTAGCCCAGGTTCACACCAGTGCTGACAGTTTCAAATTGACAAGTCACACCCTATTGTCCACAATGGAACTGTTCAAAGTAGATTCTGCACTACTTTTTGTGAAGTCGCATGATTTCAGTCAGATCCAGTGAGAACCTGAGCTTATGGTAAAGTTTTTGGGCTTGTGCAACCAAAAACGTTCAGCTGGTATTGGGTCTTTTCATAATTATAACTGCACTCATTGCTATTACAGTGGTGGTTTTCACAGACTTTAAATGTAGACACAGTAATTTTTCCATCCTGTTGTTTGATATTTCCACAATTATATTCTGCTGATTTGATCTTCTTTGATCAATATTTATCCTAAAGCTCAGATGGATCCTGGCAAAGGATTTCTTCTGAAAAAGATGTTATGGAGGGGGTCACATGGCAGAAACGTGTGAACCTTTTGATGTGTCCTATCCCATTACTTAAGCTATATAGATAAACGCCTAATAGTTGGAAAGCATTAATAGGATTTCTTGTTGGACTGAGAAAATATTCTTTGATATAAACCCGTAAAATATTTTTTTTATTTTTAACTAGCTGTGGTGAATTGTTTTGGCATTCAGACTTGTAAAGATGTAAGAACATTAAAGTTTGAGAATCAACAACTCTCTTCTGTCTTAGCAACATCAACATATTAACCACTTGCCTACCAGGCACTTTTACCCCATTCCTGTCCAGGCTAATTTTCAGCTTTCAGTGCTGTTGCACTTTGAATGACAATTGCGCGGTCATGCAACACTGTACCCACACAACATTTTTATAATTTTTTGAGACAGATAGTGCTTTCTTTTGGTGGCATTTATTCACCACTAGGTTTTTTATTTTTTTGCTAAACCAACCAAAAAAAAGTGTTTTCTTAGTTTCTGTTATAAAAATTTGTAAATAAGTAATTTTTCTCCTTCACTGATGTGCACTAATGAGGCTGCAGTGATGGGCACTGATAGGCAGCACTGATAGACAGACAGCATTGATAGACAGCACTGATAGGTGGCACTGATAAGGAGGCACTGATAAGTGGTACTGACAGGCATCATTGATGGACACTGATATGTGGCATTGATGGGCACTGATAGGCACTGATAGGTGGCACTGATGAGGAGGCACTGATGGACATTGACAGGCATCACTGATGGGCACTGAAAGGCAGCACTCATATATGGCACTAATAGGCGGCACTCATTGGAACTGTTAGGCAGCACTGATTGGAACTGTTAGGTGGCACTATTAGTTGGCACTGATGGGTACTGATAGGCGGCACTGACTTGCACTGATTGGTGGCACTGATAGGCTGCACTGATAGGTGTCACTGGCTGGCACTGATAGGCATCACTGACTGACAGTTGGCCATGAAAGGCAGTTCTGATGGGCACTGATATGTGGCATTGATGTGCACTGATGGGCACTGGTATGTGGCATTGATGGGCACTGACAGGAGGCAATTATGGGCACTGAAAGGCAGCACTGATTGGGCTGCAATGATAATCAGGGCACTGATGATCAGTGCCCTAATGATCAGTGTAGGTGTCCCCCTGACAAATGCTGCTTACCTGCTCTCCTCTGCTCATGTGCTGTCAGCGTGAGGAGAGGATTTCTGGCATTTCCTATTTACATGTGATCAGCTGTGATTGGAAACAGCTGATCACATGATAGAGACTTTGTTATTGGCTCTTTACTGCGATTAGTGATCTGCTGTGTCCCAGGGACACAGCACACTACTGATCACCATGCTGCGCCCCGGGGGGTGCGCATGCCGCAGCTAGAGTAGGAGGACGTCATATGACGTCCTCCCAGAATGAGAGAGCCATCGCCCACCCGTCACTTCCTTATATGGTGGGCAGGAGGTGGTTAAAGTGTGGTTGGCTGGGTTTAGTTAAAGAGAGCCAGTCACAACTGGATTTATTCAACAATGTAAGCATTTGGGCTTAAGCAGAACAAAATTCCATTGATTTAACAGTTTCAAAAAACAGTTACAATCCAGTATGTGCAGGGAATGTAACTGTCACATTTGCTTGTGCTCTTAACCAAACTGTCAGACCAACAATGACCCTGAGCATGAGGCCAAGTTGACCCCCCAGTTGTTACAGCAGAAAAAGGGGAAGGTTCTGAAGTGGTCATCATCATCTCCTAAACTTAATACCATTGAGCCAGTCTGTGGAGATCTCAAATGTACGGTTCATGCAAGATGACCAAAGACTTTGCATGACCTGGAGGCATTTTGCCAAGACTAACAGACAGCTATATCACCTGTAAAAATTCAGAGCTTCATAGATAACTATTGTAAAAGACTGCAGGCTGCCATTGATGCTAAAGGGGCAATTAAGAACTAAGGGTCTGTAGACTTTTGGACAGGGGTAGTTTTATTTATTTACTTGTTGGCATGTTTTGTTTTATGATTGTGCCATTCTCTTATGACCTACAGTTGAATGTGAATCCCATAAGAAATAAAAGAAATGTGTTTTGTCTGCTTACTCATGTTTTCTAAAAAAATGGTACATACTGTATATATTACCAATTCTCCAAGCGTATGTAAACGTTTGAACACAACTGTATATATTAACATAAATCAATGCACAGAGAAAACATCTAGACTAATCAATTACAAGGAAATTGCAAGGGACCTATAAAGGTCCATACTGTAGCCATAAAATTATGCATACTTTGCATTGTGATAATTAATATCAGATATTGAGCGGAGATAGGGAGAAAAGAGAGAGAAATAAAGTAGGAAGAAAAGGGGGATAGGAAATAGGGGAGTACCTCAGAACCTCTAAAATATTGGAAAGAAAGCCAAATGCAGTTTTTCATGTTTTATAGGTCCATTAGATGCCAATCATAGTCAGCTGGCAAAGAGTGTGAAATCCAAGGACCCCACATTCTATGGAACTTCACCATTATATCTTTGAGTTTTGCCATCAGTTTTTCATTAAAAAAGATCCACTGTACTTTATTTTTTTTCCTTTCGATACTCCCTCTACCACCCCCAACAGTGCAACAACATATATCAGCAAATGTTCACATATGAGTCCATATATAGTGCTTTTTCAATATATAGTGTTTTTTCAAACGTTGGGGACTACTTCACTTTGCTGATTTTCAATCCAGGAACCTCAAATCAGGATACCTCAAAAAAATATAAACTCAATATAGTGCATTATCATTACAACAGAAAAAAACGCACTCGTGAGAAACTAAAAGTGATTCCTCCTACACTCCCACCCGTGACAAATCAACACTCCAAAAATCCAAAATTGTGATTAAGTGCAACACTCCACAACCAGTGTCACCATTCAAAAGTACTAGATGCCATTATCCTCTCATAGGAAAACACACGCATCCAAATAAAATAGTGCCATCTCTCTTGTGATATAAAATACCATTACCCTCTTCCAATGCAGACCAAGCAAAAATTCCTTCCGGGCAGTCCAAAATTTCTCCCTCACCGGAAGCTTCCTACTGCTTCCAATCCACCTTCCCCGTTCCTCAAAGGGGCAGATAATAAAAGGCTCAGTGGAGTATATAAAAGGATTTCACAAATTTATTCACATCTTACATAGAAAACGCCAGCGTCCATCCTCTCCCACAGTCCATATAGCTGAACTCCAGTATCCAAGATGGCCGTGCCGCTCCTTCCGGTTTGAGATTGTATTGTTACGTCCTTAGGTCTCTGACGCGTTTCGTCACTTCCGACTTTTTCACAAGGGTTCCGGACGTCCAATGTGCGGCTCCTCTTATCCTACTCTCAGCACTGGCAAAAAGCGCGAGCCTCCATCTTAGCTAATGGCAACAGCCACCACTTCCTATGCCTTCCAGATACGGCTGTCAGTTTAGAAAATCTTTTTTGCTGTTCACACTTTTTCGCTTCCATGTATAGACAACATCTTCTGGTCTTCAGATATCTCCAGTGGCACCAATCTTCTCTAGAGAATGTATAACTGTTGGCCTCTGTCTCAGGAGTACTTCCTGGTTCCTTCAAACTGCAGTCATGTGACTGCAGTTTGAAGGAACCAGGAAGTACTCCTGAGACAGAGGCCAACAGTTATACATTCTCTAGAGAAGATTGGTGCCACTGGAGATATCTGAAGACCAGAAGATGTTGTCTATACATGGAAGCGAAAAAGTGTGAACAGCAAAAAAGATTTTCTAAACTGACAGCCGTATCTGGAAGGCATAGGAAGTGGTGGCTGTTGCCATTAGCTAAGATGGAGGCTCGCGCTTTTTGCCAGTGCTGAGAGTAGGATAAGAGGAGCCGCACATTGGACGTCCGGAACCCTTGTGAAAAAGTCGGAAGTGACGAAACGCGTCAGAGACCTAAGGACGTAACAATACAATCTCAAACCGGAAGGAGCGGCACGGCCATCTTGGATACTGGAGTTCAGCTATATGGACTGTGGGAGAGGATGGACGCTGGCGTTTTCTATGTAAGATGTGAATAAATTTGTGAAATCCTTTTATATACTCCACTGAGCCTTTTATTATCTGCCCCTTTGAGGAATGGGGAAGGTGGATTGGAAGCAGTAGGAAGCTTCCGGTGAGGGAGAAATTTTGGACTGCCCAGAAGGAATTTTTGCTTGGTCTGCATTGGAAGAGGGTAATGGTATTTTATATCACAAGAGAGATGGCACTATTTTATTTGGATGCGTGTGTTTTCCTATGAGAGGGTAATGGCATCTAGTACTTTTGGATGGTGACACTGGTTGTGGAGTGTTGCACTTAATCACAATTTTGGATTTTTGGAGTGTTGATTTGTCACGGGTGGGAGTGTAGGAGGAATCACTTTTAGTTTCTCACGAGTGCGTTTTTTTCTGTTGTAATGATAATGCACTATATTGAGTTTATATTTTTTTGAGGTATCCTGATTTGAGGTTCCTGGATTGAAAATCAGCAAAGTGAAGTAGTCCCCAACGTTTGAAAAAACACTATATATTGAAAAAGCACTATATATGGACTCATATGTGGACATTTGCTGATATATGTTGTTGCACTGTTGGGGGTGGTAGAGGGAGTATCGAAAAGATCTAATTTATATTTTGTTTACACTTTCAAGGGTGAGAGTGATACTTTTCGCGGGGATATCTAGAGTTTGTATTATATTTTTATTTTTTTTCCTGCTAAGGAAAGGGAGATTTACAGCCAAGCTTTTGCAAGGGTTTGTTTGGGTGCTATAAAAACGTATCATTAGTCTAGCTTAGGATTTGGTGAGCCCATCCGGTTTAAAGTTAAGTAGAGCTTCACCCAGAGTTACTGACATGTTAACCTTGTTAAACATTGTCAACATCATACCATAAACTTTCATCCATAAAGTATGGACAATAGAGCAGGTCAACCATATAGGTTCCCAGTTCCCAGTATGAATGGAAACAGGATCCAGACTGTTCCAAAGAAAAATGGGTTAGTCTAGTCGGAACCAGGTAGTAACAATATAGTACCTTTTAATTTGTTTCACCATTTAGGACATTCTGGGAGCATGATTTAGTAGTATCCCATATTTAAATCCATTGTAGAGTGATATTTAGGTCTATTTCCCATTTGGACATGTAGGTATGTCAGGGTGTGGACGAGCCCATCAGAATTAAAATATACAGCAAGGAACCTGGGGAATGTGGGTCATTGTGACAATGGTGTTCAAAGGGGGTCAAAATTACTCAATTAGTAGGGATTAGACACGTGTGCACCTGGAATTTTCATTTTGTTTTGTTTTGGATGCTATCTTTAATAGAAAAAAATTGTTTTGTTGTATTTGTTATATTAAACCAATTTGTTTTCAGAGTTTGTGTAGTATATTCTGTATTGGTTTCATATATTTGCTGGCCCAGGTTGATTCGAAAAATGTAGCAGTTTTTTCAGAACGTATCTCAAAACTATTCGAAAGGATTCAATATTTTCTGGCAGAACAGGATTCCCTGCTGACAGCAGAATGTAAACAAACAAGTTGCGGCCTAAAAAAAAAACAAAAAAAAACAATGTGCCCCCCCAATCCTTACCAGACCCTTAGTGTCTTACATGAATTTTGAGGGGAAGCACACGCCAGAAAGTTTTTAAAACATGGCATGGGGTCCCCCCAAAATCCTTACCAAATCCAATCCAGACCCTTATCTAGACCCATATCTAAGCATGCAACCCATTAGGCTAAGAAAGGGGGATGACAAGCGAGCACCCCCCTCTTCTGAACCATACCAGGCCACATGCCCTCAACATGGGTGGGTGCTTTGGGGGAGAGGGCTCTGCCACAAAGCACCTTGTCCCATGTTGATGAGGACAAGGGCTTCCCCACAACCCTGGCCCAATGGTTGTGGAGGTGCAGGGAGGGAGTTATCGGAATCTGAAAGCCCCTTTAACAAGGGGCACCCAGATGTTAGCCTCCGCATGTGGATGAGTATGGGGTACATAGTATCCCTGCTCAATCACCAAAAAAAGTAAATAACACCACAAACACAGTTTTTGATAAGTCCTTTATTAAAAACAAATAAATATATAATGTGCCTTGATTTAATCTTGCGTCAATCACGATTTAATACCCGCCCACAAAAACCGCCGCCCACCGAACCACCGAACACAACCAGTCCAGACAAGAGACACTCGCCGAATGACAGGTAAACATGGGGGGGGGGGGGTGCAATATGACAGATTACACGTGTCTAGTAGGGATAGGGATCACAGATGTGAAAAAAAATGTTTTTCTTTGTGGATATGAGAAAGTTTCTGCTCTGGATAGTTTATAATTCATTTGAAGAGTATGAAATGTTTTGATGGCCCTTGGTATCATTAAGGTATACATGCTGGTGAGATCTGAAGTTCTCCAATTTTTAAAAATATGCTGTTCTTCCTGTCTTGATGGGAAGGTAAGATGTTTAAGACAAAACATTAAGGGTAGATGCGGGGACAGGACTCAGGAGTCCACCACAGTATTTTTGGTTGTCCCACAGCTTCAGAGGACCTGTCACATGGGAGAAACCTTAGTAAATTATTGGTACGGAGAGGGTCCCAATTGACCACCTCAAAAGATATCCAGTTAGGTGTTCTGGTAGTGGCATAATATTTGGTAGGAGAAACTAACTGGGTAGCTTGGTAATACTTTTGGAGATAGGAGACTCCTAATCCTCCTTGTGACCGACTATGATAAACAGTGTGTCAAGCTACCTGTGGTCTGATGTTGTGACAAAATAATTTGGAGACCTGTCATTGTGAATCCCATAAGAGAAAGGATGGGATCCCAGTGGGCAGTACCCTGAAACAAATACAATAGTCATTTTAATAGCTGCGATTCATTCTAGCCAGGAGTGGGGGTGTCCCTTCCAAGTGTCAAGTACACTTTTGAGCTTGTGAAGGAGCAGTAGGGTTTGATAGGGGAAGGTGAGATTGGTTCCAAGATAGGGGAGACACATCAATTCCCAGTGGTAGTGGAAGGAGTCCTTCAGAGGTTGTACTTTCCTTGTGGGAATGAGATGTTTAAGATCTTAGATTTTGAGTGATTAATATACGTAGAGGCCTGAAAGTTTGTTAAATTGTTGAAGTAGAACTGTTAGGTTAGAGAGAATAATGGTTGGTTTGGTGTCAAACATTATTATATCGCCAATTAATAAATTTAATTTGTGCTGGTGTTCTGCTATTGTTGATCCAGTTGTGTCTGGGTGTTTCCATAAAAAGTTGCACAAGGGGCTCTATTGCAAGGGAAAAAAGAGGGGATAGAGCGTAGCCATGCCTTGTGCCCAGAAAGATGAGGAAAGCCATAGATTTGAAACCAGTACAAACAAATGGCAACTGCCCCACTCAATAACTAGCAAGGAGCACATGGAAAGGTGACGCATGTCAAAAAACAAAACAGAAAAATTACCAGTTCAACTCACCGGTATACTGGTGATGGGTGAACTGAACACATTAGCTGCCATTTTGCTATATGCTGGGTGTCGATTGTTATACATGTGCTTCTACTATGGAGACTCTCAAAATTATTAGTTAGGACTGCAGAAAATAATGGAGTGCCGTGAAGAGGCTCTGTAGCTTATACACGTATTTGCAAATGTGTGCAAACTAGACCCCTGTTTTTAACACAAACTGTTAGACAGGACAATTTAGTTGGTTGCAGGCTGGTCAGGAAGTTGATTTTTTTTTTTGTGTTTGACATGGATTTGAATCCAGCTTATTTAATCTGGACCATGAGAGAAATGTAGCGGGCCACTGTCCATTTAGGTATTTGCAGTCCATTTCTGCAAACTATAAACTACACTCACCGGCCACTTTATTAGGTACTCCTGTTCAATTGCTTGCTAACACAAATTGCCAATCTCAGCTAATCACATGACAGAAACTCAAGGCATTTAGACACCTAGATGTCGTGAAGATGACTTTCTGAAGTTGAAACCGAGCATCAGAATGGGAAACAAAGGGGATTTAAGTGACTTTGAATGTGGCTTGGTTGTTGGCACCAGGCTGGCTGGTCTGAGTATTTAAAAAACTGCTGACCTTGGATTTTCACTGGCAACCATCTCTAGGATTTACAGAGAATGGTCAGAAAAAGAGGAAATATTCAGTGAGCGGCAGTTGTGTGGACTAAAATACCTTGTTTATGTCAATGGTCAGAGGAGAATGGGCAGACTGGTTCAAGATGGTAGAAAGGCAACAGTAATCCAAATAACCACTCATTACAACCAAGATATGCAGAATTCCATCTCTGAACACACAACACTAGAAACCTTGAAGCAAAAGTTCTACAGCAGCAGAAGACCACACTGGATAGCAAGCTGTACCTAATAAAGTGGCCAATGAGTGTAGATAGGGCCAGGTCAGTGAGTCAATTGCCTTTCCGATGTAGCACCCTCCTGGGTAGATGCTAGGATTAGACAGATAGGATAAGTTGTGTTTTTGATAGGTAAATTTAGTTGTCATTCTGTAGTTAGAGTGGCTGTAAATATTTGCTAGGAAAAAGCATAATTATCTCACTGTACTGAATGACCTGTGGTCTTTTATTTAGGTCTGCTCTGTGTTCTCAGCTGCTGCTAGTATGCCTGGCTTCTTCTATGTCCAGGAAACTGTAGAAGTTTTTGGATTATAGGCGTGGAGCTATGCAGATGGCAGCATGAATATTGATACAGCCTCAGCCTATACCAGAGAGAGGGACTCTAAGGCATGCTGGGTAAATGCATATATTCAGTAGTGAGCACACAGAGCTCTAGGTCTTTCCTGAATAGGATTGCCCAAGCCTGGGAGAGGGCATGTTGCCCTCCCAGGCAGCTGCTGCTGTAGACCTTAGGTGGGTGACCTGAGAGCCTAAATTGCTGAGACCCAGGTTCTGCTATGCTGCCTGAGGAGCTGTGTCCTGAAGATCTGGTCTGGTAGCACAGAGGAAGGTGTCTAGTTGCTCTTGGGCCTTGTGGTGCTAGGAAGTCAGCTGCTGGTTTAGCAAAGGGGACACTGGCTGGTTTTCCGAAGAGCTTTGTCCATCTGCCCACTACTACTTAAAGGGCCCCTGCTCTGGAGCTCTAAAGAAGTTACTGCTCTTACTGCTACTATTTTTTACTACTGCCTTAATCTGGAGCTCACTGTTTGATTCAAGCAAGGACTCCAATACAGCTTGCCATGAAGATTAGACAATGTCCTCAATGTACATAGTTCCTATTTTGTAGTATCCCACTCATCTCCCTCTTCCTTATCCCAATTATTCAAAAATAGAACAACACACCTAGACTGATTATTGGAGAAACGTGTGAACAAGTCTATGTGCCTGGCTGTGGGGCAAAGTAACTGGGGAGGACCTGGACAGTAATCCCAGCACTGCACTGATATCAAATGAAAATAGTAGGAGTGGAATAGCCAATCAAGTTTTACCTTTCATTTGGAGTTTTACTGTTCATTTTACTGAATTATGACCCAAAATAAGAAAACAACTGCTGCAAAAGTGACTGCAGAGCTCAGTCTCAGTTTTCACGGGTCTGAGATTGAGATCTGCATTTTTCTGTCTAACTCCTGTATTTGTAAGCATTAGTTGTGTTTATATGCTGGATTTCTTCATTCCAATATAGTCTGCATAGATTAAACATGTTCTTTTCTTTTCTTTAAATATATGCAGCCCGACTCCACAAAACACAGAAGAATGGAAAAGAAGCGAGCAATTTCTTGCTTACTATTCTTACTCCTGATGGATGGGTGCAGATTAGAACATGTAAAGAGTAAGTCAAACATTTTTCTGTTTTGTCGGAATAGAAGATACAAATGTATACTCAGCTTGCATAAAAGGCCAACTTCATTAAATGTATATTTTGTTTTGGGTAGAGCAGGCAAGAGTTATAGCCTTTCTTAGTTTTTATTTCTTAGTGCCTAATGTACAGATTTCCTATTGCTTGTTCTGACAGGAAGTGATAAATCTCTCCAATTGGGACACAGACAAAAGCAAAAACATATTTTTTTAATTATACAGTACATGACACAGTATCTCTAATCATAACCATGCATTACATGCAGCTACCTTCAGGTGACTAGATACTGGCAAATAAGCTGCAAGGATATATAACTCCTCCCACTTCCAGGTAGCTTAATGTTTTTTGTCCTTAACCGCTTAAAGACTGCCCTATAGCAGACATACTGGGCTGTATATATACGTCAGTCTGCATTTCTTGGTAAGGGGCATATGCAAGCCACATGAGCGCCCTACTTGTGCCACCTTTTGCGGCCACAGATGTCAATCATCGTGTCCCGGCCGTTAATTACCCGCTGGCTCCCGATGATTACCAAGCAGCTCAAGCACACTGCTCAGGATGGCTGTGCACGGTACAGCCATCCTGATCAGTGTGCTTACAGTGAAGAACACGCCCCCTAGAAAAACACTCCCAGCACACAGTTAACCCTTTGATCGCCCCTCACATTAACCCCTTCCTGCCCACTGCCATTAGTACGTTGTCAGTGCTTTTTATTAGCACTGATCACTGTATTGGTGTCACTAGAGATGTCAGTAACATCAAGTTAGTTCTCCCCCAGTGTCAGAATGTCCGCCGCAGTCCCGCTAAAAGTCGCTGATCGCAGCCATTACTAGTAGAAAAAAAATCCCATTATCTATACCGCTATTTGCAAACGCTATAACTTTCACGTAAACCAATTAATTTACATGTATTGGGATTTTTTTTTTAGCAAAGACATGTAGCAGAATACATTTTGGCCTAAATTAATGATAAAATTAGATTTTTTAATTTTTTTTTTTGTACATGTTTAATAGCAAAAAGTTGAAAATATTGTTTATTTCTCAACAATTGTTGGGATTTTTTTGCTTATAGCACAAAGAATAAAAAAAAACACCAAAAGAAAGTTCAATTTGTGGGAAAATAAGGACGTAAATTTAATTTGGGTGCAGCATTGCATGACCGCGCAATTGTCAGTTAAAGTAATGCAGCGCCGTAATGCAAAAAATGGCCCGGTCAGGAGGGGGTAAATCCTCTGGAGGGTAAGTGGTTAAAGTGGAGTTCCAGTCACACTCTAAAAAATAAAAGTTAGCAGCTACAAAAACTATAGCTACTGACTTTTAAATAACAGACACTCACCTGTCTCTCAATTCCGCAGTGTCCTCCCAACAGCCCATTTTACTGGCCGCCTGGTGTTCTTCAGTGTGGGCACCTGGCTGTGACAGCTTGCAAGCAGCGCTTTAGTTTATGAATGGTCCCGTAGTCTTCTGGGACCTGGCATGTGTTCCAGAAGACTATGGGGAAGGGAGGGGAGGAGACAACTTCTGCTTCCGATTACCTTGGCGATCGCAGCTGAAGTGGGAGCGGGTTCCTATCAATTTTGGGTACCAGCTCCCCCCCTGCTCCCCAAAGGTGCCAATCCTTAATGGGGAGCGGGGGACCAGTCTTTAAAACAGACCTTACCCTGGGTACCCTGGAGATCCGCTTTAAGTGACAATGTTCCCTGTCCTGAGTATTTTTGTTTGTTTTCACTGATGTTTTACTTTGCTCAATAGCCACTGAACCTTTCATGTGCACCTGCATGGGGCCTCGGACTCTGGGGCATGCTGCACATGCCCACATCAGGGCTTCCTTCTGGGTGCACCTTCCTCCTGATTGGCACTGCTATCTCCTAAATCCTGCACAGAGCGCACAGCGATCTGCGGAAGGAACCACGGTTACCAATAGCCTACTTTGACTAGCACTGATAGCTTTCCCTCTCTCAGAATTCATGGAGGTTGTGAGTGTCCCCTTTTAGGGACGCTGAGCACTGCATATGGAAGATCACTAAGACAGAGATAGGAGTCTACAGAACCCAACCTGCTCAGACTCTGAAAACTTCAGTGGGGGTGATAGTCTCTCTACACAGGACCCTAGTCTCCCTGTTTCTGATTCTTTGCCCCCCTCTGGGGGTTCGTCTGTCCACTCAGAAACACATCACTCCTTCTTTTCGGGAAATACACTGTGGGATGAATCCTCTCCTGTCTTCACTCTGATCTGAACCAGCATGTGGTCTTGAGGGTACTTTCACACTGAGGAGTTTTTGAAGCGCTTTTGTGTTAAAAAAATAAGTGCAAGAAAAGCTCATGACAAATGTCTCCCTATGTCTGTCTTCATACTGGTCCGTTACACTTTTGATGTGGTGCAAAAATACTCGCTTGCCGGATTTTTGGGGCATATGTGGTCAGTTAAAAAAAACTCCAAAAATACACCTCCCCATGGAAATGAATGGGAATCTTATCAAAAACGCATCAAAATTGTACTGCGCCTGTGGAAAGAGGAAGTGATGTGAAGGGGGGGGTTAAACCTAACGCAAATGCATCAAGAACACATTAAAAACGCACCATGCGTTGAGCTAATTATAACACAACGCACCAAAAATGCACCATTAAGGGATATGGCATAAGGCGTTTTCTGCAGTTTTGATACAAACCAGTTTGAAAGTGCCCTAAGGGATAAATCTTGGCACTGGCTGTTCTGTTTGACAAACTGTCAGCCTCTCATTATTTGGTTAAGGCTTTGTGCAGGGTATGGCACATACTGTTCCCCCTGTATGATCCTAGTCTACACCATGTCACCTCAGCCTGGTTATCTTGTATCTTCAGAGGCTGCCCTTTAAACCTATCAGGAATATTTCCTTATTTTATCTTACTCTCAATGCAGCCTTTCACGTTGCTACCACCTGTGTGGGAGATATCTCTGAGTAAGCGACCTTGTCTTGTAAGGAGCTTTTCTCTCCACTGCCTGGATGTAGTAAAAGTTGTAGAATCTACCTTTTTACTACAGCTTCCTTTAAGCAATTGGATTCTCTTTTAGTTTTCCCTGATGGTTCCTGCAGGTGACTCCCTGCCTCTCATTCCACCACTTCTACATGGACTGGACAGATCTTCATTCAAGCCTATGGTCTAAAGCAGGGGTCTCCAAACATTTGAAAGAAAGGGCCAGTTTACTGCCTTTAGGGGGTCCGGATTGTGGCCAGTGGGAGTAGAAAATGCCCTGGCATCAGTGGGTGTAAACAATACCCTAGGCTTGATGGTCAGTAGAAGGAACAGTGTCCCATCCTTGGTGTCAGTGGGATAATTAGTTCCCCATATCTGGTATCAGTGGAAAGAACAGTGAACCCTCATTGGTGTCAATAGGAGGAACAGTGCCCCATCGCTGGTGTCAGTGGGAGGAACAGTGCCCTGTCGCTGGTGTCAGTGGGAGGAACAGTGCCCCATCACTGGTGTCAGTGGGAGGAACAGTGCCCTGTGGCTGGTGTTAGTGGGAGGAACAGTGCCCCATCACTGGTGTCAGTGGGAGGAACAGTGCCCTGTCGCTGGTGTCAGTGGAAGGAACAGTGCCCTATCGCTGGTGTCAGTGGGAGGAACAGTGCCCCTTTGCTGGTGTCAGTGAGAGGAACAATGTCCCGTCATTGGGGTCAGCGGGAGGAACAATGCCCCGTCGTTGGAGTTAGTGGGAGGAACAGTGCCCCTTCATTGGGGTCAGTGGGAGGAACAGTGCCCCGTCTTTGGGGTCAGTGGCAGAAACAGTGCCCTGTCATTAGAGTCAGTGGGAGGAACAGTGCCCCGTCACTGTTGTCAGTTGGAGGAATAGTGCCCCATCGTTGGTGTCAGTGGGAGGAATAGCACCCCATCACTGATGTCAGTGGGAGGAATAGTGCCCCATCATTGGTGTCAGTGGGAAGAATAGTGTCCCATCATTGGTATCAGTGGGAGGAATAGTGCCCCATCATTGGTGTCAATGGGAAGACTAACGCCCCATCATTGGTGTCAATTGAAGAAATAGTGCTTCGTATCAGTGGAAGTAAAAGTTCCCCAAGGGCCGCATAAAAGCAAGCAAAGGGCCACATCCAGCCCGAGGACTGCAGTTTGCAGAGCCCTGGTCCAAAGGATAAAATTCTACTTGTTAAGGCACACTTTAGGTTTGTTAGTGCTTCACAGGCTTTTCAGCCTCAGACATATTTTTCTCAGGTTTGCAAGGCAGCCACCTGGTCTTCTGTTCACATGTTTCTTACGTTTTTTAAGGTGGAGGTTCAGGCTAGGTTCACACATATGCAGGTTGCGTTTGAGCTGTTTCTGAATTGCGTTTTGATGTGTTTTTGCTGTGTTTTTGCAGGTTTTTTTTTTATTTTACTTGTTGCTAGGCAGATTTAAAACATAAAATGCATAAAAATGCAGCAAAAACGCAATACATGCTTTTCTGCAGTGTTTCCATTGGAGTCTATAGAACCAAAAGGTCCTTGACCCTTTCCAAAAGACGCACTGGGTGAAAATGTATGGATGTGAACAAGTCCCATAGGAAATCATGTTAAATGGACTGTACTGTTTTTCTGCAAAAGGCAAAATGCTGCAGAAAATGCTTAGGTGTGAAACTAGGGTCAGGCCTATTCTGATGCCAATTTCTGGTGTAGGGTGCTGCTGTTCTCTGAGCTCTGACTAGCCTTTCCTTACCTTATTGTTAGTTGGGATTGTTATGTGGGATTATTAGTATTTTTGTTGTGGTTGGACTGCTTTGCAATAAGCCATGGTTATGACTAAAGATCCTTTGTCCTCTAATATACAATTAAGAATTTAGGGTTTTGACTTACCTGTAAAATATTTTTTTGAAGTACATTACAGGACACAGGTCCTTTATCTATGTTTTTTGTGCTCTCCCTATTACTTGCTACAAAACTGAGGCTAACTGGGTGTAGGAGGGGTTGCAGAGGAGATGCCCCTGCAACTTTTTTGCCAGTGTCTTATCACCTGTAGGTAGCTGCATATAACCCAAGGTTATGAATAGAGATCCTGTGTCCTGTACTGTACTGTAAAAAAGGATTTTACAGGTAAGTCAAAAATCCTATCTACTAGAATAAATAAGTTACAGTATGTCTGAGGACAGTGTTTTTGGCTATCTGTGCTTTCCTGTCCCAGTGACAGCTGTACCCCCCCCCCCATTTTTTGTATGGGTGTAACAGGGTGTGTTTCTATGGCTATGTGGTGATTTTTCATAGCTTAGATAGGAAGTGAGTTAAATTTCCTCAGTAGGATCACAGACAGAAATAAAACCTGAATGAAATTTCAACTCTTCCCTGCTCTAGCCAAAAAAATAAATAAACTTCTCTGGAATAAGGTTCTAGCGTACCGTCAGACACAACTATTTACTTTTAAAAGTCAATTTTACTTTAAATCAATCAGTGACCCCAGTGACTGGGAATCTCCACCAGAATATTACAAACATGGTTTGCTGCTTTGCTGTAATATTAAAGCAGAACCCCAGCCAAAAATAGCAAGATAAAAATGAGTATTCAATTAAAACTAAAGTACAGCACAACCAGCTTTTGCTGCAATAACTTCAATCCACATACTTTTTTTTTTAGATTTCCTAAATCATTCCACTGCCTCTGTGCCCAGGCTGTCCTGGACCTGCCCCAAAAAGGAGCAGCAGCACTGTTCATCTCTCAATCAGTCTGCTTTCTGTTGCTATCAGTACCCTTCTTGTTAACTCATGACCTGAATAGCTCTTTGTATTGCTTCTTCCTATCACACCCCAGCCCTAAATACAGAGCTGGCATAATTTGTGTATTTTATATCTGCATGGAGTTCAGCTTTAAACAGAAAATATGGCCCCTTTCACATGGAGAAGACTCTGCGAGAAGGAGGATCTGTCCATTGATCATCACTGAACAGGCAAATGGCTGGTCTGTGTTCGGTCTGCTTATGCAGAGCAGACACAGACACAGCCCACTCTCCTGTATGGGAGGTTGGACATAAACTGACTTGTCCATTTAGACCCAACTGTCATTAGATGGGGAATGGATCCCCACCCTTCTGTTTTTAGCAGATTGGATTCAGGCATAAATAAGTATGCAGGGTCCACATAAAAAATTGACAGGCAGACACAATCGATCCACCTGTGTGAAAAGGGACCTGAGGCTGCATTCACACTTGAGCGATTTGTAGCTTGAAGCTTGAAACTTCAAAAACACTCAAACTTAATAAATTAATTGTTCTCTATGGTGCCTGCGATTGCTAGACACATTTACAGCTTGAGTGTTCATTCCAGGCCAATGTAATCCCTTAACACCCAAATGTTTGATGTACATAAACGTGCCTAAACGTATGTGCAATACGCAGCTTTCGGGCTCATTTTTTAAGCAGCTTTTTCCTGCCAGGTGTAAAAGGCATTCAGATGAGAAAATTAAACACCCTGTGTGCATGAGGCCTTGGTGTAAAGAAATTTTTTCTAAAGCCAAAACTTTTTTTAAATTTTGCACAGAAAAAAAAAGGTTTAAACCAATGGTAGTCAACTTACTTGACATAGGGGTCTCAATTGTGGTCCCAGACATAACCAAAGAGCTGTACATGATATTCACAAATATACTCTAGCTGGATGTTACCCTTATGCCCCCCCCCCAACACTGCTTGGCCCTGTGTCTACAGAGCATCTGTGCTTTGGGCTGAGCTGCTCACAGGAACGGCTGTGAGTGAATCTCCCTGTTACCCCCCCTCAAGTTGTGTGTAAGTATCAAGGAGGCTATGGCATGGCAGTCACAGAGGACCATGGGAGGTGTAGTCCCAGAGAAGCACTGCGTACCGAGGTAGATGGGCAGCAGAACACATTGCCAGTGGATCCTTGCACACAAAGGAAGGGAGTACAGGGCTTTTCCCGGGCATTCAGAGAGAGGACAGAGTCTTATGTGTTGGAACCAAAGAGTGTGTGAGCCTGCTGCCATTTTCCTGTGCCTACAACAGGGGATCGGAGGACAGAGAGAGAAAGACCAAGCCACTGGAAAGCCTTTGCAGTGTGGGGAAACTGGAAAGTACAGATCTGTGACCTGAGTGTTGAGAGACTAAGCCACCATCGGGAAACTGTATTTCCTGTGCTGAGGACCAGGGTCACCCCAGGCAATTCAGAAGTGAGTGGACATGTGACCAGAGGGATCACTGATGCTTTGTCACTGGGATTGGTGAGAGGGCATTGCTGTCATTGATCTATTGCTGCTAGCATTTACTGAGTACATAGGAACTGGCCACATGTCTAGCAGCCTTATCCCCTGCTTGCAGACTTTATCTGGACTGGACCTATGTGCACCACCATAAAGACTGGGCCCCAACATTAGCCGGTTGAAGATTACAGCATAGAACTTTCTCCTCAGATATTTGCTTTAGAAGAACTTTCCAGGTACCGCTGTAGGAAGGCTTGAGTACTAACATAACATACAATACAGAGTGCATTCTAAGCAGCACAGTATACCGGTTGTATGGCGTTTATTGTAATATTGATTTTGGTTGCTATTACTGTTTATCTATGTCATTGTTTATTGCTGGTTTGCAGGTTATCAGGTATAGATTCCTTCAACAATACAGAGTTCCATTCTAGACTGGTATAACATAGTGGGTACATTGTCTAGTGTACTGTGACTGATCCAATTCTATACCTGCTCATTTATGCTTATTCTGCTATTTGCTGTAGTCTGATACAGTATAATAACCACTTGAAGACACTTTTTGTTTACATGTAAAAATCTGTGTTTTTTGCTAGAAAATTACTTAGAACTCCCAAATTTTTCAGGCAGAGGCCCTAGAGAATAAAATGGTGGATTTTGCAATTTTTGAGGAGAAAATACACTGTAATGGCTTTAAATGCACAAAAACACAATATAATACTGAATTGTTGGGTGAAATATAAAAGATGATATGAAACCGAGGAAATAGATACCAATAATGTAATGCTTTAAAATTGCAAAATGCCCATGGAACGGCGAAAATGACGTACATTACATTATCCATAGGCAACTCTTTAAAAGCTTTTACAGGACACCAGTTTAGAGTTAAACAGAAGGTTTGATGCTAGAGTTATTGCGTAGCGGGACCAACACCTGCATTCGCCTTTGAGCATGAGCACAGTGGGAGGGAGGTACTTTAAAAACATGTTTTACTTATTTTATTAGAATTGTTTTATTTTACATTGTCTCTTTGGATTTTTTTGATAACTTTTATTGCTTGGAATGAAAATATCCATTGCAATAGCAAAAAAACATGACAGGTCCTCTTTAATGAGACATCTTGGGTCTATTAGACCCCATATCTCTTACCTGCCCTTAAAAGGATCTGATCAAACTGCAATAAATCTCTGGCAGTAGTTGTAATATTATTCCACTCTACCCAAGTAAAAAAAGAAAAAAGCTTTAGAATAGCTAGCTAGCTTGCAAACATACTCTTTATGTTTCATATATCCTCATTATCTGAGTCAGCCAATGAAAATGTGGAACAGTGTGTTCCATTGTTCCAGTACAATTTTTTTTCTAAGATTGCAACCCTGGCCTTGCAAATGGGAGCATGAGAGTAAGCTTGCACCGTACAGAATCATGCCGTCTTACCCAAACTCAGTGTGCATAGATGAAGGTATCTGACAGCAAGGGATTATAGAATGCTCCTTTCAATTCAGTTTAATTAAGACTTCAATTCAAATATAAATTTGTATGACAAAGCAATGGCTCTGAGGAAGGGAGCCAGGTCCACAAAATGCATCAGCTGGCCCAGTCATCCATTCACCAGATTGAGTTGGATAGCGGACGTCTGTATTTCCTACCATGTGTATGTTTTACATCCTGTCAGCCTATCAGGCTTGTGAGTATATTTTTTTATTTGTTTCACCCAAAAAACTGCTAAAGATAATGCACTAGGCATTTCACCCTTTCTGTTTGTGTTTTTTAAGTCTGTAGATACATGTATGTATACTACATTTGGTATAGCACCCCGTGTGTCGGGGACGCACTAGCCATAGAGCAACCGAAGCTCCAAGGCACACAGATGCACAGGTGTGGCCCTGCGGGTGCCTGAGCTGCAATGCACAGGTGCAGGCACATGTGAACGCATATACGCATGTGCACATTAACTGCTAATACAGGCATCAAGTGGCCCATATAAGTGTAGCAGCAGCACTAGTAGATTGTTGTCTGATCTGCAGCTCTTCCTGTATCCCTGTGCCTGTTCCTGTACTTGATACCTGTGATTGACCCACCGTATGCTGACCATGCTTGAATGCTACCTGCCCTGACCTTGGCTTGTTCTCTGGATTCTGCCTCTGCCTTCTGTCTCTGCCTGATCTGCCTTTATTGTTGCTGACTCTGGCCTGTGACCTGACTTCTCTTTTGCTTGATCTGCTACTGACCTGGCACGTCTGACCCTGGTCTACCAGCCTGTCCTGCTGTGCCATCTGCCTGCTACCAGCCTGTCCTGCTGTGCCATCTGCCTGCTGCCAGCCTGCCCTGCTGTGCCATCTGCCTGCTACCAGCCTGCCCTGCTGTGCTGCCTGCCTGCTGCCAGCCTGCCCTACTGTGTCATCGGCAGGCAGCCAGCTGCTGTATTCCTGTCGTCCTTCCAGCGAGGTGTTGGCTACTCCCACGCAGACCACTGCACTGATCAGACACTCTTAGCTCATCGTGCTCTTATGGTTCCTGTTCCACTATCAGTGGCCTCTGAGCCGGTGCTGTGCAAGAGGCCTTCCTCTGTACATCAGGCTCACTAACTACTGTAGGTATGTGACAACATGTCTTGGTACACGTATGCCCTTATATTGTTGTTAAAGCTAAACAGTATAATTCATGATGTAGTTCTATGGGTCAATATTTTCCTTCTCTCAGTGCCAGTCCTCATACACTATATTGCCAAAAATATTCATGGGATCAGGAAGTAGTAATTTTTTTCTCTGCAGGAGCAAATTGGATCATGCTTTGTTGGGTTTTTTTTTTATGGTTGGACTAGATGGGTCTTTTTTCAGCCAGACTAACTATGTAACTATGTATTGGGACTCCCCTCCAAATCATTGGATTCAGGTGTTTCAATCACCTCCATAGCCACATGTGTATAAATTAAGCACCTAGGCATGCAGACTGCTTCTACAAACATTTGTGAAAGAACGGGTCGCTCTCAGAAGCTTAGAGAATTCAAGCGTGGTACTATGATAGGTTGCCAACGGTGCATTAAGTACATCCATGAACTTTCCTTGCTACTAAGTATTCCGCGGTCAACTGTTAGTGGTATTATAACAAAGTGGAAGCAACTGGGAGCAACAGCAACTCAGCCACGAAGTGGTAGGCCACATAAAATTACAGAGCAGGGTCGGCGCATGCTGAAGCATACAGTGTGCAGAAATCACCAACTATCTGCAGAGTCAATAGCTAAAGACCTCCAAACTTCATATGGCCTTCAGATTAGTACAATAGCAGTGCATAGAGAGCTTCATGGAATGGGTTTCCATGGCCGAGCAGTTGCGTCCAAGCCTTACATCACCAAGTGCAATGCAAAGCGTTGGATGCAGTGGTGTAAAGCACGCCACCACTGACTGTATTGTGCCAAGTGTAAAGTTTGATGGAGGGGAGGATTAGGGTGTGGGGTTGTTTTTCAGGGGTTGGGCTTGGCATCTTAGTTACAGTGAAGGGAACTCTTGGGGCATCTGCATACCAAGACATTTTGGACCATTTTATGCTCCCAACTTTGTGAGAACAGTTTGGAGATGGCCCCTTCCTGTTCCAACATGACTGCACACCAGTGCACAAAGCAAGGTCCATAAAGACATAGATGAGGGAGTTTGGGGTGGAGGATCCCGACAGAACATCTTTGGGATGAATTAGAGTGGAGACTGCAAGCCAGGCCTTCTTATCTGACATCAGTGCCTGACTTCACAAATGCACTTCTGGAAGAACAGTCAAACATTCCCATAGACACTCCTAAACCTTGTGGACAGCCTTCCCAGAAGAGTTGAAGCTGTTATAGCTGCAAAGGGTAGGCCAACTCATTATTGAACCCTGTGGACTAAGACTGGGATTCCATTAAAGTTCATGTGCGTGTAAAGGCAGGCGTCCCAATACTTTTGGCAATATAGTGCATGTAAAGACATTAGTGGAGTATTTGCCTCCTTGAACTCCCCCTGCTCACCAGGCCTTCTTTAGGTGATTTCCATGATCATGTAGGCTAATTTTAGGTGCTGCAGCAATAAAACACATTTAGATTGTGTAAAGAGTTGACCTGGCTAAAGCACCTGCTTAGTATATTGAAGGAAGAAGGTTTCATTTACAGCTACAAAGACCAAAAAAAGGCACTTGTAAAGGTTGACATCATTAACAGTAGGATCACGAGAGGCTCCAGAAGGATTTTGCTTCCTCTTCTTCCTAACAGTCTTGCTCATGAGTTAGTACAGGCATGAAGTTAGGAGATGAAAAGAACAAAACAACCAAACATTGCAGTATAATAGTATAAACAAGCAATGTACTGTAACTAGTTTTATGAAACAAGACACTTAGAAATCTGCAAAATGTGATAATTTGAAAATGTTGTATGTGTGTTTCATTGCAACAGATATGAACAGAAGCCATTTTTTTCCCAGCATATTCATCTCCAATTTACTGAGTGCATATAGTCAATTGCATCATTTCCTATCCCCTAAGCAAATATCTAATGTGTAGGGAGGGGTTAAAACTGGACCACACCAAAACTAATGATATGCACTGTATGTCAATTAAGTTTAAGCTTTTTGCCTCAATACTAGTGATTGTACACACAAAAACAAAAAATAATATTTACAAATCTCATGCTAGTTTTTCAATCAGATATTTAAGCTGTTATTTGCAAACTATAGGAATTTAGCACCAATCCAGTTGGCTCAGCAATCCTCCTGGCTGCTGGCCTGTTATCCACACCCAAATTGATGATCAAATGCAATTTTGAAGAATCAATCAGGAAGCTAAATAGTGAGGGAGAAGAAGCTCAAATTCCACCTCTGATTTAGCACGTTTGCCCCTAGGGAAGTACTAACTATCAACTTTTTTACACTTGACATGTCAGAAGACAGATTTCATCATGTTCTAGTCATGGTGGTCCACTGTACCAAGTTTGCTTGTTCTGACTGGCGGCCAGACCACCAAGACCATCGCCCAAATGGTGTGGAGGCACTACTGTCTTCTCTATGGCCATCTGCAGAAAATACATTCAGACTAGTAGCGCTGTTTCAAAAGAATGGTGCCAATCACTAGGCTTTAAGAAGTCTCACATTACTCCACAACACCCACAAGGCAGTGGGGCATGTGAGAGGTTCAGTTGTCCCTTGATACAACTGCTAAGAGGCTTAGCTCAGGAGAAACTAAGGCAATGGACCCACTACTTAGCTAAAGTGGTCTAGAAATACAACCATAGGGTACATTTCTCAATAAGCCCCCCCCCCCACTGTGATATGTTTGAATGCACTTGGGGGGGGGGGCAAAGGCCTCTGGGCCACAGTGCCCATAGAAAAACGTACACAAACTCTGACTTCCTGGAATTAGGAGTGGAAATGACACCTGTCTGACACTGTACAGTTTGTTAAAGATTGGTCAACTGTAGAGCAAGAAAACTTGGAAGCAACGGACATTCAACCTAAATCAATAAATCCACACAGGAATCTACCCTCTTTCAATAAATCAACTATTGATGTAACAACAAAAATATTTCCCATATACTTTCTACAAAATCATAAATCCAGTGTCTCTGTGATTTAAATCCGATAATATAAAGTCCAGTGTCTCAATAAAGAAAAAATATAAAATTAAAAAATAAAAATAAAATTAAAAAAATATATGAAAAAGTATATTTCTTGCAGTGTTGATTGTTGTGAAGAACCTCAAAGAAAAAGAAACTCACAATAGTGCATTACCATAATGTCACAAAAAAAAAAAAAAATTTATGAATATATATATATATATGTATATATATAAAACACATGCACACACAAATGTGTATCAAACAATTGTGCAACCTTTAAGTGAAAAATTATATATTTAACACTTGTGAGAACCTTCCAAAAGGGAAAGGTAATAAGACACTTGTGCTCATAAATAATAAAATCATGAAGTGATCTACTTAGTGAGATTCCTCCCCACACGTGACACTTCTAGTGAGTAAGGCCAATATACCCTTACCAACAGTAGATGAAACTCACGCCTTTTATATATATATGTAACTGGAAATCCTCCAAAGAAGCTTTATCCTCCTCTCCTCCTCCGCTTCCTGTTAGGATGATCTTACTATGCCTTCCACATACATAGGTTTATAAAATATGACGTACCTCCATGTATGTTTCAAGTTTTAATGAATCCTTAAATTCAGATAGATAACACAGGTAATAGCATACAAAGACCATTCGGCCATTGGTCTTTGTATGCTATTACCTGTGTTATCTATCTGTTATCTATCATATTTTATAAACCTATGTATGTGGAAGGCATAGTAAGATCATCCTAACAGGAAGCGGAGGAGGAGAGGAGGATAAAGCTTCTTTGGAGGATTTCCAGTTACATATATATATAAAAGGCGTGAGTTTCATCTACTGTTGGTAAGGGTATATTGGCCTTACTCACTAGAAGTGTCACGTGTGGGGAGGAATCTCACTAAGTAGATCACTTCATGATTTTATTATTTATGAGCACAAGTGTCTTATTACCTTTCCCTTTTGGAAGGTTCTCACAAGTGTTAAATATATAATTTTTCACTTAAAGGTTGCACAATTGTTTGATACACATTTGTGTGTGCATGTGTTTTATATATATACATATATATATATATATTCATAATTTTTTTTTTTTTTTTTTTTTTTTGTGACATTATGGTAATGCACTATTGTGAGTTTCTTTTTCTTTGAGGTTCTTCACAACAATCAACACTGCAAGAAATATACTTTTTCATATATTTTTTTAATTTTATTTTTATTTTTTAATTTTATATTTTTTCTTTATTGAGACACTGGACTTTATATTATCGGATTTAAATCACAGAGACACTGGATTTATGATTTTGTAGAAAGTATATGGGAAATATTTTTGTTGTTACATCAATAGTTGATTTATTGAAAGAGGGTAGATTCCTGTTTGGATTTATTGATTTGAGTTTAAGCTTTCAGGGGGTTGAAAGTTTTTTCCAATTTGGAATTGGGGGAGGTGCAAGGGTGTTTTTGGTTTCACATTATACTTATATCATTTTCACATTATATTTATAGGACATTCAACCTAGGAATAGAGTGCCAGGCTGATGTAAAGGCACATATCAGCAAGAAAAATTGCACTTCCTATGTGGAGAGGACCCAGGAGTTGACCTACAACAGCCAATTCCAGGTGTGCCAGTCTACAATACCTAGAGAAAAGGAGCCCAAGAAAAACTGAGACACCTCCACTGTAAACTCTTCACACCCATTGATACCCAAAGAGAGGTTCATAAGGAGATTTTTGAATAACCTGTCCAAGTTTGTGAGTCAGCCCCTCAATAATGCACCTGAAGGCATAGATATGATTCGTCTTCTTCTGAAGATGATATCAAGACTCAACCCCTGAGGTGTTCCCAGAGATTTAACTTCATGAGACCAAGCTGTATATATTGTGCAAAATGAATTTAAATAGCCTACAAACTTGCCAAGGACAGCAAGGTCAAGTGAGGTGGAGTGTAGTGGATTTTCTCACCATGCACAGTAGCAGGCCCCGTTCATTATTTTTCCCACAACTCATAGGGTTCCTTGACGTGCTCAGGGACAATACCTTTTTTTTCCGCTTCCCTCTCTTAGCTGATCATAGAGACCACACTTGATGAGGCACAGATAGCTAGGCAAGAGATTTGCATCTAGGTGAGAGGTACACTCCCCCTCTCTCATAAGACAGCTCTTGTGCCTTGTGATTGGCCCAGCGCTGTTAAATAGACCTATGTGAGATCCAATTGGTACTTACCCAGGTCTTTCTTTCAGCAGCTGAACAGAAAGATGGGGGAACAATAAGGGCAAGTACACATTGCTAGAGAGGGGCTAACTGAACATTTTCCTTTGCAAAGGAAAGGTTAATTTTAATGATACAGCCTGTTAAGTATATGATAGCTGACCACACTTTTCAAATGAAAGGATTAAATTTCATATTATCAGGGGGATCCAAATATTGTAAAAGTGAAAACAGTGACCTAGAAAGGTGTCTAAATAAAGTACTTGTCTTCAACAATATATACTGAAGAGAATCCAGTAACCTGCTGTCAGCTGCCGTCACAGAGTCGGTCTAGGCTGTGCACGGATCCAAACAATAATGTTGGGATCCACCCAGATGCTTGGCCAGCAACTGGCTCAGCCTCTCAGCACACTGCTGAGAATCTGAGTCAGCCACTCCCACTCTGCATTGCACACCCAGTGACCGCTGGAGGGGCAGAGCAGAGAGCCAGTGACTAACAGTTACCACTGTGAGTTTACTGAAGATGGAGAACTGAGCAATCAACGGAAATGTGATTGCTCAGTTCTCAGTCTTAGAGCTGGTGGGGAACAGCAGCAGCATTGGACTGATGTTGCATCCACATAGGTGAGTATGCATGTTTTTTATGTAATCCCACACTTTAATAATGAAATCAAATTATATTTACTCTGTATAGTTCTGACAGATCTCTTGGCAATTCACATTAAAAGAGGAAATTCCTGTCCAGCAAAGGTTTGAGGGACCATTCAGATTTGTTTAGGTTTGATAAGGAGAAAGAAACCAACCTGATGCATTCAGTAGCTTTCAAGACCAATGAGGTTTTTTAGGATTGCTGATTAGTAATAAGTCACCTGCAGACAAACAAAGTTTTATCTCTTTCTTGCCTTTGACAATTTCTAGTGAGGGCTGAATGCTGAGATTAAAGATTACAGAGAAAAGGAGATTCTCATGATAAATTCTCATTCTAATTAATTGGAATGATGCACAGAGGCCATAAACAGAAAGTATGATTTTGGAATGGTGTAATTGGTAATATAAACAACAATAAAAAAATGAAATTGGATTAATGGTGTAATCAATTGTGGAAAAGCTAGAGTATCTAGTATAGTAAAAGTATATTTCTGCAAGCAGGGGCGGACTGACAACTCATGGGGCCCCCGGGCAATAGGGGATCATGGGGCCCCTGTGTCCTTGCCCAAACTCAAAAAAGCCTATGAAAAAGGTACCAGGGGCATCTCATGGGGCCCCCTACTGACCCCCGGGCCCTCGGGCAGTGCCCGAGTTTCCAAATGGTCAGTCCACCCCTGTCTGCAAGTCAAAGTAGCATAGAGTGGTGTAGCATAGGCCGGAGCATGGCTCCTTATGCAATTAATTGGTAAAGAGTCTGTTGAAAAGTAAGCCCTGTAACAGGGAGATAAGTAAAGGGTGTTGTTATCTGCCAACTTTTATGTGTGCTTATATTTTACAGTCCTGGATCAGAAGTGAGATCAGTCTATTGAAAAGTAGTAAAATGACAATTTTGGTCAGCACATACTAACTTCTCTCTGTTGAGAGGCCAGCGGCCTCTTTAAGGTATGAAGGAGCATGTGACTTACTCTAAGTGGCACAACTGTGCCAATCATCAGGCAACAGTGTGAGAGACCATAGGCCTGTGTAAGCTATGGCTTGAGCTTACACAGGGCAGCTTCTACTACTTCCAGAAGCCAAACAGAATGCCATGTGAGAAGAAGAAGGAAACCTCTTAGGCACAGTCTGACCAGCCAGATTTGGTTAGGATGGGGATAATCACTGGTTTTAGAATGTTATGATATTCATTTGCAATGCCATCGAGGTATGAGGTTGTAATATTTGTTCCAAAAAAATTGTGGGTGAGAAATCTAGTTGAGAACAAGTCTGTTCTTTTCATGGTCATGATATAATTGGGTAAAGCAGATTTTATAGGCTTCCTGGATGTCTTCTTACAAGGTACTGTATATAAAGAGTTGCCTTTATTGGACATTACTTTTAAATGCTGTAGTCATACTTGTGTGGTTTTGCAAATGTAGCTGGTAAGAAACCCATTCTTTTGTCCCAACTCAAATATTTATTTTTTACTACACCAATGTTCCATTTGGCCTAAGATTGAGACAAGGCATCCAAGGAAGGCTTATTATCTAAATATACTTGTTCAGATCGTTCTGATTGTCCATTATGCAAGTTTGGTATGAAGATGTAAATGTATAATTTTATTCAGTGTAATTCATGAGGTTAATTTTTGTCTGTGCTCCGAATAGATGAGTATATGTTCTTTCCAGATAGATTTGAAGAATCACCCACAGATGGTTAAAAAGATTAGCGAATTTATCAAAGAGTTTACATAAGTATTGTTCACCCCCTTAAAAGTAATCTGTCCTGAAGCAAAAAAGCTGTGTGGGCAGCCATCCACATGGTACTTTCAGGGTTTGTCATTTGCACAGAAGCTGCTCTGTGACTAAATGTTGGAAATAGTAATTTAGAACGACATTGCTTATACTGAATTCATAAGCTCCTAAAATGTAGATAAATATAGACTCAGCAACAACTTGTTATTTTACGTTACGAACAACTGCATATTAATTGTTTTCCATTTACACTTAAAGGGTTGTTATAAGCAAATAGTTACATGCACAGTTGAAATACTGTACATAGTATAGTTATGAACCCTAGTGGGCTAAGTTTAGGCCCCTTTCACATTTGAGCATTTTGTAGCTTGTAGCTCACTTAAAACTGGATTCAATCGCACATTTTAAAGTGGAGCTCCAACCAAAAGGGAAAATTCCGCTGTAAGGCTTCATCCCCCACTCCCTGTTAAGGATTAGCACCTGTAGGGAGCAGGGGGGGAATCGTTACCCGATTTTGACAAATGCCCGGTCCCACTTCTGCCTCGACCGCCTAGATGATTGGAAGCAGAAGTTCTACAGTCTTCTGGCACACGTGGCAGGTCCCAGACCATTCACAAGGTGCAGTGCTGCTTGTGCATGCGCAGTGGGCACCCAGCTGTGAAGCCACAAGCTGTCGCAGCCGGGTGCCCACACTGAAGATGCCAGCACCTGAGACACAGGACTTCTGGTGAACCCAGCTAAGGCGAGGACACCGCTGGATCGCAGGACAGGTGAGTGTCTGTTTTTTAAAAGTCATTGAAGACTGGAGCTCCACTTTAATGACCCCCAACCTCAAATCTTAACGAACCCTTACCATCTAGGCTCTGAACATTTATTCTGCTACACTGTAATCTAATCTAGGCTGTGATTATGGCAACAAAACGTGCTGAAAGCTTTGCAAATGCTTTGAAAAATCTCACTGTACACACTGCTCTTATACAAGCTGAAGCCTGTGTGAGCAAGGCCGTACTTTGCTTCCCATTACTCTCCCCAGTCTGAATGTTGATGTATTGGGAACAGAGGAGCCTAGTACAGAGAAATTTAGAGAGTGATAGTACTTAAATACATTTAGGGTTTGTTTACACTCACGATTGGGGGGGCAATACAACCCCGCACTTGAGCCGCTTTACTGCCTCTTAACCACTCCCCCTTTTGCTGCAAAGGCAGGGATGTACACATGCTGCACTTGGAATTATACTTCCTGTTTCCCTCTTAGAAACAACACATTTTACAGTAAAGTGTTACTAAACCCAGGACCCTGCATTCACTATATCTGGTCTCCCACAGTACACAGAACATGAAAATGTAATTATTTTAGTAAATATAAACTGCTAATTACCTTTTCTCATCAGCAGTTAGAGAAATCTGGTGACTTCTATCAGTATCCAGCCGAGCACATGTTAAAGCTTGCAGAAGTTGTCATTCTGCTGTAAGAGTATGTAGGACCCCTGTTCTCTGTCTGGACAGTGCTGATTGACCCTATGCTGGTCACATCCACTCTCCCAAGCAAAAAAAAAAAAAAACAAAAAACCTCTCTAGCAATACACACCAAACTGAGCATGTGCAGGTTGATTCATAATGATGTGTCTTATCAGGGGATAAGAGATTGGAAGAAGGAGAGGCTCAGAGAAGCCAGAATCAAACATCCTTTTTACACAATGCAGAGGATTAACCCCTCAATTAATCCACAGTGAGTATGACAAACATGCTTTACTGCATATACAGGCTGATTTTACTGTTGAGGGTTTAGTAACTCTAAGGGCTTGTTTACTCATACTTTACTCTCTGAAGAGAGGTCTATGTTTGGATCGCTCTTCAGAAAGCAGTTGACAGGTGGTGAGGAGATGTACTCGATTCAAAATAATAAAACCTTTTCTAGAGATACACTTTAAAGCTGAGATCAAGCCTTACCTTTTTTTCCCACAGTTGTAGAAAGCCCACTCCTATGTCAAAAATGATTACTCTCAGTTCCCTGCAAACTTGCATTTCTTCAACATAACCTTTTGAAGATGCAGAAGATATCTCGAGCCCGCTTTTATTTTCTGTCTGAATGACTTCAGTCATTCATCAATTGCATTTTTCACTGATACGTACTGTTGCTGGCCTCTCTTTTATGCCTATTGGCTTTTCTATGCCATTAACCATTTTTTTCCTGAGATTTTATATGAAGAAACACATCTCTAGCATTCCTTTAGACATGCATGGTTAAGTAACCAATCAGTAGACTGCACAACTAAAGTATGCACCACCCAGTTGCCAGCAAAGAGAAGCATTAATGGGCATCGCTAGCGCCGGGCACCGAGGGCATGTGCCCCAGGTCGTGAGGTTGCAACTGTCCAATATTTTTTGTGCTCCACAGAGCAGCAGTGCCCCTGAGAGCTGCAGTTTAGAGCCAAAAGAGGCTTGTTCTTGGTTCTAGTCACACGGCGCACCAAAAGAGAGGACTTCTTCCCACTCCAAACTGCCTCTGCATCTGAGGTCTCTTTTGCATGTGGTGAGTGGGCTTAAGAGGAAGAAGGGGTCTGTGCTTGGGGGGTGGTCTGTACTGGGCGATTTGTACTGAGAAGGAGGTGGGTGGAGCATCTGTACTCAAAGATTGGGCTGGGGGTGTTGGTCTGTATTTATAGTGTGGACTGGGAGGGGGATATGGGCTTGGTAAGTGAAAGGGGGATATGTATTGGGAGGAAGGGGTCATTTTGGTTTTTCTCTATACACTGCTCTGTCCTTTACATACTTCTGACCACTGTACTCTGTGCATTTTGTACATTTGACCCCTGCACTCTGTGCATAGCATACACCTAACCCCTGCAATCTGTGCATTATGCGCTTCTTATCTCTGTACTCTGTGTGCTACACACTCCTGACCCCTGCACTCTGTGCACTACACGCTCCTGACCCCTGCACTCTGTGCGTTACATGCTCCTGTCCCCTGAACTCCATCTGTTAAGCTGTCCACATACTTAAAACAGAGAATGATTTGCATTCATCCAAAAAATGCAGGCCTTCTCTGAATGGTGCCCTTACTGAGCTTGTACACAATGCATGGGACTCAGAAGCAAGTAGAAATCATTGAAGAAGTGATTTACAGCTTCCAAGGACATTGGCCAGGTATGGTACATACATAGTTACATTGGTCCAAGGTGGAAAGCTGTAAAAATATAACATGCCTATAATTGATATTTAAATCATCTTTTTAACGTTGTTTTTTAATGATAATATCTTGCAGACTGGGCAACTATAAAAAATAAATTTATATGGAAATGTTTTAATTTTCTTTACACCCTGACCTTTAGAATGCCTGGAACATTTTGTTTATACTACTGTAAAAAAGCATTACAGATTTAGAATCTATCTGGTTCATGGATTAAATGTTTATTTATTTTCTTGTAACTTTTTCCTTTAATGTTTGTAAACCAACATATCATTCTTCAGTCTAAGCTGTAGCAAGTGTAGGTCTGTGCTTTTCAGCTGCTTTCTCTTCTTCTCTGGCATAGGACTAGAGCAGAAGCTGCCAAACCATGAAAGGTTTTCTTTCAGCTGAAGTGTTTGGCGTATCGGTGGACTTCACAATCAGAGGTGCTGACAGCTTTGGGGTTACCTCCAATTTCAGGATCGAATGGGTAATTCTTCTGTGGCCTGGTTTATATGGAATTCCCAATAGTCACTGTTACCAACACTGCTCCCGTTAGACTTTTACAGACTCCAGAGACTTAGAACATTAAACTCTTCTTGGAGTGCCAAGAGATACAGAGCAAAGAACCCACACGAATATTTCATTAACATCCTGTGCATTGCTTTTACTAGTTAAAACCACCCACAAGCATTTGAATCTTGACACTGGCCAAACCACCTCTTAACCACTGATATGCACGAAGCCTTAAGGATGTATCTGAAAGCTGCCTCTGTCATCCCTACAGATTCAGAGACATACTGTATCTTCCAAGACAGAAAATACTGGGTTGGAGAAAGATGGCACCCCTACCTGGAACCTTATGGACTTGTATATTGCGTGAACTGTTTATGTCGGGAGGTAATGTTTTTTTTTTCTTTTTGCTTTAGTATTGAGATTGTTTTAGCAGTTTTTGAATTCTGAAATTTAGAATCTTATAGACAGTTGTCTAAATAGTTCAAGAAAAAGCAATAGAAAGATTGTCATACAAAGGTTTTCTAGCAGGTTTTAATTACCTTAAAAATACAGATCATGGTAAAGGCAACATTAGACTATATCCACATGCATTTTCTTGCCTAATTATAACAGTGATATAAATGTTGACATAACAAAAGCATGTGGAATAAACAATGACCAAGCAGGTTGTAAAAAAAGTGAGACTGCTAGGGACATTCAAAGTACTCATCTCTGGCTGTGAGAACACAGTGATTATGTGATCCCTGAGTTTTCACACTTGGAGTTGGCAGGGGACAGATGCAGAATCAGACCGATGCTGCATCCACCTACGTAAGTATAACTGGGCAAAAAAAAAAATACTGGGCAAAAAAAACAATACCCCTACTTCTCTTTTAAACATTTTAACTCAGAGGACTGCAGCTTTAGCACTCTGATGCAGACAATCCAAGTAATGCCTTTAATGATGCATACTATGTTAGTGACTCACATCATCTTGTTACAGGGTGGAAATGTGTTGTGCAGTAGAGTGAAATGCCCAAGTCTGCACTGTGCCAATCCAGTTTATGTTCCACAGCTGTGCTGCCCACGATGCCCAGGTAATTTATTACATATCTCAAAATGCTGACCTGAGTGTCAATAACATGCTAAACCATAGAGTTAATTTATTCATGCCACACCAATTGTGAAAATAATAAATAAATAAAAACTTTCCCAGAAATAGACTTTGTAAAGTTAAATTGAATACAAAGCTGCTCCGATTCTTTTAGCCCTGCACACATGGGCCAAATGTCGGATGCAATCAGCTGGTACAGTAGAAACTGGTCAACATTTGGCCCATGTGTACAGGTCCTTGTTTGACAGAAGTCGATCTCATAACCGACTGCTGTTGAATGAGCATGCTGGAAAACCAGCAGCTGATCGGCGTTCCCCCTGTCAGAACACAATAGCTCAGCGGGGAGATTTCTGTACTAACATTGAGAAGTTAGTACAGAAACCACCTCGTGAGTTTTTTTCATTCAGCCTGCTGGGCTGAGCAAAAAATAACTTACCGTGTGTACCAGGCTCAAGATTTAGTCTAAAATGAAACCACACTCACAGGTGTTCCATGCATCCCTGTGCAGGCAGTTCCAGTCATGTCTATTGGGCAGCACAGTGGCTAAATGGTTAGCACTTTTGCCTGGCAGTACTAGGGTCGTTGGTTCGAATCCCAGCCATGGCACCACCTGCCTGGAGTTTGCATGTTTTCCTTGCGCCTGCGTGGGTTTCCTCCGGGTCCTCCCGTTTCCTCCCACACTCCAAAGACATGTTGGTAGGTTAATTGGTTCCTGTCTAAATTGGCCCTAGTACGTGTGTACATAGATTGTACACCCCTTGAGGGTTAGGGATTGATGTGAATGTACAATATATATGTAAAGCGCTGCATAAAATTGACGGCGCTATATAAGTACCTGAAATAAATAATAAATAAATAAATTGGGACACAGTGGCTGCATGGACATTACTCATATGTGCCATTACCACAGAGCAATACTCTTACTTCTAGCTGATTGCCTGTGGTAGCAGCATCGCTAAACACCTGCCACTTAGCTCGCTCAAAGCAATCTGAAGGGTGGTCATTTCTTCCTCAGTCCACCTCCTGACTGTCCTTACTACTGGTTTCCCTAGTAACCTATTTGTAGTGTGATAGAAGATATAGCGATGGTTCTGATGATTAAGCAGTTCCCCAGTATGAAACCTTGGGTATATAGGCAGGTTATGGAAAGGAATATCCCCTTTGAATTAAGTGATAAAGAGGTATATAGTGTGGCAAAGGGGCATTAGGGAGGCTAAACAAAGGTATAAACTGAGGTTAGAGAAGAGACAATGATTTGATTACTAAATTGTCTATTCTACCCAGGAATATATCTCTTACGTTCTCTGCTCAGGATGTGCGTTTAACTAATTAATAAAAGGAAAGCTGCAAGGCCTGGTAACATTCCAGGGATTATTTTAAAGAAATGTGCCTATCAATTGGCAGATGTCTTTATGGAAATCTTTAAAGCAATACTAAAGGTTCATATTTTTTTGTATAATAACAAACATTCTAGACTTACCTACTGTGTGCAGTGGTTTTGCACAGAGCAGCACAGAGCCTGGGTCCCCCACAGGCTCTCCTGGCTCCTCCTTTCTGTCGGGTGCCCACATAGCAAGCAGCTTGCTGTGGGGGCACCCGCTGCTCCATGTGTCCATTCACACACGGAGCCGTGGCTTGGCCCCATCCCCTCTTTCTCCTCATTGGCTGACTGGCTGTTATTGACAGCAGTGGGAGCCAATGGCTTCTGCTTGCTGCCTCAGCCACTGAGGAGGCAGAGACCCAGGACAGCTGAGGCTGTTATGCACATGGCTGGATCTCGATGGGACTGAGGTAAGTATTGAGGGGGCTGGGGGCACTGCTGCACACAGAAGGTTTTTTACCTTATGCATAGAATGCATGAAGGTAAAAAACCTTTAGCCTTTACAACCACTTTAATGCTTCCTTAGAGTAGGACGTACTTTCCTGCCTGAAAACATCAGTAATTGTCCCAATTTCTAAGAAATCTAGCTGTTCTTAATGCCTATCATCTGGTGGCTCAAACACCTATTGCGGCCTTTCTCAACCTTTTCAACACAGAGGAACCCTTGAAATGACTTTTTGGTCTCAGGGAATCCCTGCTAAAAATGACTGTATCTACAGCTTATGATACATTCGTGTGTTGGCCAGTGGGGAGAATGTTTCTTACACTTGTGATCATTGAGAAGAATTACCCCCCGTTCATTCACATACATACATCTAATCCATTGGTTCATTCATAAGTAAACTCCTATGCACATTCCACTGTAGTATGCATACTGTATGAATAAGCTGTGGGCACATTGTACAGAGGTAGAGCCTTTGGGGGACAAAGCCTCTGTATGCATGACAGAGGGACTAGGGTGTAAATGAGGAACAGTCCTGCACAATCTGGGACTCTTAGGAGATACAGTATATACGGTATACATATAGGATAGAACACATCTAAATGAGTGTACAACTCTGCTCTCTGCACGGGAAGAGGCAGATGATGGCATTATTATATTTACAAGGTAATATCTGTGTTTGCAAAGGCATTTGAGGCAAGCAAAGTGAACTGATATTTTTTTGTGGCTAGTGGGGAATATATTTCAATGAAAGTTTTTTGTGCCTGGAGTTCAACTTTAAATTCAGGATAGAAATATGAGAACTGACTCACTATTTCTTCAGTGTTTAGCTAGTCCCTGACTTGGCATATGCATTTGTGTGCTGTGTGCCAGGATAACTGACATTCACATTAAAAAGGACAGTGATTCAGTAGGGGGTGAAGTAGGGATAAAGATGACAACCTTGGAGCCTATACTTTCCAGATTATTATAATGAATTCCTGCCAGGTTCCTGTAATTGTAATTCAATGTAGATGTCTATGGAAAGGCAAGGTGTGATAAATATCATGAAAACAGAATAAACATGTTTTAGCTAACACAATTGTTTCTTAAACCTAGGGCTGCTATATCTCTCTCTGACAGTTTGGCACACTTGCAGCACACTGGAATCGAAATGCTAATTATGCGATGATTGTTAACAAACGGTTAAACCTTTCAGCAGTAAATATTAGGGTTAATTATCCAGTACTCACAGAGTAGCAGTGCTAGATCACTTTTAGTCTGGGTTCACACTGATGTGGTGTGGAATTCCGCACTGCATCACAATCGCACTCTATTCATGCGAACTTCTGCGGGTGTGTATGTTAAGTTAATAACACCCCAAATCCGTTCACAAAACGCGGTGCGATGTGCAGAATCAGATCATATGGGTGTGAATATCCATGCGAACCGATTCTAGTGCTGACAAAAAAAGGTCCTGCACCTTTTTCATGCGGATGCAGTGCAATTTAAGCCATAGAAAATGTATGGCCCAAATTGCACTGCACAGAATTTGCATGTGATTTGCACAGGAATGCGGTGCGGTTCCTGTACGAATCACATGCGATATGCCGCACCACAGAAGTGTGAACCCAGGCTTACTGTGCCATCCCGATGGTCTTGATAAACACAAATCCCTACATATACAATGTAATAACCATGGAAATACAAATAAGAAAAATAAATGGTAAAAAACGAAATAATTCACAGATCTGTGTAATAACCATGGGGCATTTGGTCCAAAGGATATACTTGTACAATGATACATGGATTACCTATGGACAATTAAATTGTATCCTCACAGAAATTACAAGGCCCAGACATACACACTCATTGTTAAGCATACATACAACGAATACAACTTCACTCTCTTCTTATCCTTATCCCATCTTACCTTGTCTGCTAAGTTGTCTTTAAAAAAACATAGTCCCCTACCCAGCAAATCCAGCATTGTAGGCTTTAATCCATTGCTGCACCACAGCGCACTGGGTCCCGCACCACCATCTTCTTTTCCTATGTCATCAGGGGGCTGGCTACTTCTTCCTGTGGCCCCCCTGATGACATGTCCCTGCACATGTGCAGTGTGCTGTATACTTTGGATACTTTGCAATGTATTTCTGGTGCACATGCAGTGTGACATTTAGTGCCCAAAGCCTCCTGGGATGCATGACATTGTTATTCCAGGAGGCTGCAGGCTGCTGGAGTTATATGTTTTTTGCCTAGACAAGACAGGTGGAAGCATCCGAGTTTATTTCTTTAAACACTTATTTGTAAAAAAATAATAATGAGAAAAAATGTTCCCAAATGTAGTAAAGAAATTGGGGTGTATAACCAGTGGTGTATTTAGGTTTTGTGCTGCCCTAGGCAACACAAAAATTGGCATACCCCCCTCCCCTCCACAGAAAGAGCCTGACATTGACCAAGAACACCCCTGCCCTCCACCCGAGCCTTCAACTACCACTTCCCCCCCATACATCAGCCATCATCCCCCATGGCGAGAGAGAGAAAGACACTCACCTTCACAGCTCGGGACATCCCCAGGAACGAGAGTCAGGCTGTGCATACACTGTCATGAAACCCACAGCATCTCTGGGAAACCCACCAGGTCCCCAGTGTGTCCCTTCTTCCATCCCTTCTTCCAAGGGGCAGTGCTGCCCCCCCTGAAAAATGCCGCCCTACGTAAATGCCTTGTTTGCCTTGTGGTAAATACACCCCTGTGTAGAATGATTAAAGTTGAAAGTAAGGCTGAAGGCAATCTCACACTTTGAATTTTTGTTCACAAAAGTTAAGTAGAGCTTTCTTTGGTAGTATTTAATCTCCACTGGGTTTTTAATTTTTTGCTAAATACATGAAAAAACACCAGGAAAACAAACAGAAAAAAACAATCAAATGAATAATTGTTCTTCGTACATTTAGGCCAAAATCTAACTTGCTACATTTCTTAGGTGAAAATAACCCAAATTAGTGTATATTTGTTAGTCTGTAGGAAAGTTATAGAGTCTACAAACTATGGTATACTGGATATCTGAAAATAGATCAATCCTGATGTACTGACGGCCTATCACATTTCTTGAGGACCAAAAATGTCAGGACAGTACAGATATTCCCCAAATTACCCCTTTTTGGAAAGTAGACAGTCTAAGGTATTTAGTAAGAGGCATGGGAAGTTTTTTGAAGTTGTCATTTTTTGTCATAATTGTTTGGAAGGTGGGAAAAAAAAGCACAATATTTTTACTTTCTACATACTATCACCAGTGCAGTACAACGTCATCATATAACTGGTGTGGTTTTGATCAGGGACACTGACTGGTGAAAGTACAAAAAAATTATTTTTTTTTTCAATTCTTAAAATATTTTAATTCCTTTTTTTTTTTTTTTTTTACGATTTTTTTTCAAACCACACTGTGACCAGAGCAGGGGCAAACTGACAACTCATGGGGCCCCTGTGTCCTTGCCAAAACTCAAAAAAGCCTATGAAAAAGGTACCAGGGGCATCTCATGGGTCCCCCTACTGACCCCGGGCCCTCGGGCAGTGCCCGAGTTTCCAAATGGTCAGTCCGCCCCTGGACCAGAGTAATATAATGTTACCCTAGTAACTTTGCACTACTCTGGGGAATTGATCAGTATTTGTTTTTTCACACATTATGATTGCTTACAGCAATGAATTTCATTGCTATAAGCAAGCATTTTACTGAATCAAATGGATTCATTCAGTTTGTTTTGTTGTGATTGGCTGTGATTGAATACAGCTAATCACATGACACAGATGATATATGATTGGCCCAGTCTGTATCATGTGATCACTGTGACCAATCAAAGCTAGCAACATAATTGTATACAATGGATGGCATGAAAGCAAGCCATCCATTGTTTACAATTGTCATGTGACCTGCTGTAATTGGTCATGGGCCGGTACATAGATCAGTCATTGAGTGGACACAAATGGTGACAGATCTTGCGGAAATGCAGCAGCAATATGGGAGGATGTCATATGACGTCCATCCGCATCGATGAAAGTCATTTTACTATAGGCAAGGGCGGGAACTGGTTAAAGTGTATTTCCACTTTGTAGTCACATTTCAGAAAACCCCACTATATGTATGTTATGTGTTTCTTTTCACACAGCATACCTGAAAGAGAAATACAATAAAAATATTTCTTACCTTTTTAAATATTTCTGAGGAAAGGTGTCATGGCTGACTGCAAGCATTTCTCATCTAGCTCAATGTGATCTGTCCGAGTAGCTGAGCTAGGGACTGACTGATTCCAGTTCTCATTAACATACAATGAAGAAGCCTAGTTCCTAAACCTTTATCCTCTTGTTAGGACAGACTATGTTCATAATTAGAGATGAGCGAATCGAAGTAGGCGAAGTGGAATTCGAGTCGAATATTGGAAAAAAATCTGAAAAATAGCCTACTTCGGACGCGCGAATCGAAATTTTTCCTAAAATGGCGGCGGACATGTGCGGCGACGGAGCGGGGATGTCTGGGAAGGCGCGCAGACAAGGCGCGCTGACCCATAATGCATTCCTTAATGACATGTGATCGCATTAGCCAATCAGCAGCCAGGCAGCCAGCACTGTGTAATGGTCGAGCTATAAATAGCGGCCATTTTAGAATTCTTCATTTGCCTCCAGTCATTCAAGAGAGGCAGACCGCTCTGTATTAGGGACAGAGTTAGGGCCACAGAAACGTTACTTGGGGACAGAGAAACGTTACTTAGGGACAGAGAAGCATTACTCAGGGACACAGAATCGTTACTTAGGGCCAAAGAAACGCTAGTTAGGGCCACAGAATTGTTACTCAGGGACAGACAGAATTGTTACTGAGTGCCAGAGAATTGTTACTTAGGGCCACAGAAACGTTAGTTAGGGCCACAGAATTGTTACTCAGGGACAGACACAGAATTGTTACTGAGGGCCACAGAACTGTTACTTAGGGCCACAGAAACGTTATTAGGGCCACAGAATTGTTACTCAGGGACAGACAGAATTGTTACTGAGTGCCAGAGAATTGTTACTTAGGGCCACAGAAACGTTAGTTAGGGCCACAGAATTGTTACTCAGGGACAGACACAGAATTGTTACTGAGGGCCACAGAACTGTTACTTAGGGCCACAGAAACGTTATTAGGGCCACAGAATTGTTACTCAGGGACAGACAGAATTGTTACTGAGTGCCAGAGAATTGTTACTTAGGGCCACAGAAACGTTAGTTAGGGCCACAGAATTGTTACTCAGGGACAGACACAGAATTGTTACTGAGGGCCACAGAACTGTTACTGAGGGCCACAGAAACGTTAGTTAGGGCCACAGAATTGTTACTCAGGGACAGACACAGAATTGTTACTGAGGGCCACAGAACTGTTACTTAGGGCCACAGAAACGTTAGTTAGGGCCACAGAATTGTTACTCAGGGACAGACACAGAATTGTTACTGAGGGCCACAGAATTGTTACTTAGGGCCACAGAATTGTTACTCAGGGACAGACAGAATTGTTACTGAGTGCCAGAGAATTGTTACTTAGGGCCACAGAAACGTTACTCAGGGACACAGAATTGTTACTGAGGGCCACAGAACTGTTACTTAGGGCCACAGAAACGTTAGTTAGGGCCACAGAATTGTTACTCAGGGACAGACACAGAATTGTTACTGAGGGCCACAGAATTGCTACTTAGGGCCACAGAAACGTTACTCAGGGACACAGAATTGTTACTGAGGGCCACAGAACCGTTACTTAGGGCCACAGAATTGTTACTCAGGGACAGACACAGAATTGTTACTCAGGGACACAGAATTGTTACTGAGGGCCACAGAACCGTTACTTAGGGCCACAGAAACGTTACTCAGGGACACAGAATTGTTACTGAGGGCCACATAACCGTTACTTAGGGCCACATAATTGTTACTCAGGGACAGACACAGAATTGTTACTCAGGGACACAGAATTGTTACTGAGGGCCACAGAACCGTTACTTAGGGCCACAGAATTGTTACTCAGGGACACAGAATTGTTACTGAGGGCCACAGAACCGTTACTTAGGGCCACAGAATTGTTACTCAGGGACAGACACAGAATTGTTACTGAGGGACACAGAATTGTTACTGAGGGCCACAGAAACGTTAATCAGGGACACAGAATTGTTACTGAGGGCCACAGAACCATTACTTAGGGCCACATAAAAGTTAATCAGGGACACAGAATTGTTACTGAGGGCCACAGAACCATTACTTAGGGCCACAGAATTGTTACTCAGGGACAGACACAGAATTGTTACTGAGGGACACAGAATTGTTACTGAGGGCCACAGAACCGTTACTTAGGGCCACAGAAATGTTAATCAGGGACACAGAATTGTTACTGAGGGCCACAGAACCGTTACTTAGGGCCACATAAACGTTAATCAGGGACACAGAATTGTTACTGAGGGCCACAGAACCGTTACTTAGGGCCACAGAATTGTTACTCACGGACAGACACAGAATTGTTTCTTGAGGGACACAGAATTGTTACTGAGGGCCACAGAACCGTTACTTAGGGCCACAGAAACGTTAATCAGGGACACAGAATTGTTACTGAGGGCCACAGAACCGTTACTTAGGGTTACGTAAACGTTAATCAGGGACAGACACAGAATTGTTACTGAGGGACACAGAATTGTTACTGAGGGACACAGAATTGTTACTGAGGGCCACAGAACCGTTACTTAGGGCCACAGAATTGTTACTTAGGGACACAGAATTGTTACTGAGGGCCACAGAACCGTTACTTAGGGCCACAGAATTGTTACTTAGGGACACAGAATTGTTACTGAGGGCCACAGAACCGTTACTTAGGGCCACAGATTTGTTACTTAGGGACACAGAATTGTTACTGAGGGCCACAGAACTGTTACTTAGGGCCACAGAATTGTTACTCGGACAGACACAGAATTGTTACTCAGGGACACAGAATTGTTACTGAGGGCCACAGAACCGTTACTTAGGGCCACAGAATTGTTACTCAGGGACACAGAATTGTTACTGAGGGCCACAGAACTGTTACTTAGGGCCACAGAATTGTTACTCAGGGACACAGAATTGTTACTGAGGGCCACAGAACTGTTACTTAGGGCCACAGAAAGGTTACTCAGGGACACAGAATTGTTACTGAGGGCCACAGAACTGTTACTTAGGGCCACAGAATTGTTACTCGGACAGACACAGAATTGTTACTCAGGGACACAGAATTGTTACTGAGGGCCACAGAACCGTTACTTAGGGCCACATAAACGTTAATCAGGGACACAGAATTGTTACTGAGGGCCACAGAACCGTTACTTAGGGCCACATAATTGTTACTCAGGGACAGACACAGAATTGTTACTGAGGGACACGGAATTGTTACTGAGGGCCACAGAACCATTACTTAGGGCCACAGAATTGTTACTCAGGGACAGACACAGAATTGTTACTCAGGGACACAGAATTGTTACTCAGGGACACAGAATCGTTGAATTAAAGAGTATGTCAGACAACATGCAGAGGAGTGGCAGAGGAGGCAATGTTTTAGGAGCGAGCAGACGTGGCAGCAGAGGAAGGGGTCGAGGCAGCACTATTCGCAGCCAGAGGCCAGTGCTCCCGGTGTCATCCAGCGGTCGTGTCTCCACCGACAACCCTGCCGTCGTCGATTGGTTGGCTCGGTCGTCTTCCTCTTCCCAGGTCACCTCTGACACCTACAGCCAACGGTCGGTGGGTACGTCAGACACAACCGTTAGTTGGGATGGCCCGGGACCAAGCCCACTGAAATCACGTGTCCTCTACCTGCCCCTGTCCTTTGGTGTTCCCTCACCAAGCGAAGTATCGCATGCTGTGGGCTCAGCCCCACTGTACAGTGAGGAAGAGCTAACAGAGGGCGGTCAGGAACGGGGGGAGACATCCGCCTTTTCAGCAGCCAGGCGAAGAAGTAGTGGCGAGGAGAGTGGCTCGGTAGCCGGTCTAGAGACAGGTCTGTCTCCTGACCCAGGCGCAGCCGAGGGGGCTAGTAGTGAGGCGGAGACCCTACTTGATGATGAGGAGGTTGATCGCACTTGGCAGCCTCGTCGTCATCAGGCAATTTCTTCCGCATCATCAGGAGAAGAGGGTGGCAGCTTGGCAGCGAGCAAAACAGTCGGTGGGTTGCCCAGGAGACAGCAGCAGGGTCGCAGCAGTGTCAGTGGAGCCAAACGGCCACGGAGTAGAGCACCAGCTCCACTGCAGCCTACCACCACGGCCAGTAGTGGTGCCGGTGTGCACGGAGGAAGCAGCAGTCAGCCAGTGAGGAGTATCGGGGGCAAAGTTTCCTACTCGGCGGTGTGGCAATTTTTTGTCAAGCCGCCCGAGGAAGTAAACGTAGCCGTATGTCGACTATGTGGCCAGAAAGTCCAGCGTGGCCAGGGGGCCCATGTTGGGACTACAGCGTTGTGGCAGCATATGCAGCGTCGCCATTTGGTGGCCTGGGAAAACCGTGATAAAGATACGGCGGTTCTGCCCGCCCCAGCCCCCGCTCCATCACCCGCTCCGTTACTTGCTCCGTCACCTGACGTCAATCGCCCTCCATCAGCCAGTCAAGGCTCCAACACCTCTGCTGAGGGGAGTTGTCGCTCGTTGGCATCTTCCGCTCGTTCAGATGCTCCTTCTCCTGCTACTCCTCTTCACGGATTCCGTCAGCAGTCTTTCTTGGAATCCGTTTCCAAGAGACAACAGTTTGCGAGCACGCACCCGACGGTGCAAAAGCTGAACGTCCTCCTGTCCAAGTTGCTGGTGCTGCAGTCCCTCCCTTTCCAAGTGGTGGACTCAGCACCTTTCCGAGAAATGATGGCTTGTGCCGCGCCGCGGTGGAGAGTGCCAAGCCGTCATTTCTTCGCCAAAAAGGCAGTGCCAGCCCTGCATTCACATGTAGAAGAGATGGTGGGCCAGTCTTTGAGCATGTCGGTCTCTGCCAAAGTGCACGGCAGCGCCGACGTGTGGAGCTGTAACTACGGTCAGGGACAGTACATGTCATTTACGGCCCACTGGGTGAACGTGGTGCCGTCACAGCCGCACCAGCAACTTGGACAGGTCACGCCGCTTTTGCCTCCACGTTTGCACGTCCTTGGTCCGGCAAAGATGTCCGCCTCTACCACCTCTTCTTCCGCCGTGTCCTCAGCCGCCACCCCCGTGCCAAGTCCCATTACCCGACCGGCATATCACATGTGCAGGGCGCAACGGTGTCACGCTGTGCTGCACCTGGTATGCCTTGGCGAACGTAGTCACACAGGGGAGGAACTTCTCAGTGTAATGAACAGAGAAATCGACAGATGGCTGTCTCCGCGCAAACTCAAAATCGGAACCATGTTGACCGACAACGGAAAGAACATGTTGTCTGCTCTGCGTCAAGGAAGGTTGTGCCATGCGCCATGCATGGCTCACGTGTTCAATCTGGTTGTCAAGCGGTTCCTAAAATCCACCATCCCACTGCAAGACATCCTTAAAATGTCACGTAAACTTTGCATGCATTTCAGCCATTCCTACACCGCAAAGCACACCCTCCTTGAGCTGCAGCGGCAGAACGGAATTGCACAGCATCGCCTGATCTGCGACGTTGCAACAAGGTGGAATTCAACCCTACACATGTTAGACCGCCTTTACGAACAGCGAAAGGCCATCACCGATTTCCTGATGTTACAAGCGGATAAAGGTACTCCCCTGTGTAACTTTGATGTCAGCCATTGGCAGCTCATGCGTGACACCTGCCGCTTGCTCAGGCCCTTTGAGGAGGCCACGCTATTCGTGAGTCGGCAGGACTATGGGATGAACGACGTCATTCCTCTGTTGCACGTCCTGGAACAAATGCTGTTAACAATGGCTGGTCAGGGTGCGGTAGACGTGGCGCACAGATCTCAACGCCACATGACCCCTGTGGGGGCAGGACAGGAAGAAGAGGAGGAGGTAGAGGAGGACATTTGTGCTCAGGAATTATTGAGTGAAATGGGTGGTTTTTCCACTCAGTGGACAGGAGTGGAGGAGCAGGAGCATCTGGTAGAGGAGGAGGAGGAGGAGACAGAGGACCCAGACGCACCGTGGCAGTATGCTGTGGAGATGGAGGCAGGGAGTCCCTCGCATTCCTTGGCACAAATGGCCCATAGCATGCTCGCTTGCTTGCGTAGCGACAGCCGAATAATAACCATCAGACAGAGGGATGACTTTTGGCTGTCCACCTTGTTGGACCCTTGCTACCCTTCAAAAATGGTGGCCTTTTTCACACCTGCTGAGAGGGAGGCCAAAATAACGTACTATAAAAACCACCTATGTAGTCAGTTGGTCTCTGCCTTTGTGCGCCAACGTCCATCCTCAGACACTGTGGGCCCTGTGCGCTCGCGTTCCACTGCCATGGCAGCAGGGGAGGGGTGGGGTGGTAGGAGCAGTGGCAGCTCCACCAGCAGCGGCTGCCTCAGTCTGCAGTCGATGATGAGTAGCTTTCTTCACCAGCGCAGTGAGGAAACTACTAACCAGCCGCAGCAGCAGCAGCAGCAGCAGCATCAGGTGGACCTGGAGCAGGACCTCAAACAACAGGCTTGGGCCTACTTGGACAGCACCCTGCCAACCGAGGTAGACAATCCCCTTGACTACTGGGCAACGAAACTTGACCTTTGGCCCCAACTAGCTGAATTTGCCCTTGAAAGGCTGTCATGCCCGGCCAGTAGCGTGGCATCGGAGCGCGTGTTTAGTGCGGCAGGAGGTATTGTAACTCCGCGGAGGACACGACTGTCCACCCAAAGTGTGGAGAGACTCACGTTTGTGAAAATGAATCAGGCGTGGATTAGTCTGGATTTCAAACCACCAGTTCCTGACACAACTGACTAAATCCACCATGAATCATGCCTCAAACATGTGCCACTTTCAGGTCTCCTCACACACTGCTGGTGTGTTCCATTTTTTGTCATAGGGTGCTGGCAGATTACGGGCCTCCCATAGCTGCTGCCAGGCCCCTAATCTGCCATGGGCCCCTATATACCGCCTCCTCATGCTGCTGCCAAGTCCAGAGTCTGTCATGGGTCCCTGTACGGCCTCCCATTGCTGCTGTCTCCATCGCCACACTCTGCCATGTGCCACTTTCAGGTCTCCTCACACACTGCTGGTGTGTTCAATTTTTTGACATAGGGTGCTGGCAGATTACGGGCCTCCCATAGCTGCTGCCAGGCCCCTAATCTGCCATGGGCCCCTATATACCGCCTCCTCATGCTGCTGCCAGGTCCAGAGTCTCTCATGGGTCCCTGTACGGCCTCCCATTGCTGCTGTCTCCATCGCCACACTCTGCCATGTGCCACTTTCAGGTCTCCTCACACTGCTGGTGTGTTCCATTTTTTGTCATAGGGTGCTGGCAGATTACGGGCCTCCCATAGCTGCTGCCAGGCCCCTAATCTGCCATGGGCCCCTATATCGACTCCTCATGCTGTGACGTTGCAACAAGGTGGAATTCAACCCTACATATGTTAGACCGCCTTTACGAACAGCAAAAGGCCATCACAGATTTCCTGATGTTAAAAGCGGATAAAGGTACTCCCTGTGTAACTTAGATGTCAGCCATTGGCAGCTCATGCGTGACACCTGCGCTTGCTCAGGCCCTTTGAGGAGGCCACGCTATTCGTGAGTTGGCAGGACTATGGGATGAACGACGTCATTCCTCTGTTGCACGTCCTGGAACAAATGCTGTTAACAATGGCTGGTCAGGGTGCGGTAGACGTGGCGCACAGATCTCAACGCCACATGACCCCTGTGGGGGCAGGACAGGAAGAAGAGGAGGAGGTAGAGGAGGACATTGGTGCTCAGGAATTATTGAGTGAAATGGGTGGTTTTTCCACTCAGCGGACAGGAGTGGAGGAGCAGGAGCATCTGGTAGAGGAGGAGGAAGAGGAGACAGAGGACCCAGACGCACCGTGGCAGTATGCTGTGGAGATGGAGGCAGGGAGTCCCTCGCATTCCTTGGCACAAATGGCCCATAGCATGCTCGCTTGCTTGCGTAGCGACAGCCGAATAATAACCATCAGACAGAGGGATGACTTTTGGCTGTCCACCTTGTTGGACCCTCGCTACCGTTCAAAAATGGTGGCCTTTTTCACACCTGCTGAGAGGGAGGCCAAAATAACGTACTATAAAAACCACCTATGTAGTCAGCTGGTCTCTGCCTGTCTGCGCCAACGTCCATCCTCAGACACTGTGGGCCCTGTGCGCTCGCGTTCCGCTGCCATGGCAGCAGGGGAGGGGTGGGGTGGTAGGAGCAGTGGCAGCTCCACCAGCAGCGGCTGCCTCAGTCTGCAGTCAATGATGAGTAGCTTTCTTCACCAGCGCAGTGAGGAAACTACTAACCAGCCGCAGCAGCAGCAGCAGCAGCAGCAGCATCAGGTGGACCTGGAGCAGGACCTCAAACAACAGGCTTAGGCCTACTTGGACAGCACCCTGCCAACCGAGGTAGACAATCCCCTTGACTACTGGGCAACGAAACTTGACCTTTGGCCCCAACTAGCTGAATTTGCCCTTGAAAGGCTGTCATGCCCGGCCAGTAGCGTGGCATCGGAGCGCGTGTTTAGTGCGGCAGGAGGTATTGCAACTCCGCGGAGGACACGACTGTCCACCCAAAGTGTGGAGAGACTCACGTTTGTAAAAATGAATCAGGCGTGGATTACTCTGGATTTCAAACCACCAGTTCCTGACACAACTGACTAAATCCGCCATGAATCATGCCCCAAACATGTGCCACTTTCAGGTCTCCTCACACTGCTGGTGTGTTCCATTTTTTGTCATAGGGTGCTGGCAGATTACGGGCCTCCCATAGCTGCTGCCAGGCCCCTAATCTGCCATGGGCCCCTATACCGCCTCCTCATGCTGCTGCCAAGTCCAGAGTCTCTCATGGGTCCCTGTACGGCCTCCCATTGCTGCTGTCTCCATCGCCACACTCTGCCATGTGCCACTTTCAGGTCTCCTTACACTGCTGGTGTGTTCCATTTTTTGTCATAGGGTGCTGGCAGATTACGGGCCTCCCATAGCTGCTGCCAGGCCCCTAATCTGCCATGGGCCCCTATACCGCCTCCTCATGCTGCTGCCAGGTCCAGAGTCTCTCATGGGTCCCTGTACGGCCTCCCATTGCTGCTGTCTCCATCGCCACACTCTGCCATGTGCCACTTTCAGGTCTCCTCACACTGCTGGTGGGTTCCATTTTTTGTCATAGGGTGCTGGCAGATTACGGGCCTCCCATAGCTGCTGCCAGGCCCCTAATCTGCCATGGGCCCCCGTACCGACTCCTCATGCTGCTGCCAGGCCTGTAATCTGTCATGGGCCCCTGTTGTCGCTTGTTGGCATATTCCGCTCGTTCAGATGCTCCTTCTCCTGCTACTCCTCTTCACGGATTCCGTCAGCAGTCTTTCTTGGAATCCGTTTCCAAGAGACAACAGTTTGCGAGCACGCACCCGACGGTGCAGAAGCTGAACGTCCTCCTGTCCAAGTTGCTGCTGCCAGGCTCGTAATCTGTCATGCGCCCCTGTACCGCCTCCTCATGCTGCTGCCAGGTCCAGAGTGTGTCATGGGCCCCCGTACCGACTCCTCATGCTGCTGCCAGGCCCGTAATCTGTCATGGGCCCCTGTACCGCCTCCCCATGCTGCTGCCAGGTCCAGAGTGTGTCATGGGTCCCTGTACGGCCTCCCATTGCTGCTGCCAGGCCCGTAATCTGCCATGGGCCCCCGTACCGACTCCTCATGCTGCTGCCAGGCCCGTAATCTGTCATGGGCCCCTGTACCGCCTCCTCATGCTGCTGCCAGGTCCAGAGTGTGTCATGGGTCCCTGTACGGCCTCCCATTGCTGCTGTCTCTATCGCCACACTCTGCCATGTGCCACTTTCAGGTCTCCTCACACTGCTGGTGGTTTCCATTTTTGTCATAGGGTGCTGTATGGCCTCCCATTGCTGCTGCCTCCACCGCCACACTGTGGCTCCACACTCTGGTTTTGGCCCCGTGACTGCCCAAATGAGTGAAGTGTGCGGTGATTCTAAGATCGACGGCACTCATCTGCATGTCATACTGACTGACAGTATTATTTCTCTTCCCCAGCAGACTCCAAGGGCATTTAAATTAAAGGTACAGTGTTCTGCACTACTATTAAGTCTCTCTGAAGCCTAGAAACACCCTTTTTAAAGTTAAATTCACAGCGAATATATTCGACTCGAATCGAAATTTTTCCACGAATTCGCCGAATCAGTCGAATCGAATTTTTGAATACTTCGCTCATCTCTATTCATAATTAACCTTGCCTCCAGACAGGGTTAACTACGGTAACGACAGCTTCCCTGCTCCCCTCATAACAAAGAGAACTAAGCAGATTTTTTTTCGTTGCTGGAAGTACCAGAAATGAGAATCTAAAAAGGTAAGCTGCAATTTAATCTTTTTTAAAGTTTTGCTATGTGAATGGGTACATGCAACAACAAATACAAATTAGGTGTTATCCCAATATGGTGCCAAACATGGAAATACCCTTTAAGCATGTACTGGGAAAGTGCAAAGGGAATTGGATTTACATGGTTGTGTCATCTCTAAGCCAGAAGATGCTGAACCTGGATACGACCAAAACAAAAATGGTGCCATCAATCCATTGAAATAAGCTGGTAGGGGGACAACGTTGTGATCTCTGAGATGTTCAAGTATACTAAAAACATTATTTTTAGTTTTGGGTAGAGTACAATCAGATTAGTGGATTAGATTACCTGTCAGGTTTTTTATTGTTGTTTGCACCCCTGTTTGGAAGATTCACCCCCTCTATTTGTCCTTTTTGCTGTTCACCATGAGTGAAAGTGAAAGAAAAACTAAAATTTTAGATTGTCACCGGAACAAGAATAAAGGTTGAGTCTTTTAATGAGGGATGCTAGCTCTGGTGAACCTTTGTGGCAACCAGAGATTTTATCATCTTTGAAGGATTACCTTTCACTGCCTGTTCTATAGGACAGGCCTGAGCAGGATCCGGAGTGCTGACTGGATGGTGAGCTGCAGTATTGCTGGGGCTGGTCAACTGCTGCTGTGGGGATTTACTATCTGCGGCTGGAGAGAGACTGAACCATTTAGAAATTGACCATACAGCCACCTAGTAGCCTTGTTTGCTGCCTGTAGGTGTGACTGTACTCATGTGCACAAATGGTACAACTGGGCCCCAACGCTAGTCGACTGAAGAGTTAGGACCAAGAACTGCCCTTTACAGCTGTTCCACAGAGACCTTTAATTATTGCCCATGCTAAGCATTACCTCTCAGGGGAAATTGCACTAAATCCTAGTTATTCTCCTACAATGCACTCTAACCTAGTTATGTTACTATTATTTACCTTCCAGTTAAGGCTTATATGCACTAGTTACTGATGACATTGCTGATTAATGAGTTAATTCCAGTCGAGTGGTAGACAACTCAATCTTATGTGACTTTGGCATAGTGATTATACTGTCTAGCATACTGTACCTGAATCTACCCTTTGTATGCTCTTTTATGCTTATACCACCATTTACTCTAACCTGTACCAATACATTGAGTTACTTTACCACTGAACAGCCTTGTTTCTATTTCCTGGTACTCATTCACAGTCAAGTTAAAAGGTATTCATACCTGTGTTCTTTTAAGCATTTGCAGCAGTTGTCATTCATCTAGGTGTGCCAGAGGGGCTGAAGTTATTCATTGAGTTGAGGCAAAGAACAGAGAACCCAACCAACCAAGCAGCTCCTGTGGGGGTAGTGCTACAGAGGTCCCAACTAATATATCCCTGTCCAGTGCAACTGGGAGTATTTATAATCCCAAGGGAAAAGGTCAACAGGTGAAAGCCAACTCTCTACTGGCAGCGTTGGACAATAGTAACTGGAACAAGTGGCCAGAAAGCCTCTCATCACTCCAGAATATCCCTGATAGGAATGAGCTTAAATTCAGTTCGAATGCAAATTGGATGTCATGTATAATAGTGATATTTCTATTGGTATTATATATGACACCTTCCGCTGTCAATGATTGTGAAGTACACCAGCAGGTGCAAGCACCACTGAGTCCTTAACAATCAATGAAGTCACCTGTTCCATTCACTTACATGGCTGGAAATCACTGGTCATGTAAAAAAATGAGCCAGGGATAGTTTTAAAAAATGGAGGGGGGGGTGCCTTATAATTCATACCAGGCACTTCAGGTCTGGTATGAATTTTAAGGGGACTTACTGAAAAAATGTGTGAAGCATCCAAAATCTATAACAGACTTTTTGGGCCTGATGTGGATTTTAAGGAAGAAAAAGAATTAAAAAAAAAAGGGGGAAATGCATGACGTCCCAGACCAGGCCAGGAGAGGGGGGGATGATTGTTTGCCCCATACCTGAACCATACCAGGCCACATGTGCTCAACATAAAGCAGTACCTTACAGGGTGGACCCAATGTTGATGAAAACAAAGAAAAAGTGTATCCCTCTTCGTCAGGGATTTATCCCAGTCTCAGATCCACAAAACAATTAAAATAAAAAGATGTAACAAACAACATACACATAATGCAATACATAACAGAATGCAATCATTATGTCATACTATACTTACAGGCAATAGAAGGGAACTGTGTTTACCCATTATCCTGCATTTACATAAAAATGGTGTGTGTCCAGCCAATCACCTGCAGTGAGTACGCCCCCAAACAGACCACGCCACCTCCAGAGGGGCCAATGAGCATAACCTGCACAAAAAAGGGAGGAGGAGGAAGTACACAATAAAAAAAAATACCCATCTAAAATATCAATAGTGTAACTAAACAAAAGTAGTCATTATCTATAAAGTGGAACAAAAGATTCTCACATCAAAGATTCTCATAGGTGGATATAGTCTGCTCAGCCAGGGGCATAAGATTGTAGGTAGATCCCAGAGGATTGTAGGTACAGCCCAGACGTAAAGAAGGTAGTATGACCAATAAAAAGACCAAAGCCTTGATCAAAAGATCAGTCTTGTGTGAGAAAAGAAACCAGCTGGGCTGATACTCTCTGTACAGGATAAAAGCAAGAAAAGCATAGCATTTCTAAATTTGGCCCAAAAAGCGGAGAGAGAGACCATGTAAGTGTATTCCACCTACCATTAGTGAAGCTGTCAGGATTAATAACTAGATGATGCAGCACTGAAAGAGGCGTAGACATGATGAGTTTATATACAGTATGTGCAGCTAAGGGTGGAGCTGGAATGTAATAGTCCTCCACTGGATGAGAGGAGAAGATACAGATGTTGGCTGTCTCCTCTCACAATGCCTAATACCAGTTTCCAAGGTGGCTTCCCAGGCACTTCTGGTGCAGAGAGTCGGTGTCACTTCTAGTGCGATGAAGTCACAGGTAAGATGCCGGCCAATTCATGGGATCACCCATATCTGTCACAGGGACTGATAAAGGGCCAGCACCAAGTGAGACCATTGGGGCATAGAGGAAGGCATACAGCTCCATACCACGACCATCTACAGTGCACAAGGACAGCTACGTAAGAGCAAACAAGGCCCACACGAGCTGCCAGCAACTGCAGTAATTACATCTTTAGTTAAAAATTGCTGTGGTGGGAACTCAGTGCGCTCTCCCCAGTGATCAGACTTCTGTTGATATTTTTCACCCCCCACCCTGGCCAGCCATTCACCGGGAAATTAGGTGTACAGCTGTATCTCATCCCCCAGCTTTCTCTTCTCAGATGCAGAAGGAGCTTAGAGGGTATGTGATTACTTATAAAACGGGAAAAATGTTTTTTTTATATCGATACACAAATGTTTTGACTTTCATTTCTATTTTGAACTGAATGGGTTGTTTTACAAGGAGAGGGTTTACATATACTTTAATCACTGCTACAAAATTTCCAGACTGACATGGCAATATATTATCAGAGTATTCTTTTTTATTAACATTTTAGCTGTTTAATTTTGTGCCAATACAAAAGACTATCAGCAGTGTGGTCTCCAAACAGGTAATATGTACTGTTTCGATCAATGTAATATGTTTAGATGATATATGATATATTTTACACTTTTGGAGAATAGGGTACCTTTAAATAGGCACTCAAGCAAGCTGCAATTAGCCAACGCAAGTTATGATACTTGGATATCCTTTCTTCATAAAGAATTGTCAGGCTTTTATGTCTTCTCAGCATGTGGGGAAAATAACACAAACAGGAATTACATATTTCCTATCCTGACCAGGGTTATATTTTCTACTGGGAATCGAAGGTAAGTGCCAAGCTGTCCTGAAAAATAAAAAACTAGGGTATACAGCACTTCCAATAGTTCATGTAAAATAAATATTGCAGTCAATCAGTTAATTTCCATGGCCATTTAGGTGTGAAGTGGTAAAATGCTGAGCTCTGTTTCTGGAATAACTCCATGTTGTTTAGTGCCAATAGACGGAACTTTTATGACACTTTTAAGTCCACCATGAAGTTTAGGATATGCTGCGTGCCACACTGCCTTCCTGTGTGATCTCAATTTCCAGCATCTTTGCTACTAAAACCAGACTGCAAAATGCTAAGTCAGAGATGCCATCTATCCATAATTTGTATCCCTGTAATACCTATAATCCTGAATGCCACATTAAAACAAAATCTTTCTTTTAGTGAATATTGTATTCAACAGTTATCAGTATTTGAGGGCTTTTCACTTTGCTTTTTGCAGGGAAGGATTTTGAATGCACAGAATATTTACATTCCAACTTAATGTCCTTAAACACAACTCCAACCAAAGTTGTTGTTCAGTTTTAGATATGGTGTTGAAGGATTAGAACCTTTACCAGGTTTCCTATTGCTTTTTATTTGGCCATTGGAAAAATTTTCCATTCCTTCCTGTGTGATCATGGAGACAGTAAGAGTGCAAAATGGACCACCATGCTTCCCATGGTCACAGGTGACCATTTTTACTACATTCATGAGCACAATTTTGACCACTAACACAAGCATTTATTACACCCAGTGTTTTTTTGCTACCACTGACACAGGGACCCCTTTCCTACCACTTAGACAGGGGCCCCATTCCCTTCCACTAGCACAAGGTCCCCATTCTTACCACATAAGGGCACCATTCCTCCTATAGATACAGGTGCACCTATCAAACCTCTGACACGGGACACTATTCTTACCTCTGACAAAGGCATTTATTACTCTTACTAACCTGGAATGAGTTCAGACCCAATTTTGCTTGTTCTGAGATTTACCAAATGGCCAAACTAAATTGGTGCTTGGCTGAGTCAAATCTATGGTGGCAGTGGGCAATGATACATTTCATATTGTTACAGCTTCCTCTCTGTCTGGTTGTTACAAAGCTGGCAGACACCTGAACCCTAAGCATACTTTGTGCAGGATGTCTAAGCAGTTTTGGGAGAAACAGAATGCAGCTGCTGTCTGAATCCTTTGCATGCAGCCAAAAGTAGGAAGATAACCCAGAGTGTTCTGTGTATCATCACTGTGTTGCGTAGGAAGCCATCTATTGGGTGTTTACTGCAACTGCACCTGTTTTTATTATTCCTTTCAACAAGGATAAAATGTGTCTCATATTTGTTAAGAATAAATATTTCCCATATACCACCACAGCCTTTTTAGCTTCCTGAAGAATACCAATAAAGGTCTCCTCTATACTCCCTTTGATACACATATGCCTGTTCTTTCATTGTGTTTGTTAGTCACATACATAGCTAGATCACATTTCAATGTATTCAATGTGATTTGTAGGTAGCTGTTTGTAAGGAATGTGTTCATTGTAGGCATTTGTGAGAGACATGTTGACAAGCATATTGTAAATTCAGTTTATGTGATTGTATTGCAGTTTTACAGAACTATTCACAGAAGTTAATTCAGTTTTGGAATGAAACACAATGCTGCTTCTGTCAGCTTTGTTATGTAGCTGTCAGCTAACCATTAGTAGAATAGCATACAAAGGATCCCATGACAAAAGAGTGGCTATATGGCACCACTGAAGATAAAGATCATTGTCTTTCTGTGCTAACAAATCAGAGGGATTGCAGTTCTGCCAGTCTGATGAGTTTAAGATCAGATGGACAGACCAGGCGCTTGACTAGTTTAAAGAGTGAATATCTTCTGATAGCATCAACTCCACATCCTCACACAAAGGATTACAAATCACTGCTTAAATCCCCACATTTTAACCCCACATCTTTTTGTAAGCCCCGATGAAGGGGGAAATATCTGGCCCCCAAAACACATTGGCTTTCAGATTGAAATCTAGAAATAAAAAGATGACCGGGGTTTTAGATTTCCTGACTTCTGTGCTGTAGCTGGATATGCAATTTAAAAATGTGTAAAAATTATATAGAGGGATACATTAGTGAACAGACTTAAAGGAGAAGTAGGGCCAAATCTCTTAACCCTACTTCTCTTATGGGTCACATGAGCGCCCTTTCTTCTGCACTCTTGTGACCCGTATACAGCCAACAGCAAACTAAAGTCTGCTGTAGACTGATGTCAATCAGCTGGTCCAGACTCTGGAGGAATCCTGACATTAAAGTCAGGATAAATCCAGATGACTGACCTGCAGCTGGCACAGCATTTCAGTGCTCTGGTGAGAGACTGAATCAACTGCTCCTGCCTCCCGCACAGCCTGGTGCTCCATTGAGCCCTGGAGGGCAGAGCAGAGAGCCGGTGACTGACAGTCACGGGCTCTGCTCACTGAAGATAGAGAAGTGAGGGATCAGAAGTCTTTGATTGCTAGAGAGGCAGTGGGAGATGCAACTTCGGAACAATGCTGCATCCACCTAGGTGAGTATATGTGTTTGTTTTTAAATCCTACACTTCTCTTTCAAGTGAAGTTAACGAAGGCTGGCCATACTTGAATCAGTTTTTTCATTCAAACAGTGGGTTGAACAAAAAAAAGAAAAAAAAAAACACCCTATTCTCCCATCCACACAATCAAGGTGGATGGGGGAATCCTGCCTGCTGTGTTTTTGTACTCTGACAGCAGTACACAATCACAGTGGCCATACATGGGTTGAAATGCAGTTGGTCCCTGCTGTAATGGTCAAATTTCGATTCATGTATGACCAGCTTAATGCAAACTAAAGCTGCCAAATTTGTCCCGAGTATCCAGGTTTCAGTGACCTCTGGGCATAAAAAGCCTCAGAGCATCAGCTAATACAGCTATTGTTACAAGCCTTAAGCTGCCACTTTGCTTGCCAGTAGCTTGGTCATTTTGGTTTTATTTTGGTTTACATCTCAAAGTGCTTTTTATCCTTCCCTGCTCTTTCTAAATTTAGTTTCTCCCTGTAACCTTTCCCAAATGTCAGCAAACACTTTTACTTTATATGGAGAATATGAAAAAGAAATCATGCTAAGTCACAATGAACAATTAAAACCTGACCGTGCTGTTGGATGTCTGGGACACTGGCCAAATAAATACCGTACTTGCTATAAAGAAAACAAAAGTCTAATCACCGTTGATGGAGAAAAGACTGAAATAGTGAGTGTTCGACCCTCTCCATCAGGCTGCATGAGATCATCTTTAAAGCTTAAAAAGTCATGTCTATGGGATTTGTTTAATGAAAATAATCATTAAAAAAATGTGTTTTTGTATTCCTCATAATTATATATACCTATGCAGTCATATTTAGTCATTACCATACCTTCTAACCTTCGGAGATGGGAAAGTTTAGTATACATAGGCAAACATAGGCAAACACACCCCCAGTCAACTATGATAAATTAAAACACAGTAGTGATCATTCAAACTCCTTGTGGCTTTTGTAACAGCTACTTTTATTTTATATTAACATTTAAAGTCCAAGTGCAGCCTAATGGAACCCCCCCCCCCCCCGAAAAAAAGCACAAAGGATATAACTAACAGTCAGTAGAATGTATTCCCTGTGCTTATGCTTTTCTGTTAGGTGAAATCCTCCTCCATCAATGCTTCCTCCATCCCCCCTCCCATAATCACACATATATATATATATATATATATATATATATATATATATCCAAAAATGGGAAGATGGGACAGGAAACCTACAAACTGTAAAAATTTGCTCTAAAAAATGCATACTTTAACCACTTTTACCCTATTCCTGCCCAGGCCAATTTTCAGTTTTCAGATTTTGAATGACAACTGCACGGTCATGCAACACTGTACCCATATACAATTTTTATAATTCTTTTCACACAAATAGAGTTTTCTTTTGGTAGTATTTAATCACCACTGGGTGTTTCATGTTTCGCTAAACAAACAAACAAAAAAGACCACAAATTTTGAGAAAAAAAAAAGTTTTTCTTCGTTTCTATTATAAGGAAACGATGGGAACTGATAGGCAGCACCGAATTGCATTTATAGGCAGCACTGAAGGGCACTGATTATTATTATTAATATTATTATACAGTGTTTATATAGCGCCAAAGGGTTTGCTCAGCGCTGTACATTAGCAAGGGGGACAGAACATGAGACAATACAGTACAATATAATACACGAGGGGTTCGAGGGCCCTGCTCTTTTGAGCTTACAATTTAGGAGGGAGGGGATAGTGGTACAGGAGGAAGTGGCTGTGGGGGATGGAGTGGTAGGAGGAGTGGAGGAGATCGGTTGTTAGTTGAGGGTGGGGTGAGGAGGGTAGGTGACAGTCTGATGGATTGGGGTAGGGAGTTCCAGAGGATGGGGGAAGTCCTGGAGAAGTCCTGCAGTCGGGCGTGGGAGGAGGAGACCAGGGAGCTGGAGAGTAGGAGGTCCTGTGTCAGGAATCTAGGAATGACCAGAAAGGTGTGGACTGACACAGGGAAACGCAGGTTTCAGGTATAGTATAATAATACAGTTTATTATTAGCCACCCAGATATATATAAATATAAACGCACAGTGAACAAACCAACCTTCCACTAATCTTAGTACGTGCAGGAACACAGACGTAGTCAGGGCTGGAGAGGTGGAACGGTCAGGCCGGCCGTAGGGTTCTGTAATGACCGTTTGGTGGTACCTCTAGCGGTCCTCAAGACAGGATTCCCCAGGGCGCGGAGTCTAAGTCCCAGTCTGCTTATTCACCAGGGCCCCTGATGGTGGGGATGGACTTGGAGCAGACAGGAACCAGGTCGCGGCCCCTGAGTACACCTGCTCGTGGTAGAGGGATCCGCCAGAGGTATGTGCAGGTAGAAAGCCTGATGTGAAGAGGCAAAAGGTGTGAGTAGGGACAGCTGGATCCGTGCAGGATGGATGGATGGCAGAGTAGTAGCGTGGTCAGACGGGCCAGGTCAGCAACGTGCGGGCAGCAAGGTACCAAAGGAGCAGGCAGAGAATGGTCAGGGTCACAAGCTGGGTTCAGTAACTCACGGGCAGCGCGGTACAAAGGATCAGGCAGAGAATGGTCAGGGTCACAGGCCGGGTTCAACAGGAGACGATCAGCAGAGGTCAGGATCAAGCAGGATCAGCAATGAAGCAGGAACACAAGATACCAGGTACAGGGGCTCATGGGAAAACATACACCAAGGCCCAGATCACAGGCCTGGTCATGCCTTAAATACACCTTCTGCAATCAGCCCCAGGTTTGGCTGATTGCAGGAGTGAGCTTCTGGCTGCTGAGAGCACCCGCTGGTCAGCTCTGGTACTGCAGCCCACACGGCAGGTGAGTCCCACCACCAGTGCTGAGTCCATTCCTGACATCCTGTGAGGAGCAAAGGGCACGGGTAGGGGGGTATTTGGGTATCAGGTCAGTTAGGTAGTTTGGGGCAGTTTGTGAATGGCTTTGTATGTCAGAGTTAGTAATTTGAATTTAATGCGTTGGGCAATCGGGAGCCAGTGAAGGGATTGGCAGAGGGGGGTGGCAGATGTGGAGCGGTTGGTGAGGTGGATGAGTCTAGCTGCTGAGTTCAGGATAGACTGGAGTGGGGATAGCATGTGTTTGGGTAGGCCAGTGAGAAGGGAGTTGCAGTAGTCCAGGCGTGAGATAATGAGGGAGTGTACAAGTTGTTTAGTAGTGTCTGGGGTGAGGAACGTATGTATCTTGGAGATGTTGCGGAGGTGGAGTCTGCATGACTTTGATAGTGATTGGACATGAGGTTGGAAGGAAAGGTTTGAGTCCAGGGTGACACCCATGACTTTGGCGTCTCGGGTGGGATTGATGGTGGCGTTGCTAGTCGTGATGGAGAGGATGGGGGGGCACGGGCTGGGGGGAAAACTAGGAGCTTGGTTTTGGACAGGTTTAACTTGAGGAAATGGAGCGACATCCAGTCTGATATGTCAGGAGGTGGGCGATGCGGGTGGAGAGTGAGGGGGTGAGGTGAGGGGTGGAGAGGTAAATTTGTGTGTCATCGGCATAGAGGTGATAGTTGAAGCCGTGGGAGTGTATCGATTTGCCAAGGGAAGAGGTGTAGATGGAGAAGAGGAGGGGTCCGAGGACAGAGCCTTGGGGGACTCCAACAGAGAGGGGGAGAGAGGGGGAGGTGGCAGCGTTATAGGTAACACTGAAGGAGTGTTGGGATAGGTAGGAAGAGAACCAAGAGAGAGCAGCGTCCCTGATGCCAAAGGAGTGCAGCTTAGAAAGGAGGAGGGGGTGGTCGACTGTGTCGAAGGCCGCGGAGAGGTCGAGGAGCAGGAGGACAGAGTAGTGGCCATTAGCTTTGATGATTAGCAGGTGGTTAGTGATTTTCAGTAGGGCGGTTTCGGTGGAGTGTAGGGGACGGAAGCCAGACTGTAGTGGATCAAGGAGGTTGTTATCAGTGAGGTGGGTGCTTAGGCGATTGTAGGCTAAGTGCTCAAGGAGCTTGGAAGTGAATGGCAGCAGGGAGATGGGTCTAAGGTTGTTTAGGTCAGTGGGGTCAAGGGAGGGTTTTTTGAGTATGGGGGTGTGATGTGCGTATAGGGGTGAGGGGAATGCACCAGTAGAGAGGGAGAGATTGAAGATGTGGGTGAGGGAGCGAATGATGGAGGAGGGGGGTGACTGGAGGAGTTGAGAGGGGATAGGGTCCAGGGGGCAAGTGGTGAGGCAGGCTTCAGTGAAGACCTTAGTGACCTCCTCAGTTGTAGCAGGGCTGAAAGAGCGGAGTGTTGGGGAGGCTGTAGTGTGCGGGGCGTTAGGTATGTGGGGGGCAGTGCGGTTGCGAGGTCAGAGGAGGGGAGAGTTGAGGGGGTGATGGAGGGAGGGAGGCTAAGTGGAGAGGTAGATTGTGAATTGACAATGTCCTCACGGATTGCGTCGATCTTGTTTTGGAAATGATCGGCAATCTCGTGGGCAGTGAGTGAGGTACTGAGTGGAGGTGGGGGGGGGAGAGCAGGGATTCGAAAGTGGAGAAGAGCCGGCGAGGACAGGTGAAGAGCGTGTTGATGAGGGTTATGAAATAGGCTTGCTTGGTGGCATGGAGGGAGGTGGTGTAGGTGAGGAAGGCGGATTTGTAGAGGGAGAATGCTCGAGGGGATCTGGTTTTGCACCATAATCGCTGCAGCGTGCGACTGCATCGTGCGACTGCATCGTTTGAGATATTTTGTATGGTCGTTCTGCCAGGGTTGAAGCGGTCGGGGTCTAATGTTACGCGTGGTTAGGGGTGCCAGGGAGTCTAGGGCAGTTGACAGTGAGTCATTGTACGCAGTAGTGGCCAGGTCAGGGCATGACAGTGGAAGGATACTGTCGTACAGACAGTCAGCTGCAGAGTGGAGAGGGGCCGGGTTCCGGTTGCGGAGGTTACGGCTGGTGATGGTTTGACGCTTGGGGGGGGGGAGTTAGAGGAGTGGGAGATGGAAAACGTGAGGAGGAGGTGGTCAGAGAGGGGGAAGGGGGTGTTAGTGAAGTTGTGGAGGGTGCAGAGGTGGGAGAAAACGAGGTCCAGGGTGTTCCCATCGGTGTGGGTGGAGGACTGTGTGCACTGTGTGAGTGTGAAAGAGGAGGTTAGGAGGAGGAGTTGGGAAGTAGCTGGGTTGTTGACATTTATGGGGATGTTGAAGTCCCTGAGGATGATGGTCGGTAGCTCAGAGGAGAGCAAGAAGGGAAGCCAGGCAGCAAAGTCGTCCAGGAAGAGGGAAACGGATCCAGGAGGCCAATAGATTGCTGCAATCCTCAGAGGGGTGGGGGAGAAGAGCCAGATGCAGTGGGCCTCGAAGGAGGAGAAGGATAGGGAGGGGGGTTAGGGAGGACCTGGAAGTTGCTCAGCGGTGACAGGAGCATGCCGACCCCACCGCCTCTGCGACCACTCGGTCTGGGTGAGTGGGTCCAGACGAGGCCTCCATAGGTGAGTGCTGCAGGGGAGGTGGATTCAGTGGCTTGGATCCAGGTTTCGGTGACCGCTAGGAGGTTGAGGGAGTGGGAGAAAAAGAGGTCATGGATGGCGGTGAGCTTGTTGCAGACTGAACGGGCATTCAGGAGTGCAACCGAGAGTGGAGGGGTGGATGCGGGGAGGGGTGGATGCCCTCCCAGAACTGGACGACTGTGCTGTAGCCATCATGTGATTAATAAGTATCAATGTGTAAATGAAGGTATAACGCTGCTGTTTCATTTTATTATGCTGGTTTGATATCAAGGATAATATCTACAAACAGCTGTTGGAGATTATTATTTTATGGTAAGAGTGCATGTGTTTTATGATTCAAACATACAAAAAACAGCAAACTGTACTATCATGAGTCACTAGTCTAAATACTAGCCACAGATCCCAAGGTTCAGGAAATGTTTTCTGTTTGCCCATTTTATATACTATACTTTTTTCCTAGGTATATATTATTTCTACATGTCTGGTCAGTTCATTAATGTTGACAACCACATTTCCTTTCCACTTTTTGACTATCATTAACCACTCGGCACCCTGCAATGTACCATACATCGCAGGAGTTTCAGTGGTTACACTGGGATGATGCTGCAGCTGCAGGCATCATTCCAGTGTTGTTTTTGTCAGCCAGCAGTGCTGTTCTTATTTAAAAGCAATCCTAGTGGCTAAATATCCACTGGATTACTTTTATAAGTAATGGGAGGGGGTCCCCATCTACCTACCAGGTCTCTCCTGTCCCACCGGTGGTTCTGCCAGATGACCATAGAGATGATGGAGGACTGGAACATCCCCAAGCATCTCTATGGTCTAAGAAACCAGAACCAACGAGTATTTTGTCACTTCTGGTTTTGCCATTTGTAAACAAACCATTACTGGTTTGGGAAAAGCATTGGATCAAACCGATCTTAGTTTGATCCAATGCTTTTAAAGGCAGAGGAGAGATCAGATGTCTCCCCAGATCAGGAACCCAGATCTCTCACTGGCCATGCTATCACAAAGGATGTTGTTCATCTCTTGTGATAGCATGTTTAGTATCTATTCACTCAGCGTAACATCATCTTTTATATGTTACTAAACAATTGGGTATTATATTGTATTTTTGTGCATTAAAATTCATTAAAGTGTACTTTTTCCCCCCATAAAAAGAAACTGCTGCGCAAATACAGTGTGGCATTAAAAATCGCAACACCCACCATTTTTTTCTAGGGCTTCCACTTTAAAAATATATATAATGTTTTCTAGCAAAATATTTCAATAACTCCTTACATACAGGCATGACCATAGCATATGTAGTAATGAATGGGAATATCCTCCTGCGCTTGGTATGGGTGAGTCCCTATCCTAAACAGCTGCTATCACTCTGCCTTAACCAATAGGTGATAAAGTAACAAACACAAAAATAGTGAAGCGCTAAAACGAATCCCTACATACGCACACAGTGCATATAATATTAAATGAAAACCATACCTCATAAGTAAAATATATCCGTGACATAAAAAATGTGTCAATAGAAAACCAAATAAAATATTTTCCTTGCCCCTAAATTATTTCTTTAAATCATACATTGGTAAAAAATAGAAAATCCATGATAATACGAATAAACAGTGATGAAAAAATATATATATAAAAAACTGTGTTAATTAATATATATATAAATATATATGTGATAATACCAATAATAAATGACACCTAACAGAATAAAAGCATATAAATAGTGAATCTCAATCAAATATACGTGATTGTTGTGAAAAAATTATGCTATTACATAAAAAAATCCACTAAAACTTGTGATGTTTAGATATAAAAAAGTGTCCATAAATGAACAAACACAGTCCATGCAGTAAGGTGAAAACGACACTCAGTGTTCTTCACTTCTAGTGCTCATAAAAAAGACAGGGAAGAAATCCTCCAATGGCAGCAATGCCTGCTCACCTCCCCAACTCGACCCGCAAAGGGCCACAAGGCTATATCTCTCCTCCAGGTAATCCTTTGCTTCCAAGCAGCTCAGTAAGGAATCACAGGACCTCCTCTCCACCTCCTCTCAAACGTCATATAGGACACAAACAGAGCTTCCCATAGTGTAATACCATTTATTTCAGACACTCCATATAGCAAAAAGTTTCCACTCACATGCGTTTTGTTAGTAAAATGCAGTCCTCCTCATTCCCTGGGTGCATTCACATGTACATAGGGAAACCAATATGGTCGCTGTGCTCGGACATCCGTCCCCACGTGACCGGAAATGATGTGTCTCTGGGCTGGGAAAAGCGTTCCGACGCGTTGCGTCACGTGCGTCGTGACTTCATCAGGGTACCGCCCCCCAGTGCCAAAATGTGTTTATATAGGGAATGGTCAGATTACCATTCCCAATAGAAGGGCGGACTCCCGGCGGCCATTTTACCGGAGCCCATGAACCCGACTCAACTCGTGGGGGATAATTTAATCATACCTTCTCTCCTAGTAACCAGATGCAATCTCTACTCTGGTATATATACCTTTGGGCAAAATACACTACATTAATATAAAAAATACATTGTTGTTTATTTAAATAACGTTAAAAAACTTGCATATTAATCAACTTCATATAGAAAATACATCTCCTTACTAATATCTAAAAATATCAGGGGAAAAAATGAATATATACATATGCCATCACTGTATATATTATAAAGATCTAATATGGGAAAACCCAAAATAAGAGTGTATATATATATATAAATATACACACACCTTACCTCAAAGCTAAATATTTTTATTATAAAAAATCTAAATATATATTAAAAATGGAGAATTAAAAAATTAAAAAATAATTAAAAAATAATTATAACCATATATCTATATAGAAAGAACGGGCCATCCATATCTACTCTATCTTCTCACTGAGAAACATAGAAAAAAGAAGAACACATTATTGATCTATACCGATCAAAGGGATCCTATAACGGTTTTATTCCCATATAGGCATATATGATGTGATAAGAGATAATCCCATATATAAATAATAATAGTAGTAGTCATGTGAATATACCCATGGTCCGAGTTCACAAGAAACTTTCATAACTTTATTTATAAATACCACAAAAAACTAAAAACGATCTCTCTAACATACTAAATAACCTAACATATATAGACACAGTCATATTCCAAAATAATCTTATAATAGCCACTAATATACACTTCATGGCTACTTCCTAAGATAAACTAAAAAAATTAAAAGTCACTAATAAAACAATTTAAATCAAAATCCACATTTAATCCATAGGGCACTTGCGTATGCATAATATAGATCCATCGGGATTCTGCTTGGCTCAAGGATTTAATCTTACTTCCTCCCCTCCAATGTTTTGTATATTTCTGGATCCCCCAAAATTTTAAACCCGATGGATCCTTATTATGTTGTTTCAGGAAATGTTTTGACACACTATGTTTCGGGAAACCATTTTTTATATTCTGTACATGTTCCCTAATACGTTTCCAGAGTGGTCTCTTTGTCCTTCCTATATACTGTAGGCCGCAATCGCATTCTAAACCATAAACGACCCCCTCTGTACGGCATGAAATAAAATCCTTAATCTCAAATTCAGTTCTATCAAAATTACATTTGAAAGTTTTCCGTTTAACATTATTTCTTTTTGTTTCTCTGCATGCATAACATTGTTTGCATGGAAAAAAGCCAGTATGGTCAAGAAACGTCCCTTTTTTCTTTTTATTAGGTGGATCCAACACACTCTTCACTAACTTCATCCTTAATGTTGGTGCCCTTCTATACACAAATTTAGGACAGTTACCCAACACCGGGTTTAACAGAGGATCTGATTTCAAGATTGGCCAATATTTAGTATATATTTTTTCAATTTTCTTATAATGGACATTGTAATCCAGAATTATGGCCATCTGACTATCAAATCCATCACTCTTCTTTTTGTCTATTATCAATGACTCTCTCTCCATATTGCCAACTTCATTTATACTTTTTTCTAATGCTTGTTTTGAATAACCTTTCTTCAAAAATTTATATTCCATCATTTCTGCTTGTTTCATATATTTGTTTCATATAGAAGGGCACCAACATTAAGGATGAAGTTAGTGAAGAGTGTGTTGGATCCACCTAATAAAAAGAAAAAAGGGACGTTTCTTGACCATACTGGCTTTTTTCCATGCAAACAATGTTATGCATGCAGAGAAACAAAAAGAAATAATGTTAAACGGAAAACTTTCAAATGTAATTTTGATAGAACTGAATTTGAGATTAAGGATTTTATTTCATGCCGTACAGAGGGGGTCGTTTATGGTTTAGAATGCGATTGCGGCCTACAGTATATAGGAAGGACAAAGAGACCACTCTGGAAACGTATTAGGGAACATGTACAGAATATAAAAAATGGTTTCCCGAAACATAGTGTGTCAAAACATTTCCTGAAACAACATAATAAGGATCCATCGGGTTTAAAATTTTGGGGGATCCAGAAATATACAAAACATTGGAGGGGAGGAAGTAAGATTAAATCCTTGAGCCAAGCAGAATCCCGATGGATCTATATTATGCATACGCAAGTGCCCTATGGATTAAATGTGGATTTTGATTTAAATTGTTTTATTAGTGACTTTTAATTTTTTTAGTTTATCTTAGGAAGTAGCCATGAAGTGTATATTAGTGGCTATTATAAGATTATTTTGGAATATGACTGTGTCTATATATGTTAGGTTATTTAGTATGTTAGAGAGATCGTTTTTAGTTTTTTGTGGTATTTATAAATAAAGTTATGAAAGTTTCTTGTGAACTCGGACCATGGGTATATTCACATGACTACTACTATTATTATTTATATATGGGATTATCTCTTATCACATCATATATGCCTATATGGGAATAAAACCGTTATAGGATCCCTTTGATCGGTATAGATCAATAATGTGTTCTTCTTTTTTCTATGTTTCTCAGTGAGAAGATAGAGTAGATATGGATGGCCCGTTCTTTCTATATAGATATATGGTTATAATTATTTTTTAATTATTTTTTAATTTTTTAATTCTCCATTTTTAATATATATTTAGATTTTTTATAATAAAAATATTTAGCTTTGAGGTAAGGTGTGTGTATATTTATATATATATATACACTCTTATTTTGGGTTTTCCCATATTAGATCTTTATAATATATACAGTGATGGCATATGTATATATTCATTTTTTCCCCTGATATTTTTAGATATTAGTAAGGAGATGTATTTTCTATATGAAGTTGATTAATATGCAAGTTTTTTAACGTTATTTAAATAAACAACAATGTATTTTTTATATTAATGTAGTGTATTTTGCCCAAAGGTATATATACCAGAGTAGAGATTGCATCTGGTTACTAGGAGAGAAGGTATGATTAAATTATCCCCCACGAGTTGAGTCGGGTTCATGGGCTCCGGTAAAATGGCCGCCGGGAGTCCGCCCTTCTATTGGGAATGGTAATCTGACCATTCCCTATATAAACACATTTTGGCACTGGGGGGCGGTACCCTGATGAAGTCACGACGCACGTGACGCAACGCGTCGGAACGCTTTTCCCAGCCCAGAGACACATCATTTCCGGTCACGTGGGGACGGATGTCCGAGCACAGCGACCATATTGGTTTCCCTATGTACATGTGAATGCACCCAGGGAATGAGGAGGACTGCATTTTACTAACAAAACGCATGTGAGTGGAAACTTTTTGCTATATGGAGTGTCTGAAATAAATGGTATTACACTATGGGAAGCTCTGTTTGTGTCCTATATGACGTTTGAGAGGAGGTGGAGAGGAGGTCCTGTGATTCCTTACTGAGCTGCTTGGAAGCAAAGGATTACCTGGAGGAGAGATATAGCCTTGTGGCCCTTTGCGGGTCGAGTTGGGGAGGTGAGCAGGCATTGCTGCCATTGGAGGATTTCTTCCCTGTCTTTTTTATGAGCACTAGAAGTGAAGAACACTGAGTGTCGTTTTCACCTTACTGCATGGACTGTGTTTGTTCATTTATGGACACTTTTTTATATCTAAACATCACAAGTTTTAGTGGATTTTTTTATGTAATAGCATAATTTTTTCACAACAATCACGTATATTTGATTGAGATTCACTATTTATATGCTTTTATTCTGTTAGGTGTCATTTATTATTGGTATTATCACATATATATTTATATATATATTAATTAACACAGTTTTTTATATATATATTTTTTCATCACTGTTTATTCGTATTATCATGGATTTTCTATTTTTTACCAATGTATGATTTAAAGAAATAATTTAGGGGCAAGGAAAAAATTTTATTTGGTTTTCTATTGACACATTTTTTATGTCACGGATATATTTTACTTATGAGGTATGGTTTTCATTTAATATTATATGCACTGTGTGCGTATGTAGGGATTCGTTTTAGCGCTTCACTATTTTTGTGTTTATATGTAGTAATGAACCCATTTGGTTATTGCCAGGAATGGAAAATTGAATTATTGTAAAAGGTGTTATATACTACCTAGGATGTGGAAAGAGAAAGCACCTGCACCTTGTATATTTCCTAGGTGAATATTAAATTACAAAGCTACCAATAAATGTGTACCCTACAAAACATGCCAAATGTAAATAAGCTCCCTCCTGATAAACGTCTTTGTATCAGCCATATTCCTCATTAAAAAGAACTCAACATAGTGCTTTATCCTTATAAACTTTTATTCATCAATTAAACATAAGAAATACACTCACGTTCCGGAGGTGTATTTTGCACCAGGTATGATGAACATCCAGTGATGTACTGATTAGACACAAGATGGCAGTATCATCTCAGCAACAGAGTCCTGTACATGCCCAAAACAGACACCATCCATAATGTAATGCAAGGCAAAGCACGGGCCCACTTAATGAATGCTATTGCCTGCTGTAATGCTGTTCCAAGAGCCGTTTACAGAGTAATACAACTGCTGTCCCGATGAATGCTAACATCGTGACATCATCCACACGCTCCTCTGCGACGCGTTTTGTCACTAGTCACGTGACTTTATCAAGGGGATACCCTTGCTTTGCCTTGCATTACAACATGTATGATGTCTGTTTTGAGCATGTACAGGACTCTGCTGCTGAGATGATACTGCCATCTTGTGTCTAATCAGTACATCACTGGATGTTCATCATACCTGGTGCAAAATACACCTCCGGAACGTGAGTGTATTTCTTATGTTTAATTGATGAATAAAAGTTTATAAGGATAAAGCACTATGTTGAGTTCTTTTTAATGAGGAATATGGCTGATACAAAGATGCTTATCAGGAGGGAGCTTACTTTGGAGTAGTCTTCATTCAGCAAGCTGATCTTATGAGACCATATGGGACCAAAAGTGCAGTTAGACCGTAACATTGTAAAATGCGTGAGGTGAGCAAATATATGGTGGAGGATGTCTTTGCACGGGAATTTTTGACAGATGCACATTATTTTTGTTATCCAAAGGAGGGTTCACTGAAGAAAACTTTATTGATTGAACTTGAGTTTTTGAATGACTTTTGTTTGATTCATACTTAAAAATTATTATTTTTTATTTTCTGTGTGGTTCTTGTTTTTTATATATATATTGGTTTTATATATATATATATATATATATATATAGGAAATTTCACGGGTGGACTTATTGCACAGGTGACAACCTATCACGGTACCACTTTTGAATTCACTGAGCTCCTGAAAGTGACCCGTTCTTTCACAAATGTTTATAGAAGCAGTCTGCATGCCTAGGTGCTTGATTTTATACACCTGTGGCCATGGAGGTGATTGGAACATCTGAATCCAATGATTTGGAGGGGTGTCCCAATACTTTTGGCAATATAGTGTATATAGTGGTGAACCCATTTGGCACATCCCCTCCAATATAACTTATTGCCAGGAATGTAAAAATGTAATTATTGTGCAAGGTGTTATATACTGTACCATCTAGGATGTGAGAATAGAGAACACCTGCACCTTGTATATTTTCTAGGTGAATATTAAACTACAAACCCCTTAGCTACCAAAAAATGTGTAACCCTACACAACATCCCAAATGTAAAAAAAAATAAAATACAAATAGATTTTTTTTTTAATTTAACCATGCAACCAGTAGATCGTGACAAGGTGACTGGTAGGTCACGGTCTGGGCTTGCTGATCCACCATTCAGCATCAGGAAAGAGACCTTCAGGTCATTGTGAAGCAATACACTGCAGGGGCATATTTATCGTGGGGCAAACAAGGGCGGTATTTTTTAGGGGGGGTGGTGCGCTGCTGCCCCCCCTTTCCCGAGAAGTAGTGACAAAGGACACAGAGTGATCTGAGTGCTGGGACTGGGAGCTGCCGGTGCTCAGCTCTGCTCACTGTGTGTGCAATGGGGAGGTGGACCGTTGACACCACACCTGTGACACTGATCTGCAGCTCTGTCCCTGGCTGGCTCCCAGCAGAGCGCACTAAAGCCACCACCCTCTCCTCCACTGTCTACCTGTACATGGGGGGAGGACGCGGGGAGGAGGAGAGACACCACTGTGCATGAGCTGATCTGAGGTCTGTATCAATTTTCTTATATTGTTCCTGGGCAGAGGAGGGGGGCAGAGTGACTGGGAAGGGGGGGGCAAGTTAAAAAAAATTAGTGATTGGGGGTTAAGAGGATATATGCTGGGGGGGCACTTTGGGAGGGGAGAGGATCTATGCTAGAAGTTGGTTTTGGATTTGAAATCCGACCCCACACAAGAGCACATCCCTCTCCCCTCCCAAAGAACCCCCAGCACATATCCGACCCCACCCCCCACCTCCCTACTAGCACAAGTGGAGGGGGGTCTGTACTGAGAGAGTGGTGGGATCTATACTTAGAGGGGAATGAGGTGTGTACTCAGGGAGGGGGGGTCTGTACCGAGGGGGGACTTTACCTGGTGGGGAGGGGGGTCTATACTTGGTGGAGAGGGGGTCTGTATTGAGGGGGAGTCTATACTTGGTGGAGAGCAGGAGCGTATTTACCACATTTTTCGGAGGGGGGAGGGGTCGGGCGGTAACACTGGGGCAGGGAAGTGAGGGGGTGGCGGCAGCGGTCGATTTTTATGTTGCCTAGGGCAGTACAAAACCTAAATACACCACTGATACACTGGGCATAATAGTAAAAGGCTGCTTTCACATTGATGTGTTGTGGTTTACCCACACCACGGGTGCAGTGCAGTGTACCTCCATCTTTCCTGCAGGTTTGCTGTGCTTAGCCATAGATTTCTATTATATCCTGCGGGTTTGGTGCACTTTCTGAAATCGCACCAAAACTCCTGAATACAGGAGTTTTGGTGCACTTTCAGAAAGGGCACCACACCTGCAGGATATAATACTGTACAAGTCTATGGTAAAGTGCAGCTGACCCAGGAAAGTAAAAGATGCACTGCGCTGCACACGCGGCACAGGTAAATCTCAGCACATCAGTGTGACAGCAGTCTTATAAGGGGCTCAGAACACTAAGGGTTCAATTACATTTTAAGTTTGGAGGGTGGTAAAACCCCATAGTTAAGATGTGTTTTTACCACTCCTGCGCCAAATGCTCACCCTTTAGCTGCAGTGGCCAGGGGTGTACACGTTGCAGCCATAGCAGGAGTTATACGCCCTGTCATGGTTGGTGGGCGTAGCCCCTGCCAAGTGAATGAGGCCACTCTGCAGGTTTCCTGAAACCTCTTGCAGTACAGCAAATAAGGGGTTAAAGCAGTCAGTGCTATTGTCACTTTCTCGCCACCTGCTTTAACCCCTTGGACCCCACAGAAGTATACAGTTGTGGGGAACTTACAGAGTGGCCCCATTTACTTGAATTTGTCACGACTGGCAGGCAGCAGTGCCCACCAAACCCAACGGGGGTTTTAATTCCTGGTGCAGCATGTGTATACCTTTTGGCTAATGCCTCAGCAACTAAAGGGGGTAGGGATTGGGGGCTACTCAACCGAAGAGTTTTACCACTCCCCCAAGAGAGCCGTTGCCAAATGCAACTGAGGGCTCATTCACAAGTGCAGCAGGCACTGCTGCTCCTCTACAAAGCGATCAAAGTGTGTTTAACAGGAAGTGATCAGGCAATATGTTGCCTTCTCAACACCTGATTTAAACCCATGAATGCCATGCAATGCACATTACATGCATCCATGCGGTAGTACAATTAGAGGTTTAAATCAGGTGTGAGGAGGTGACACTGTGCCCAGTGGTCTTTGACTTCTCTCATGTTGTTCAGGTAGATCTCCACCTCTTTAAGGTTGCCTACCCCTGCTTTAAAGGATACAATATCAGACAGCTTTGTATCTCTTGTATGTTAAGGTCTATTCATTTACTTTTAGATGGATCATCATCTTTTTATCCTACTGACACAAGAACAGCTATACTGAATGTCCTGATAAAGGGGAAGTTCTGGGAAACGCATAGACTGATAGAGCTGATCTCTCTAGATTGAGTTTGTAATTCCCAAAGTGTGGGGGCTCTCTTTTATATTAGTTTTCAGATTTTGTATGTAATAAAAATGTTTTCCATTTTAAAATTTAATGGTATTGTTAAATTATATAGAGATAGATATCACTGGTAATGTATATTTAAAGCTCCATATATTTTCTCTGGATTTTTTTGTCCAGTACCTTCAAATTAGATTAGCTATACAATCCACACATTTTATATCTATGGGAACTTTATTGTAAACCAAATCTCCACTGTTCAATAACCTAAGTTGATAAGCAAAGGTGCATACTACTTTCCCAACTGCTCCAGGCTCTCCAGCTGCCAAATGCAAAACTAGTGAAAAACAGTCAGAAAGGATGAGTAGGGGAAAAAATGTCACTGGCCTCCACCTGTAAAACCATTCCTGTTTTGGGCATCATCTCATTGTTGCCCATCTAGTGCACCTGTTGTTAATTTTATTAACACCAAAGCAGCTGAAACTGATTAACAACCCCCTCTGCTACTTAACTGACCAGATCAATATCCCAGGAGTTTAATTGACTTAATGCTATACTCTGATTAAAAAGTGTTCTTTTGAGCAGTGTTTGTTGCATAACTTCTGTGAAGTACCAATAAAAATCGCTCATTGTTGCTCCTCTGCTGCATTTATTTTGTGTCCATACAGGCAGATTGCTGCAGGATTGCATCAAAATAGTCTGTATGTTATGAAAATGTGTGCCCGCTTGAAAGTCACTTTGTTTTTACATTTCAGTGCCCCCCCTGTTTAATGACAATAGTCTGCTCCCAACAAAAGAATGTACCATCTCACATATGCTTTCATGATGTGCAGTGACAATTTAAATGCCTATACATGTGCTTCAAATCAACAGGATCATGTGAATTGGTTTAAAATCAAAGCATTTCAAGTGATATTTGCCATAGAGGCTCCAGTTTGGAGGGAATTAGCCTGGATTTGAAGATACAAAAGAATCAATCACCCTATTAAAAATGTGCTATAGGTGGGCTCCTCATCATCTTCATTCTTCGCAGCTGCATTCCATTGCCTTGTTTTTGCCACCTGTAACTGGATATGATCACTTGTCCTATAGGCCACTCTTCCATATTAAGCAGGTCATAGAGATGTTGTATGTATTTTACAGATCAACTCCAGGCAAATAAGTTAATACATATTTGAACTACATACTGTATATTGGAACTGTTTTAGTGGCCAAAGGAGTCTCTGTGACCAGTATGGTTATCCAAACACCCCTGACAAACAGCGCAACTGTGCTTCCTAAGACATCCCTGGGTATGGTCTAGTCTAGGAGCAATATGATTGGACAGTAAATGATCAGCAGCACACTGGTGACATCAAAAAGTCTTTGTGATGGGAGCCATTGTGATTGTGAGTCTCTGAGATGGGAGCTGCTATGATGGGGTTTGTGGTGGTGTGTGTGTGGGGGGGGGGGGGTCTTGGGAGCCAGGGATGCTGTTAGAAATCATGGGGCCCCTTACATCCTACCTAACAGGGCCCCCCAAAACCCCACCCCTGATTCCAACTCCTGACCCCACCCCTGTCCGTGCCACCTGCCTAAATAAAGCCTACCTGGTGACATTTGATTTGTTGAATTTTTTTTATCGGATATGTTTTATAACAAAAAGTAGAAAATGTTGGGGGTTTTTTCAAAATTTTCTTTTTTTATTTATATAATAAAAAAACCCAGTGTTGATCAAATACCACCAAAAGTAAGCTCTATTTGTGTGAAAAAAATGACATAAATTTAATTAATTTCATTCCATTGTTGGTGTCAGTGGGAGGAATAGTATCCCATCGTTAGTCTCAGTAGAAGGAATAGTACCCCATTATTGTTGTCAGTAAGAGGAATAGTGTCCCATCGTTGGTGTCAGTGGACGGAATAGTGTCCCATCATTGGTATCAGTGGGAGGAATAGTTAGAGATGCCACTTCATCCCTTTAAACCCAAACATATAATAATTACACAGGTTCTGTGGCTGATTAAGGTGGTAATTAAACTTACTTAGTGCCTTATCTGCATTAATTAAGTCTGAGAACCTGAGGCAAATTAATATTTGTTTGGGTTTAAAAGGATGAGGTGGCAACCCTAGGAATAATGTCTCATCGTTGGTGTCAGTGGAAGAAATGGTACCCCATTGTTGGTGTCAGTTGGAGAAATTATGCCCCTTTATTAATGTCAGTGGAAGGAATAGTGCCTTAAGGGTCGGATAAAAGCAAGCAAAGGGCCGCTTCCACCCCCAGTCTGCAGTTTACAGACCACTGCACTACAGCAATACCTGGTTGAAAAATGTACATCCTGAGTAGACTCTCCCTATAAGCATCTTACGTTTTAATGTTCAATTTTGCATGAAGTGTACCTGTAAAAGCAAGGACATGTGGGAAAAAAAGCAATGAGAGGTCAAAAGCATCTTCAAATGAACCCTTTCCAACAAATGATCATGTAGTTGAAGTCAGTCCTCCTTGGTAGAAGAAAAGTTACAGGTGTTTAAAATGACTTACCATGCCCACACATGTAGATATAGTGACGGAGGAGTTCTCATAATCCCTGATAAATCCCTGATAGAAGCATGGCTCTACACTGTGTTCCACATCTGTTAGCTATCCATCTCTGCCCACAACTTGTACAGCAAACTCTCTAGACAGCAGAGAGGACGGCTGCAGCTCCAAGTGTAGTTCCTGTCCAAATGCTGAAATTCTGAAATGCAAGAAAGAAACTTTTGAACTTCTCATATCCGACCCACCCAGAATCCACTTCTGTTATTTTTAGCAAACTGGATCAGAGGTAGGGTTTATTTAAGCAGGTGGGTGTAGTCAGGGGTGGGGTCAGGAGGTGGAATCAGGGGTGGGGTTTGGGGGGCCCTGTCAGGTAGGCTGTAAGTGACCCCATGATTTCTAACAGCGGCCCCGACCCCCACGCACACCACCACAAACCCCATCACAGCGGCTCCCATCACAGAGACTCACCATCACAGTGGCTCCCGTGACCCCCCGCATACCACCGCAAACCCCATCACAGCAGCTCCTATCACAGAGACTCACCATCACAGCGGCCCCCTTCCTGGTCTCATGTCCACTCCCACAGCTCCCCTCACTCCACTGTGATATCCAGCACCAGTGCCAGGAGAACCAGCGTCCCTTCTTCCAGGGGCGGCACCACCCCTGAAAAATGCTGCCCAAGGCAAATGCCTTGTGTGCTTTGCTGCAATTATGCTCCTGCGTGCAGCATGTTTTTGCACAGGCATGGCAGCCCATTCTTTAGAATGCACCTTTTTAAAAAACGTGGTTGCAGTGAAATTGCATGGTCTTTTTGACCAAGTGATTTCCGTGAAACTCCCCCACCTGCAAATGCGCTCTGGGCTGAAATGGGTGGGGGTACCATTCAGAATGAATGGCAGTCCCACGCGTCTCATAAGAGCAGCGTGATTTGGCTGCATGTGGTTGTGGGTGAGGGAACAAATGCAATTCCCACAACCAGCCCGCACACTGTAAACCAGAGCTAAGGGTCTGGTTAATATGCCTGATATCACAAACTTATTTAATCCCCTTCTGAAACTCTTGTTAATTAAAAGATAAAGGCAGCAAATCCTGCATGGCTCAAGTTTTCATAGTATCACTCCCTGCCCATAATTTTCATCAGTCCTTTGCTAGGTGGGCATTTCAAGTACAGTAGTGTTTAGCAGGAACAAGACCTCATTCACAATGTTGTTATCTCTCACTCAACAGCAATACATTTGTATTATAGGACAAAACTCTTCACACTGCAGGGCAGAGGTTGATGGCTTCAAAGAAGCAAACAAAAATATAATTTTGTGTTTAATGTGTCTTTTACCACGTACGTAGCAACATAATCATTTTAAACTGATCATCCCGTATTGTTTCAATGGTATAGCTGAAATTCCTTATAAATAACCCCCAAAAAAAGATTATAGAGTATAATGCCATAAAATGGACTATGGAATCCCTTGTACATCTGCAGCTGTATGGACCCATTATTAGTCTTCTGACTACCATCTAAACAATTAAAGGGATTTTTATGCTAATGTCTCAAATAATATTATCAAAATACTGTATGTACTAACTCTATACTTTTCCTTTAAAGCAAACCTGTGCTTTCCTCGTGACAGGGCAAAGGAACAGGTTCACTTTAGTAGTGGTCCCACCAGTAGCACATGATCTCCTTCCCTTCGCTCTCCTACTGTTTCTTTCTTCCATAGAATAATGCACTCTACATTTGGATACAGGGATGTAAGTATGTAATTCCCCTTCCTCCCATGTGGCAGCACTGGTGCTTGGTGTTTGGCCACTTAGGCTATTAGCTGAGCTCAGAGGGGCAGAGAGAGTGGCCTTGGTCTTGAGTAAACTCTAGATTGTATCTTGCCACCTACACAGGGCTGCTTTTCTATGCTTATAGAGACTAAACTGAGTAGTGGAAAATGAAGGGAAGAATGTGAGGCTACCATTTACATGACAACCACATGTGAAAATGTCATTTTACTTCCTGTCCCATAACCACAACAGTAGGTGAGGAGAAATCCCTCCAAAGTGAAGTAAATCCTTGGTGATCACCAGGGTCAACAGAACTCATTTCCCCATTGGAAGATGTCCTCTATTCCTGTTTTAGTGACCCCTCAAAGTTTAGGATTTTCTTTCACTTTTTGTGATAATGTTAACAAGGACAAGTAGAGAGGGACACCGGGCACCGATAGCAAGTAAAAGGTATTATAATTCCTCCCCTACTCTAAAACTATAAATAAAGGTTTTACCTTCAGTTATACCTTTATACCATTATAAGCTCAGGTTTCACAGCTAATTGATACAGTAGGTGTTCAGCAGTTCATGTCAGGTTTACATCAGGTTAAGGACAGGATTAGCTCAGGATCTTATCCTGTTCACACATATGTGGGTTAGAAACGATTCCCATAGAAGTGTTTGGCCTGTAATCCACACCTGAACCTGACCGCACTGCTCAGAAATAGTACATGAATCTTTTTCAAACCACACTGAATCCGCACCGCCAATGCACCAGATGTATGTGAACAGGCGCCATAGGAAGCATTTTTATTTCACGTCATGCAGTTTGGATATGGTTCAAACCACTTCCAATCCTCATATATGTGAAATGACACTAAACTGGCTGTAAACCTCACAAACATTAACTATGAACAAAGCATATCCCTCTATAGTGTGTACTTGTCTTAATTAAGAGCACTAAGTGTTATTTATGTCTGCTACTTTGTTCCTCTGCTATTAACATGAATCATTTCTGACAAGTTTTCCTGACACCAGGAGAAAAATGGTGACAGGGAGGGGCCTCCAGCAGATCAGTAGCCTCAGCTCTAAGGTTTACAACTACTTTGAGCCTCCAACTGTGGCCAACAATTGCTCCCCCAACTGTTTACCATAGTGTAGACTTAATCAGGACTGGATATGGATCCAGATCTTGGACAACAGATAAGCACTTTTAACTCTTATGTTTTAAGTGTATTTGCAACTTTGTAAATCGGTATCCTTTCTGCCTATCTTTTCAGTATGGTTCAAAAGAAAATGTCTAAGCACTGGTTCATTTTAAAGTGCAGTTGAAATTGTGCAGTTTTTTAACTCTTTATTGTCCTGTACCCAGGGGCAGACTGACCATTTGGAAACTCGGGCACTGCCTGAGGGCCCGGGGTCAGTAGGGGGCCCCATGAGATGCCCCTGGTACCTTTTTCATAGGCTTTTTTGAGTTTGGGCAAGGACACAGGGGCCCCATGATCCCCTATTCCCAGGGCCCCATGAGTTGTCAGTCCACCCCTGCCTGTACCCCAACATATTTTTCCTTGAAGCTTCCTTAAAACAGAATTTTCCCTCTGTGAAACTACTGCTTCCTGCCCATCTCTATAGTGCTGTGAGTTGGCATAGCAGAGTCACAGCCACAGACTTGCAATTCGAAGGAAGAGAGGGGTTGTGTTTTCTGTTGCTGAGAGCTGGCCATACATGGAGTCGATTTCAGCCTGTTCCTGATGAACCAGCTGAAATTTGCTCCATTGGTGACCCCATTGGTATCCTCCCACTCAACATGTTTTGATTGAACAATAAAAGGAGTTGGACGGAAAATTGTCATTTGATTAGTGTTTGCATCAAACCAAATGCAAGCATTGTTTAGATATTATGACATCTGGTGGTTCCCAGTTAGAATACAATAGCTGCAGGAGGAGATCTGACCTGCTTAAGCCTAGTAGTACACACGATCAGAAAATCATATGAAAAATACCACTTTCGAAGCGATCGTACAATAATCTGATTTTTAGTGTACAGCTTTCATCCGAAATTATTAGAAGAGAATAGCATGAAAATGTTTCTCTTATAATACCAGAGTGTACGAATTTCATTTAATCAGTGCAGTTTTCATCTGAAAATACAATACAAATACAATACATGACATCACTTCCGAATGTTTATTCTGCCGTACAAGAATTTTCATAACTTTAGTAACCTCTTCATTTTCGATATGGAGACTAGCATGCAAAAAAAATAGAAAAGACGGAGAGTCATTCAAACATAGATCGTTTTTGCGTTCATATGGCTGACAAACATAAAGGCATAGAAGTGTAATGGCTAAAAGACCAAGTGGTCCATCAAGCCTGCCCTGAAAGAGAGCATTAAGTCTAATTCTGGTGACCATTGGATGGCACAGTCATATTTATACAGACTACACAGCTGCAGTAACAGAAAAGTGGAGGTAAGATTATGAAAAGGTATTTAGTACAACAGAATATCTATTTTTGTGTCTTCAACTGGGTTTTCAGGGAATAACAAAGGTGCATTCTAGCTATTTACTTTAATCTACATGATATCTACAAGAAAGCAAATTAGCTACAATCTTTTCTGAAACACATTTCTAAAATGTAAGTAGCAATTTAACTAAATTAGCACAATAAATTAAAATCTCCTTTTACTATATCCTATATTTGACAAATCCAGTATAGAACTAGCAATGCGGTGCTGAAAGCTTCAAACTTCACACTAGCAGTGCTTGAAAATTCCTGCCAATATTATGCGTTATTTCTTGACCTTAACAAATGCTGACAAGTGTTTTCAAAGTGTTGGGTTGACTTTGAGTGTTACGTGCTTTTTGTACATAATTTGCTGTGAAATTGCTTTTGGGCATTTTTAAAGCATTTTGAGAGTGTTTTGGAAGTGTTGCCATAGACTATATAATAAAAGATGAGATCACCGTGGAAATGCTGTATGCATGTTTTTTCTTTCGATGATGTTCATCATAATGATTAATGTGAATAAATATTATTGAAAACAATGCATGTTCATATGTCTAAGGCATTTTCCTGCACTGGAAAAAGCATCAGACAGCTTGGAAATGTAGAAAGTATGAAAGGCTACATTTATACCTCTGGGGTTTATTTACTAAAGCTGGAGAGTGCAAAATCTGGTGCAACTCTGCATAGAAACCAATCAGCTTCCAGGTTTTATTGTCAAGGCATAACTGAAAAAGCTGAACTGAGGGCTGGTTCACACTTGACTTTATTTCTAACTCTTGCCAAACGCCCCTATAGCGTTTGACAGGTGTTAGACAGGCGTTTTGGAAGCGTTTTTAACGCTCCTCAAATGCTCCCCAAATGCCCTATGCATGATTTTGAGGTGGTTGATAGGCGTTTGCAGAGCATTAATACAATTTAACTTCATTATAGGCATTTGTGGTGCAAATTTAACACTTGGCAAAAGCCTCTCAATCGCATCACAAACTCTTGCCAGGCGTTTGAGGAGTTTCACCATAGACTTGAATGGGAGGCTTCAACTCCTCCTGACTGGACATGAGGCATCAGTTATGCCACAACGCGATGCAACGCTAATGCTTCAGTGTGAACAGCACTGTGTGCTGCCATCTGCAGAATTTTCATAGGTGTTTGAGTAGCGTTAAAAGCGCTTCCCAAACATCTGTCTGATGCCTGCTGACAAAGCTAGTGTGAACATAGCCTTAGAAGCTGATTGGCTATCATGCACAGCGGCACCAGATTCTGAGTGCTCCAATTTTAATTAATTTCCCCCTCTGTGTTTTACTTGTAGTGCAATTATAGTGTGGTGTTCAGGTGTGTTTTAGATGCATTACTATTTACCGTCTTTGAAAGTAAGTGCAAAATGCACTAGAAGATCGCAGACATAATTCTTTTACATCATCACACCTGCAATGTAACACAAGAAAAAATGCTGATTATTTGGCTGTGGTGGCAGTGATCTCCATGGTATGGTGTCCTGGTTATCAATGAAAATAATGCCGTCTGAATCTAAATTATACTGACTTGTCAAATGCATCATGTGTGTGAATTGCAGCACTAATGTAGAATTTTCAACACAACTGGATAATTTGATATAGGAGTTGTTTTTCCTACTCTAAACTGAGATTTGGTATTTGTTCTCTTGGTTTTTTTTATTCAGGAGATGGAATGTTATCTTGGGAACACCATGAGCCAGACACCTTTCGGCAACCAGCTAACAGAGAAGCAGTAAGTGCAGTCATTTGCAGAAATTCCACTGAATGTAAAAGCTGTATGAGAATATTATGTGCACCACTGCTTCTTCAAAGTCTATTGGATGTTAAACCATTTAGGGCCTGATTTACTAAGGTGTGAGTGAGGGGAGGTGAACTAGGTCCTATTTAGTTTTTAGGCTTCCCTGCGAGCATTAGATCAGGTACAGGACTCATGTTATCTCACTTCATGCTTTGGTAAACTAGATCCTTAAAATGAACCTGTGCCCAGGTCAAGCACATATCTTGAACAAGTAGTAAAAGCAGGTTAAAACAATCTTTAACCACTTCAATACCAGGCACTTATACCCCTTTCCTGCCCAGGCCACTTTCAGCACTGTCGTACTTTGTATGACAATCATGTCATGCAAATAGAGCTTTCTTTTGTTGGTATTTAATCACCACTGAGTTTTTTATTTTTTTGCTAAAAAAAAACAAAAAACACCAGAAACGTTTGAAAAAACACACTTTTCTTTGTTTCTGTTAGAAATTTTTGCAAATAAATAACATTTCTTCATAAATTTAGGTCAAAATGTATTCTGCTACATTTCTTTGGTGAAACTCAATAATAATAATTGAATTTGTATTTTTTTTTTCAAATGTTTCTATTTATTTATTTTATTTTTTATTAATTTTTTCCTTTTTTTTGCTATTTTATTTTTCAGCACACTCTGACCAAAGCAAGACAATGTTACCATAGTAACAATGAATTACTCTGGGCAAGTGATCAGGATTTTTTTTTTAACACATTATGATTGCTAATACCGATGTATTTAATTGATATTTGCAATCATTGTTACTGAATGAAACTGATTCATTCAGTCTTTTGTTGTGATTAGCTGTGATTGGGCAAAGCTGACCACATGATACAGATGGACTGTGATTGGCCCTGTCTGTATCATGTGACTGCCTTGACCAGTCACAGCTAACAACATAATTGTATACAATGGATGGCGTGACAGGAAGCCATCCATTGTATACAACTGACATGTGATCTGCTGTGATTGGTCACAGCAGTCACATGACACTGGTAACGGGCCAGTGTAGTGATATGTCATCAGCTGTGTCCCGTGGAGAGGCTTATTTTGACAGGAGATCATATGACAACCCAGTCACAATGGCGAGTGTCCCGCCCAGCTGTCAATCTGCTATAGGCCGGGCGGGAAGGTGTTAATTAAAAAATGTCAGTTCCCTTGGTAGAAAAAAAAATACTCATATAGAGCATTTTTGTACACTTTTAGGCACATTTAGGAGTGTTTACTGTTATTTCTGCCAGAAAACTTCAATCAAAAAAGTAAACCAGAAAGGGTTTTTTTCTGCCTGTAAACATTGAGCTTAAACTATGCCTCTATACATCCTAATGTGCATGGACACCTAGGGAAATATGGAGCTGCTTCTACAGGCAAAACACAAAACTCCTGTAGAAGTAGAGGTTTTTTAAGTCAGTGTGCATGGACCCTAAAAGCATTGTTAAAGTCAAGGTTTACAATACAGGCATTGAAATCTTAGCTCTTTCCCTGTTACTTTCAGTTCCACCAGCCATCTTGGCAGATTGCCAGTCCTCTAATGAATATGTTATTAGAAACCAACTGAGGGCCTGTTCACACCATATGCATTTGCCTGTACTGAGAAGCCCTGCTCAATGAAATCCCAATGCACAGACACGGCAATTTACTTTGAGACCTATGAGTTCAATTTACACCACTGTGCTATAGCAGTGTGCGCTGAAAAAAGGAGGACGTGCACTACTTTTTTCAGCACAGTGGGGTTTACTTGTTAACCACTTGCTCTCCAGAAGATTTACCCCCCTTCCTGATCAGGCCTCACAATGCAACACTGCACACAAATGAAATTTACATCCTTTTTTCCCACAAATAGAGCTTTCTTTCGGTGGTATTTGATCGCCTGTACGTTTTTCATTTTTTGATTTATAAATAAAAAAAGACCGACAATTTTGAGAAAAAAAACAATATTTTTGACTTTTTGCTATTAACCACTTCCAGCCCGGACACTTTTACCCCCTTCCTGTCCAGGCCAGTTTTCAGCGCTATCACACTTTGAATGACAATTGCGCGGTCATGCAACACTGTACCCATATGAATGTTTTAGCATTTTTTTCAGACAGATAAAGCTTTATTTTGGTGGTATTTATTCACCACTGGGATTTTAATTTTTTTTGCTATGTAAATTCTTATAAAATTTTGCAAATAAATAGTATTTCATCATAAATCTTGGCCAAAATGTATTCTGTTATATTTTTAGTAAAAAGAAAATAATCCAAATTAGTTTATAACCAAAAATTATAATTTTTAAACATTTTTTTAACTTTTTGTTGTATTATTTTTTATTTATTTTTTTTATTTATTTACATACTGTCACCCTAGCAGTACAGTGTCACCATGGTGACACTGTACTACTTGTGGGGGGTGATGAAGATTTTTTTTTTTTTTTTTTGTACACTGATTGCTTTTACACCCATAAAGGATGTAAAAGCAATCATTTCTCCTTCTCTCTAGCTGCATTCTTGCAGCCATTGAGAACTACTGAGTGAGCTGTGATTGGTCACTTGTACTATGTGACCTCTGTGATCATTCACAGATTTCACACGTAGTAAGCAATGATGTTACAAGTGACATCTTGCTTACTACTCTGCATGTGATCACTGATTGGCCAATCAGTGATCACATGATTGGGACCTCATACAGAGGTCCCGTCCGATGATCGGTGTTCCACTGTGTCCGGAGGACACAGCGGGCACCGGATCGTGGTGCTGCGCGCTCCCAGGGAGCGCGCACTAGCAGGGTGCGGGGAGGCAATTTATAAATGGCCACCCGACCCTGCACTGCCACCATCCAGCTGTTTATATACAACGGTTGGACGGGAGGTGGTTAAACATGTCCAGTAAAAAAATTTTAAAAATCAAATTTCATCATAAATTTCATGTCTTTGCTAAAAAAAAATCCCAATACGTGTAAATTAATTGGTTTATGTGAAAGTTACAGCATTTACAAATGGCGGTATAGGTACTGGAATTTTTTTTTTTTACTAGTAATGTCGGCGATCAGAGACTTATAGCGGGACTACATACTGACACTGGGGGGAACTGATTTGATGTCACTGACATCCCCAGTGACAGCAATACAGTGCTAATAAAAAGCACTGATACTGTAGTAATGGCACTGGGCAGGAAGGGGTCAACCTGTGGGGCGATCAAAGGGTTAACTGTGTGCTGTTTTACTATGTGGGCTGTGTTTGTGTGTCACTGTAAGCACACTGCTTTGTATGGCTCTGCTATGCAGGGGACAGGGGAGAGATCTGTGTTGTTTATACACAGGTCTCTCCCCATCGGAGATACTCTGCTATCACCAGGTGCTGGTGAGTAATCACTGGCCGGGACCCGGTAATTGACTGCCGAGGCCGCGAATGGTGGCGCAGTAGGTCATGCACCCCCCCGAAACTACAAGATCACGTATATATATGTGATTTTGCACACCTGTTTTGCCATGTAGCAGTATTTTTTTCAGGTTTTTTTGCTAAAGCTTACTTGAACAAGCTGAGGTTAGAAGCAGATTGGCTGATTAGAGGGCGGAGCCTGACTATGGCAGCGGCGGAGAGCTCGTGGTAGGAGCTCTCACACGGGCCTCTTCCGACTGACCCCCCCTTGGACTCTAAAATTCCCCCCTAGCAGATGGAGGTCTAGAGGGTAGAGACCTACCTCGACCGGGCGGGCTCCTCTGGCTGAGCGGCTCCCCGGAGCTGAGAGCGGAGACCAGCGGAGAGAGGCAGGGACGCTGAGCCTGGACGCCGAGTCTGGTTGCCGGGTGACAGGGAGGCGCGGCCGGGACATGTGACTGGCCGCAGTGCACCTCTGGGAGGCAAGAAAGCCGGCCGCCCGGTCGGAGGCCGACGGAGCAGGAGAGATTCTGACCTGCAATCCAGGGAGCCCTAACAGGTGGTCGATGGGGAGCCTCCCCAACAAAGACAAAGAAGAAGAGCATGGAGGAAAGTCCTGGAGGGTCCCCCTGAGAGGAAGAGAGCGGACCTGCTGAAGGAATTGGAAGAAGGAGCCTGGAGCCGTCTCACGAGAAGCGTTGGAGGGGTGAGTGAGTCTGGCGGTGGCCCCAAACACAAAAATTGTATAGAGTTGGAGGAAAGCAGGGAGAGAAAGAAAAGGGGGGGACCCCCAGAGAATAAGAATAAAAAATAAGGAGAAGAACGCAAGGTGCAGGCAAAGGCATACAGAAAGGTGGGAAGACAAAGCTGGGAATTCTATTTCTACACCTTATTAATTTCTTCGTTTTGCAAAGTATAAGTTTATAAGAGAAAATAAAGGTTACAGAAGAAATGAAAAATAAAAGTGCAAAGGGAACCGGGCCTAAAGGGACACAAACGGGGACAATTAAAAAGTACACATCCCAGGGAAATGTGACCCCAGAAAGGCCCCAGAGCAGAGAAGACAAAGGAGAGTCTGATTTAAGTATGCAAAATAGTCCTAAACAGTCAATGGAATTGGATATCAGTAATCAACAAATATCAGAGACAGAAAAAGAACTACAAATCCCAAATAAAAGAGAGATGACAGAAATGTTCAAAGACCTGGAGAGAACAATTAAGCAAGAAATGGTAAAAATTCGGAATGATCTGGGGCAGTTGTTGTTAAGAGTGGAAGAAACGGAGCAGAAAGTTAAAAGCCAGACCCAGATTATTTCCGAATTAGAGAAGAAGATAATTAATATGGAAAAAGCTCAGGAAAAATTGCAGTACAAGGTGGAAATTCAAGAAAATAGAGAAAGAAGGAGAAATATAAGGATAAGAGGGGTACCGGAAAGTTTAAAAGGAGAAATACTAGAAGAGATGGTTTGCAAAATATTGAACTTTATAATGGGAAACTCTGAAATCGGAAGGACTAATATAGAAGGAATCTCTAGAAACGGGAAACTCCAGGGGAATCATGAGAAAGACAGGCCGAGAGACATACTTGTAAAATTTTATGAATTACAACAAAGGGAAAAAATCTGGAGGAACACTAAGGGAAAACCAGTAATAAAGTATGGAGAAATGGATATTCAAATATATACGGACTTGTCATCAGAGACTCTCCGGAGGAGGAGAGCTCTGAGGCCTTTACTGGAGCAGATGAAAAAACAGAAGGTGCAATATAGATGGGGAGTTCCGGAGTGTTTAATAGGATGGAAAAATGGAATAACTGCCCATTTGAGGTTCCCAGAGGACTTGAGAAATTTTTGCAATAGACTTGAAATGCAGAAAATTGAAATAAAGGGTTGGGAAGAAGAATTTGGGGAAGAAAGAGCAGAAGGAAGAGAGGGGTGGAGACGGATGGGGGAGAGGGGGAGGGGCGGAGAGGGAGAGTGAAGGGGAGAGAGGTGTGGTTTTTTTTTTTTTTTTTTTTTTTTTTTTCCCCTTGTCCCTCCAGCCTGACTCCTATAGAAAGATGAGTAGAGAGGGGGTCAAGGGGGGGATCCGGATGGAGGGGAGGCTGTCCATGGGAAGAGTGAAGCCCTAAGGTTTAAGTCAAAGGTGGATGTTACTTCCACAAATGACGGTTAGGCAAAGTAAAGGCCTAAAAAGAGGGGGGAGGGAGGGGGGGAGAGGTGGGGTGGGAGGGAGAGGGAGGGGGGGAAGAGGAAAGGGAATGGGGGGAGTATTGGGAGAGGGGGGGAGGGAGAGGGAGAGAGAAAAGGGTAGAGGGATAAAAACGCTCTATAGGAATAAGAAAGAGGAAGGGAAGGAGGAAGAGGGAGACGGTAGGAAAAGAGTAAGATGGAAGAAATCCAATATATAACCTATAATGTAAAAGGGTTAAGCTGCCCAGGAAAGAGATTCAGGTTATTTAAAGAACTTCAACATAGAAAATCCTCAGTGGTATTTTTGCAGGAAACACATCTAGAGATAGAGTCGAAGGTTAGACTGAAGACTAGACATTTTCCAACATGGTTCTATGAGGATTCACCAACTAAAAGAGCAAAAGGAGTTGCTATAGGCTTCGCAAAGAATATAAGGTTCGAGGTGGAGGAGAGACTAACGGATCCGGAGGGGAGGTTTTTATTTTTGAGAGGTAAACTACAGGGAATTGAGTGTACAATAGCAAATATATACAGCCCAAATAAGAGACCAGAGAGGTTTATGAGAGAAGTGCTGAAGAGATTGATGGATTTTAAAAGTGGGTGTATGATAGTAGCGGGAGACTTTAACATCTGTATGGACCCACGGATAGATACCACTTCCTCTGTGAGGAGGGAGGAAAGCAAATCCTTGAGAATGTTAAAGAAATTGATGCATGAGTGTCAGTTGGTGGACATCTGGAGAATTAGGAATATGAAGGAGAGAGATTATACTTTCTTTTCGCACGTTCATGAGACTTACTCTAGACTAGATTACATATTAGTAGAACATCGAGTGATAGAGTGGGTGGTGGAAGTAAAAATTGAAGGAAGCACTCTGTCGGATCATGCCCCAGTTGCTATGAAGTTAAGATGGGGTAGAGAAGGGAGAGAAGGTTATGTATGGCGGTTGAATGAGGCACTTCTCATGGAGGAAGAGATTGGTCAAAGAATTGAGAGAGAAATTGAATGGTTTTTTGATGAAAATGAAACAGAGGATGTGTCGGTTGCAACGGTGTGGGAAGCACATAAAGCTTACATCAGAGGTCTACTTATTGCAATGGGGGCAAAAAAGAAAAAAGAAAGGAGAGAAAAGATAAATAGATTATTGAATGAAATATATGATCTTGAACAGGTGCATAAAAGGGAAAGAACTAAGGAGATAATGCAGAGATTAATAAAGAAGAAAGAAGAATTAGAGAATGTAATGGAGGAGGAAAAAAGAAGAGTTTTTAATAAAATAACAAGTGAAAGGTACAGATGGGGAGATAGGCCAGGAAAGTATTTAATGAGAACTTTAAGAAAGAAGAAAAATAGAAATTACATTGAGAAAATAAGAAACCCCAAGGGGGAATTTGTACACTCAACCAAGGATATTGCTAGAATATTTAAAGAGTATTATAATGAGCTGTATAATATCATACCTCAGGATACGTTTAGGAAAACGGAAACAGTAAATAGAGAGAAAAGAAAGACATACCTAGAGGAGGCAGGCCTACCGAAATTAAGAGAAACACAACTGAACTCTCTAGAGGCAGAAATAACCCCAGAGGAAATAAAATTAGCATTAGAAAGCATGGCGGGAGGGAAAAGCCCAGGCCCGGATGGATATACGGCCAAATACTATAAAAAATATAAAGAGCTTTTAATTCCCAAAATGAAGATCTATATGAACGCCTTGGGGAACGGGATGAAGATAAGGAGAGAGTCTTTACAGGCGAATATAGTATTGATACAGAAAGAAGATAAAGATCCCTCACAATGTGCGAGTTATCGTCCCATAGCGCTGCTGAATGTAGACACTAAAATATATGCAAAGGTTCTGGCAAATAGACTGAAAGAGCTGATGCCGAAGTGGATACATGGAGACCAGGTGGGGTTTGTCCCGGGAAGAGAGGGTAGAGATAATGCTCTGAGATCACTCTTGCTTATACAGGAAGGCAAAAAAGGGAAAACCCCAATGATACTGATGTCGATAGATGCTGAGAAGGCATTCGACAGAGTGAGTTGGGGTTTTATGATGGATACTCTGAAAGCGTTGGGAGTGGGAGATAGAATGAGAGGGTGGATTGGAGAGTTGTACAGAGGGCCTACCGCTACCATAATGGTAAATGGAGGAAGATCAGAGCACTTTCAGATGTCAAATGGTACAAGACAGGGATGCCCATTGTCCCCACTGCTATACGTGTTATCACTGGAGCCCTTACTGTCCATGATTAGAAAGAACATAGACATAAAAGGAATAAAGATAGGTGATAGAGAACACAAGGTAGTGGCCTATGCGGACGACCTGATGTTTTATGTTGGAAACCCTAGAACATCACTTCCAAATTTAATGAAAGCATTGAGGGAGTACGGAGACCTGTCGAATCTGAAAATTAACCCGACAAAGACCGAAATCTTAAACATAAATCTCAAAAATAGTGAAAAAGAAAGATTACAAGAGGAATTCCCTTTCCTTTGGAGAGACAAAGAATTAAAATATCTAGGAATAAAACTATCAACCTCAAATAAAAACCTTTATAAAGCCAATTATATAATGTTACTAAATGAAATTAAGGAGGAGTTGAGGAGACTGGGAAATGGAAATCCATCCTGGATAGGTCGTATAAACTTGATAAAGATTATAATTGTCCCCAAAGTATTATATAAATTCCAAATGATCCCAATCAAACTCCCAGAGGCATATTTTAAAGAACTGAGGAAAATGATAATAAAATGTATATGGAGGAATAAAAAGCCTAGAATAGGGTATGAAACACTGACTAGAAGTAAAGAAAGAGGAGGACTGGGGGTACCAGATTTTAGGAGAAATTACAAAGCAGGGATTATCGCAAGAATTTTCGACAGGATTCATAATCCGGAGAAAAGTTGGGTCAAAATTGAGAAAACACTGAGTGGAATAAGTTTGAGTAATAGTATCTGGGTGCCTGCACAATACAGAGAATTAGAGGAGAGCACAAGCACGTACACTCTTATTGTTTAAAAGAATGGGATTTATTACATAGACAAAAGGGGTGGGTTTTTAATTCACAAATAATACCACTTAGGAACACAAAATATTTCACCCCGGGTAAAGATAGCATAGCAGGGAAATGGATTATAAAACAGGAGGCGCAATTGAGAGATATAATGGTAGGAGAGGAAATTGGGTCATATAAGGATATGGAGGAAAGAAAGGGTGAAGTTTTTAATAAGATGGATAGATTAAGATATTACCAACTGAAGAACTTTTTTGAAAGCCTTCCAAAACCTATAAGAACTAGAAAAGACTGGAATCCGTTCGAGAGAATTTTTGAGTTACGGGGAAATGGTAGACATGGAACGGCAAAAATACACAAGATATTAATGGAACTTGACACAGACACAAAATTAATGCGCATAGAGAAATGGGAAAGAGATATGGGAAGAAAAATAGAGGAGGAGGAGAAGAAGAAGATGTTCACATTAATTCACGAAAATATTAGTATGAGAGAAGTGGAAATAAATTATAAGTGTTTGAATAGATGGCACATTACCCCTTACACAAGATGAATGCGGAAATTTCACAGATGTGTTGGAGAGATTGTGGAGAGGTGGGCACGTGGTATCATATGTGGTGGGAGTGTTCAGAAATACAGGTGTTTTGGCGAAGGATGGTTTACTTGATAGGGAAGATTACAAAAATCAATATAGGATTAGACCCAGAATTATGCCTCCTCCATATCTCAGAACTCCCAGTGAAAGTATATAAAGGGTCAGGGATATGGTACTACTTAACCGCAGCAAAGAGCTTGATACCCAGGTACTGGAAGACAAGAGAGGTGCCAACTGAGGAAGACTGGATGGGTAGAGTAAACCAGATTTCTGGGACAGAAAGATTGTATTATACGCACGAGGATAAGCTGGAGATGTACAATAAAAAATGGAAAGGATGGGTAGAATATAAAGAAATGGCGAAAAAGGTGAAGAGATAAGGTCCCGGGTAGTCGGTTTAGAATTGGATTTAGGAATAACAGAATAAACATGGAGTAAATGAGAGAAGAGAGAATATAGAGCGTGGGAAGGTGAGGGAGGGAAGGGAGGGGACGGGGAGAAGGAGGGGGGGTGTTTGGGAGGGGGGGATGGTATGAAAAGAAAGTCATATATAGGAATAAATTTTATAAGGAGAAAATATGTTTTTGATAAATGTTTTAATAGATATGATGAAATGACTTGTATATGGATTGAAAACTAATAAATATTTATAAAAAAAAAAAAGAAGCAGATTGGTTACCATGCACAGGTGCATGAGAGTCTGAGTGAATCAGCTTCAGTAAATAAACCCCAAGATATTGTATTGCAACCCGCTGTGGTGCATAAAGATGAATAAAATTTAACTTTGTGACATTTCAAGAAAGTTGGAAAGAGAATAAGTAAACAGTGGAATGAAGTTATGACACATCTGCACTGTTCCCTTCACAGTGCATATTAGGGTTGCCACCTCATCCCTTTAAACCTGAACACATATTACACAGGTTCTGTGACTGATTAAGGTGGTAATTAAACTCACTTAGTGCCTTATCTGAATTAAATTAGCCTCAGAACCTGTGTCATTAACATGTGTTCAGGTTTAAAGGGATGAGGTGGCAACCCTAGTGCACATTAACGGCCATGGTATAACTTGGCTGCTAGTGTGAATCAGCCCTAAACCAGACTCTAAAGTTGTTGTGATCTTTGGGTTTCTTTGGCAAATAACTTCATATTACAGCAACTAGAGAGGTCTTGTGGTAAGGAACTCCTACAAATATGTAAAAAGTTCAATGTCCAGAGCTTAGGAATAGACATACTTTAAAGTACACATCCAATGAGAGAAGTCTTGTAGCTGCCATTACTGGCCTCCTATAAAGTCTAGTTGCCTAGCTGTCCCTTTCTTTAACATATTTGTTATAAATCCGGAACAAGCATGCTGTAAATCAGTGAGAGAAAAGTATCAGAATGTCTTATTTTTAAACATGTTCCATTCCATAGCCTTGATTCAAAAAACACTAAAACAAAAGCAACATCATGACAGCCGTGGAACTATATGTTGTAACACTTTCAAAAAGAGAGGGCAGCCGTGACAACCAACATCATTTTCTTGTGACAGATGTACAGTTAGTCCCCTACATATGAATGTTCAACTGGCAAACTTTCAAAGATGTGGACATGTCGAATTGTGTAAATCTGGGTACACACTCCAGCAGACTGAACAAAAAAAACAAACAGATCGCCGTACCATCACAAGTAATGTTGCTGCGGCGATCTCCCCCACTGCTTTCGTGTTCTGACATGAAGACTTGCCCTACCAGAATATACTGACAGCACTTACAGCCATTGTCTGCAAGTGCTGATCTTTGTTGGACTTACAAAAAAGTTGGACTTACGAACAAGCTCCAGGAATGGAACTTGTTCATAAGTCGGGGACTTAGTGTACTTTAAAATATACCTCCACCCTCTTTATCTTTGTGAGAAATATATTGTAAAATAAAGGTCAGAAATAATATACTTTGTTGATATTGTTCATTCTGTTTCGGAATGTCTGCGTGAGCTTTTGAAGTGTCTTTTTGTGTTTTATAAGATATGGTGAAGGATTTGCTTGCTGCTAATGCCATAGACACACAGAATGCTGCAGTCAGGCCACTGGTAGTCCATCATCCAGCAGAGAATGTATGGAAAGGGCAGTTGAGTTTGTAGCAATCGTGCACCCAGAGGTGGATACGAACCTCCATTTTGTTAAGAATTTTCCATGTTGTACCATTTCTCACTCCCAAAGCAGGCTGCCTCCTCCAATCATCCCCCCCCCCTCGCTGTGGAGTGACATGTGGGCTGAGTGATGACAGAGGTCACAGGCAGCCAAGGCACAGCAGGAGAGCTCCGAGCTATAGAACCGCCAATGGAGCTGGGACCTAGCTGTATGTTAGTTGTGCAATCTGGGATATCGTAAAAGCGTAAACCAAGCCCTTCACTGAGTTCAAAGACATTCCAGAGAAGTAATAAACTGGACAACACATTCAACATCCATTTTCTCTTATGATTTCATATCTTGGAATATGAGGGACTTACATAAAAACCAGGCATATATTTCGATTGATCACTTTGATACAAGATTCCTGATAGGTTACACCCCTTAGCTGGCATATATAGAAAAGCAGAAAATTATATCTCCTGAACCATTCACGCAAATATTTCATATCTAACCGTTCCGCAGATGCGTCTGCATATTAATCTACTAATGGCACGACTGCTAAATGCCCCGAGGAAAGGTTATGGGCCATAATATAAGCTAGGAGGGATTTTTGTTCTAGCTTGGGTCTCCGCCCCAACACCCCTCCCCAAATGAGGCAATTGGCTCTCTGCTGTAAGGAGACACCCTGCTGAGATCCTAGAAAAAGGCTGTTATGCTTGGAGTGGTGTGTGTAAGAGGAGAGAAGAGTCTCCTGTCTTAACATCGAAACTGACAGTGGGCGATAAATCCTTTTGACTTATGAAACTTGAAGCTGCTTACACCAAGGCTGACTGGCAAGTACTTTAACCCTCTAAATTCCTTTCTGTTATCTCTTTGCTGTGCTATCGTTCTCTGTATATTTATATATATATATATATTGGCTACATATTTTTCTGTAAATATTTTTTTTTCACCCTTTTGACCTTTTAGTAATAAATCTTACTTTCTGAAAGTGTTGAACTGTTTCTAACGCCTTTAATGAAAACTACGAATTCCTGGCGCTGAAGAGCGCTACTGTGTGTGTTTAACCCTCTGTATAACCTGCCTTCGGTGACAGTGGTATACAGACAATTATCTCAACCATCATAGTGTTATTGCTGATATTGCCGAGTTTCCTCTTTCTCTGTACCAAAAGGGGGTGGTGGCAGTGTGAAGGGTTAGTTGCGTAATTAACCTGACCCAGGAACAATCGCACTCAGACTGCCGGTACATTGATTGTGGTCCAGTAGCTGGAAAATCGTTGTGCAGGGTGCAGATGGGCGTGGCATTGTTACACACGTGATATCGCGTTTTTAGATTGGCTAGTCCTTCAGTCATGAGTTTGGTGTGAAGGGCTGAGATCTGACGTTGTGATCATCACAGAGTTCATCATTTTTTTTGTCAGAGTAAAAATCAAAAAAGGGACGTTTCGGAGAAGCAATGTGCCCATCCTCAGGGTCGACATAACGGTGCTCTAAATACATACAAGCACTGCCCCAAAACTGAAGTTTTTCCTCCTCAAAACAGCAGTGCAATATGTTATGGTGCCAGAATCCAGACACAGGGAATGTAGGAAGTATTCTCTAAGTCTGGGTATTGGAATATAAAAAAGGACATGCCTAGAAATGTTGTGTTTTGTTAATTCTTATTTCAAATTAGTTTAAAAGTTTAATCCATATATAAAATGTGCCAAAGGAACAATTTGCACCTTAGGGTACTGTGACTGTCAAATCACAAGCCCATCCAATCAACACATTTCATTGTCTTGTTACCGTTGGAGGCTAGACCACCTTCTTACTCCTTACTCACTTTTCTGTTGACTGCCCGACGGAAAGTTGTGAGAGATGGGAGGGAGCAAACCAGTCTTTGATCATTTCAAAAAAATGAAAACTTGTTGATTAAATTCTAGTTTCATTATATGCTATATTTTAGACTCATCTCTGGGTCTCTTTTCGTGTCTATGCAATGTGGGCAGATCACGGTTGGTAGGAGGGCCCTACAGGATGCTGTACATAGCTTCCTAAATACATCACAGCATCTTGCCTCAGTACTCATCTTAAAGGAGAATTATAGCCAAATTTTGGCTGTACTTCTCCTATGGATCACAGGAGTGCAATTCGTTCTGCACTACTGTGACCCATTTTCCACTAAAGCCCACTGTTGGCTGACATCACAGGGCCGGGCCAGGCCAGACCAGGCTCTGAAAAGATCCCGACCATATGGTTGGGATCCACCGAGAGGCCTGGATCGGCTCCTGGCTCAGGTTCTCAGTGCGCCAGTGAGCGCTGGAGGGGCAGAGAGCCAGGGAATGACAGTCACGACTCTCTGCAGATATGGAGAACTGAGCGATCAGTGGTTTTTGATCGCTTGTTTTTCAATGCAGAGCTGGCAGGGGACAGATGCAGCATCGGATCCATGATGCATCAACCTAGGTAAGTTCTTTTTTTTTTTTCAAGCCCATACTTCTTTTTTGAATCCTCAATGATAATGTAAGCAGTGGACTAGCTTTTGGGTGGAGTTATGCAAATATTAAAGTGCCTTGATGTGTGGATGTCAGGACAAGTGAGTGTTCCAATGTAAATTTGCAAGTAGTAATCCCTAGGTAATGCCAAATGTGATGCTAAGCCTTTGTGATTGAAAGAACTGAAATCCAAAGATTAAAAGGGGTCGGCCAGGAAGAGTAAGGCTAGGGAGAAACTGCTAGATGATGCTTGATGTCCTCTAGCCAGGAAATCCAGCAGGATCTGTTTGACTTGCTGCATTTTCTAATGCACAATGTAAGAAGCTCAGAGTGTGCAGTGAAATCAGAGTAAATTAGTTTGTGCAAGAGAAGAACCTGTACAGCTGTGCAAGACAGAAGGGAAGGGAGTTCAGCTTTAATCAAACATTAACTTTAAATACTGTTTAATATACAGGATGATATTCTAATCAGGAAAATATGGCTGAAACGTTTTCCTTTTTCTATTTATACAGAGACATTCCTATCAGCGCTCTTATGACCATTCATCGGGTTTCGGTTCAGTGAGACAGGCTGGAAGCTTTCCAAAGTACTCCAACTCAAGAACTAACCGTGGTGTCATTGCTGACCCTCAGCAAGCCTCAGGAACTATAGTGCAGATAGTCATTAATAACAGCCACAGGCATGGAAGAGGTAAACACTAATAATGCAGATGTTCATACAAATAAAATTTTCCTTTTCAGTGTAAAGTGACTAGAATTATGTAGAACAAGTTAAATATGCATTCATTTGCATACCTTTTTTTAGATATACTTTTCTAATGGCACCTATCACTTTGTCATTCCTGTTTGGCAAAACACCAGTTCATGACAGCATATTTGACAGGTGTTAAGGTTCAGTTAGGAATTTATTGAGATCTAAAGGGGATCCGTGAGGATAGTATTTTCATTGCTGCCACTGCTGACTTGCCTTTAATTGTGCAGGCTTCTGCACAATCAATTTTTCACTACGTATAAAGTCACCAACTTCAATTACATGTAGGATTGGGGTTCATATTTTTTTAACATTATGCCTGTATAGGTTCTAAAGATAATAACTGTTTACAGTTTGCTGGTCACCACAGTTTTTCTTGGCCCTAGTTTACAAAAGTAGGATTTGAAATATCCTGGGTCTGATTTTCTTGATGGACAAAACGCGTTAGTTCTTGGATCCAGGGACACCAAGGGACTTTGCAAAAGCACACTTTTGCCTCTTCTTTTCCCTTGCTTTAAGAGCTGCCATCACTGGATGAGACCATTTTCAAAACTGCATTGTTTACATTTAGCCTGACTGTGTCTGCACTGTAACTTCAGACAGTGAAGACAATATGGAAGGTACTTATTTCTCATACATACATACTTATATACATCATAATGATACCGAATCAGCCATAAATGATGATTTCCCTAGTCATTGTTCCAGGATAGCAAATCAGAGGCATTCTCAGAAAAGTGGGACCTTCCAGAGGTAGACTTTTTACCATGAAAATCGAAGTCAAGATGCCAAAATTTTCTTCTTTACTGGAGACTGGACACTTTTGTGCACCAGTGAACATTTCTTTTGGCATATTCCCTTACTTTTAATTATCAGCAAAGTAGCACAGATTATCATTAAAAAGAGAGCAAAGGGGACTCTCATTACACCATTCTGGCCCAGAAGGATTGGGATCTTATGCAAATTCAGCGAGACTCCTTTTAGCATTTTACCAAATAGAAAGTAAGAAAGTATCACGGACAGTACTCAATTGTTTCTGTCACAAGTGGACTAATATGGCTACAATCACCTCAAGCAAGATGGAAGATACTTCATGTAGCCGCATAGAAGCCGTTAACTAACCTAATCAGAAAGGAAACATTGTGAAGTAGTACTGCTTGGACCTTGAAGAAGGGGGCATACCCCAAAAGCTTGTCCTGAAAATTGTATGTTAGTGCAAATAAAGAATTATAAAGGACAGTACTCAATTGTTTCTACCAAATAAAAGCTATGTAGTTCATCAAGGGTCTTACTTTCTGTCTGAGACAATGGTCACCAGGACAAGTAGAAGGATAAATCTCCAGTAACACAGAAAGCAATAAAAAAACTTCTCTGCCCTATTCAAAACTGAATAAAAAAAAGTTTTGCCTTTTATATACACTTTGTCAAGCGCCATTGACTTAGCCTAAACCAGTGCTTCTCAATTATTTTCTGTCATGCCCCCCCCTAGGAAGAAGAAAACATTTTGCGCCCCCCGCGCGACTGTAAATAGTATCATTTGTCTAAAAATTGTTATAAGTACACCTCTGCATAACACTGTATCCTTATTAACGTATAAGAGAATAAAAAAAGAAAGAAATGTGGATCAATTTACAACAAAGAATAGCTTTATTAACTGTAGCAGAAAAGATTTAAAGTGCATTAGAAATTCAAAAAAAATTAAATCCTTAATTAAACTATAAACATTTTTTGATTGGACATGTCAAACCATATGATACTGAAAAAATACATAAAATCAATAAATAATAATGAATTCAAACCGATCACCAACATTTACTTAGGACCTAATCATTGGCGCTCCATCATTGGTGTCAGTGGGAGGAATAGTGCCTCATTATTGGTGTCAGTGGGAGAAATAGTGTCCCAACATTGGTGTCAGTGGGAGGAATAGCGTCCCATCATTGGTGTCAGTGGGAGGAATAGTGTCCCAACATTGGTGTCAGTGGGAGGAATAGCGCCCTATCATTGGTGTCAGTGGGAGGAATAGCGCCCCATCATTGGTGTCAGTGGGAGGAATAGTGTCCCAACATTGGTGTCAGTGGGAGGAATAGTACCCTGTCAGTGGGGAGAGGAATAGTGCCCCATCGTTGGTGTCAGTGGAGGGGAGGAATAGTGCCCCATCATTTGTGTCAGTGGGAGGAATAGTGCCCCATCGTTTGTGTCAGTGGGAGGAATAGTGCCCCATCGTTTGTGTCAGTGGGAAGAATAGTGCCCCATCGTTGGTGTCAGTGGGAAGAATAATGCCCCATCACTAGTTTCAGTGACACCAATGATGCGGCACTATTCCTCCCACTGACACCAATGACACTTGCTGACCCCTGTTGCAGTATGGTGCTGCTGCAGCCAGCATATGTGGTTGCAGCAGCACCTCTGCACTGCACACTTACCGGCTTTTCACTCACTTGATTTTCGCGGGTCCGCTCGGCTCCGCCTCCTCGCCCGTGATTGGCCGCCTGTGTACCTTTCCTGAGCTACAGTTCTGGCGGCCAATCACCGGTGAGGAGGCGGAGCCGAGCGGCAGGAGTGAGGGAGTGGCCGGAGTGACGGAAGGAGCAGCGCTTCCTGGATGGATGATCGTGGGAGCCAGGTAAGAGACAGCAGCCCTCTGCCCACCCCTGTACTTAGTGTCCCTTCTGTCGAAAGGGGGGGGGTGGCGACGCGCCCCCCTTGACGGAGCCTCGCGCCCCCCCTGGGGGGCGCGCCCCACTATTTGAGAAGCACTGGCCTAAACTAAAGACAGTGACAGGACTTTAGGAGAAAGGTACTGCAGTCGGTAATCTCCCTCTAATAGATGAAATCTTGTTTGTCCTCTTCTCTGCGGCCACTTGAAGAATGATTTGTGAAAATTTTTTATTTGGTAACTACATTTTTGAGGAATCTTACAGGACAGAAGAGAATTCCCTTCCTTAAACATTTAGGGTATAGATAATATAGTATTTTTTTTTAATCATTTTTGTACTTGCTATTTTTAAAAAGACCCTCTGGACATATGCTTGAATTGCCTATGACCCTTGTGTTTCCTGTTTGTGGTTGGATGAAGCCTATCTTTAATCTGCTCTCCTTGAAGCTTTCTGGAAATTGAGTTATCAGGTAGCTAATTAACTAGCCAATTGTGGAAAGCAGGATGCAAATGTAGAGGGATTCCTGATGCCTTCCCGGTTCTCAGCCCTGGAGAAATGTTTGGTGTGTACTATAGCTAAATACATATTTAAGCCACCGACCTCTATCAGGGTGTGATCTTCAATGACTGCATGAATGCCTTGCAGCATAAAAAATAATTATTTATTAGTAATTAAATTATTGGCTTAAAAGGGGTATGGAGTTGGTGTATTCCTTGTTGTTCTGAGTCTATGTCTGCAGTAACTGTATATAATAATACATATTAAAAGTACATCAGCATGTACACTGCCTTTGATCTGCAATAACAGTTCTCAATACACAGGGAAAATGGTTCAAAGTTCATTAATATCCTTGAATATAGTAAAAAAAATGGGTTTTAAAATTACAGTTAGCCTTCAAGTTTTAGGTATGCTGCCATTAAAAAAAAAGTGTGGCAGTAATAGTTTTCAGCCTGAGGGTCAATTGAAGACAACAGTAGCTGCAGATTGCTGTACGTGGATTCAGCAGGTATGCTGTGGGGGAAATTGTAAAAACAGGCGCTTGAGGAGTGTTTGTACTGCCCCACACAAGGTACAAAGGTGGCTGGATGGGGTTGTATACCTGCTGTGGCCAAGATGTTTTGCTTCACTGCACAGCACAAATTATACCCCCTGCTTGCTGAACACAACCCATTCCGGTGAATAGGGTCGTTCCTTAACTGTGTTCAATGGACATGGTTGTAGCGCAGTGGCACTCTCTCTTGGGATTAAAACAGGCCAAATAGCCAAACGCCCTCTTAAAAGCTATCCACCATGGATCATTACTCAGGATGCAAAGTTTATGTAAAAATGTAGCAATTCAAGAAAGTAAACAAATAAATGTAATAAAATTAAAATAATTTTGGATAGGGTGGAGAAAGATTGTCAGATTGTATTGCTGCCCAAGGCTCCTTTAGAGAGATTTCTCCTTACTTCCTGTCGAAGTGACGGCAAATCTGCAACAGGCACACAGACAAAAATTAAAATCTGAGATAGGTCATAATCTTCCCCCTAATATACTAAACCAGAACATTTTATTTCTGCTGTGCTGCTGTTGCATATTTTCTCTCAGTTCCTGTATGGTAGGGGAGGATAAATCTCTCTAACAGAGCCCCATATAGCAATTAAATCCTATCAGAGCTTCTAACCAATCCCCACTCTGTCCAAAATTAGAAAATAACTTGGCTGGTCATGTACTTTAAATACAACAGGCTTTTTTGTCAAACATCTGCACGCTGGAAATGTTTCTTTTTGTTTCAGATGCATTCGTTAGGGTTTTGTTTCATTTCTTCAGGATTCGTTTCATAAAATCAATATAGTTGGAGGATTTGAAAAGATTAAAAAAATGTTCAATAAGTCTTTATTCTATTTTCGAATGGATCTGAATTCATTGTGAATAATAGCTGGTTGTTAAGGAACCTGACTCATCTGCTCTCAGCAGGATTCCCTACTGACAGCAGAATGTAAACAAAACAAAATGTAAACAAAGAACATTTAAAAAAAAAGGTGTGGGGGTCCCCCCAAATCCACGCCTAACCCTTTAGATTTTGAGAGGAACCCCACACCAATTTTTTTTAAACGGTGGAGGTCTGCCCAAAATCCATACCAGACATTTATCCAAGCATGCAGCCTGGCAGGCCAAGAAAGGGGGGGAAAGAATTATTGCGCCCCTCCCTGAACCATACCAGGCTACATGCCCTGAACATGGGGGCTCCCCCTAAAAGCACCTTGTCCTCATGTTAAGACCCCAGATTTTTTCCCCCCTATATGAATGCATATGGATACATAGTACCCCCTACTCATTCACTCAAAAAAAATGTCAAAAGTAAATAAAAACACAAACTCAGTTTTTGACAAGTCCTTTATTAAACCCTCCCCTCAAAAAAAAATCTCCCCAAAGAAGATCCAACATCAATCATGATGAACGTTGACCCGCACAAAAAAACAACAACAGATGTCCGCCTAACACAACATGTCCTGTGGACACTCACCAAATGACACGTAACATCACCGGGTGACCCTGCCCTCATGTTTACCTGTCATTTGGGGAGTGTCTCTGGATGAGACACATTGTGTTCGGCAGGTAGCGGGCGTTTTTTCGTGTGGGTTGGCATTCATAATGACTGACATTGGATCTATTTTGGGGGTCATTTATTTATTTATTTTTCTTTCTAATAAAGGACCTGTCAAACTGTGTTTGTGTTTTTATTTACTTTTCACCTTTTTTTTTGGGTGAATGAGTAGGGGCACTATGTACCCATACTTATTCACACGGGGAGCGGGATCTGGGTGCACTCTTAAAGGGGGGCTTCCAAATGCCGATAAGCCCTCCCGCCGGCAGACCCCCGTAACCACTGCCCAGGGTTGTGGGGACGAGGTTCTTGTCCTCATCAACATGGGGACAAGGTGCTTTGTGGGGAGGAGTCTGATATGGATTTGGGGGGGGGGCACACATTTTTTTTTTTATTTTAGTGCAGGGTTCTCCTCAAAATCTATACCAGACCCTTTTTTTTACCAGAACTTGTTTTGTGTACATTCTGCTGACAGCAGATGAGTCATGGTTGTTAAGGACACAGCAGTTGGCCACTCCTTAACAACCAGCTATAAATCACAATGAATTTAAATGTTATCAAACAAATATGAAAATGTGCTGTCATATGAAAGGAATGAACAAATGCATTTGTTATTTTTCTTTATAACTTTTTTGGATTCGTTGCCATTCGGTTCTATGTCCATTCAGGAATTCAGATATTGATTAAAATTAAATTTTCATACAAAAAACTAACCAAAATTAAATGAAGTGCACATATCTACCGTTTGCTAGTCGTACGTCCTTGCCATGATGGCCTGGTGACACTGTTTCCAAAAGAGTTAGTAATCAGAATCAAGTACAATTTCTTAGCTGACTTTAATCTTTCTCTATGCAGCATGTTAGCTTTCCTCATGCATTCCCTAAAACAGCTTACAAAACAGTAACACTATGGGGTTGATTTAGTAAAACTGGAGAGTGCACAATCTGGTGCAGCTGTGCATAGAAACCAATCAGTGTCCAGGTTTTATTGTCAAAGCTTAACTGAACAAGCTAAAGTTAGAATCTGATTGGCTACCATGCACAGCTGCACCAGATTTTGCACTCTCCGGTTTTAGTATATCAACCCCACAGTGTCAGACTGAAGATGCGTTTTGAAGTAAAATCTACCTTTTTATTGTGACTTGGTTTGGGCCATTGATTTTATTTTTTTCAACCGATTTTAGGCTTTAATTGAACCTCAAACATCCAATCATGGGCAAGAGAATTTAAAAACAGCTTCTATTGCCCATGATTGGACGTTTAAATGTCTACAGCTTTACTTCGCTGCACTTCAGTAAATCGGGCCGCTAAGTGTCTCATAATTCATCTTGGGCATGAACACTTTTGTGCTTTTGCATGGTAATAAAAAAGGCTTTTACCAAGTTAATAATCATTACTATAACCAGTAACAGGACAGTCTCTCTGTTATGCCAAATTAAATAAACTCTGCAATAACAGTAATAAATTTCCACATGCAGAGTATATAATTCTGGGATTTATAAGTAGGCCTTTACCTGCAATTAGAGCAGGGTTAATTCATCATTTTATGATACTGTATATACAATAACTGTTATAGTCTGAATATGAATGTCTGCCATGAATAGCAGTGCTTAAGCAGAGAACATGGGCACTACTGTTTAAACTGACAATGATGTTTTTGGTAAATATACTGCAGTCTGCTTTAGACGTCATGTATTATTTTAAAACGACCCTGCTGTTTATACATGCAAAATCAAGCTATACCTGTTAAAGAAGAGAGTTACTTTTCCTGCTCCCCATGCCTTTGAATACTGCTCCAGTCCTGAGAATTGGTCCCCCAAGGTCCGTTTGGAGACCAACCCTTCCAGGAGTATCGATCTGCATGGTCTCCCACAACTCTCAGTAGTTCATTCTGTAGGTCATCTCACATTTAAGGATGCAGTAGTCATGTGGAGGTCTGAAAGAGGAACTAGTGAGAGCTGTAGGGAGACCACAGAGATAGGCAATTCTGGAAATGTCAGTTTCCCAGAGAACTTCCAGGAATCATTTTTGAGAATGATATGTGTTAGCTGCATGGGTTGCAGGAGAGGTATTTACTTGCTTTTTTCAAATATAGCCATGGCCAAAAATATTGACACCTCTGCATTTCTGTCAGATAATGCACCACTTCACCCAGAAAATTGTTGCAGTTACAAATGTTAGGCATTCTCATGTTTCTTTTGTTTGTATTGGTATGACACAAAGAAGTGGAGAAACAAAAAGCTAAATTTGACACATTCCACACAAAATCCCAAAAATGGACTGGACTTGGCACCCTCAATTTAATATTTGGTAGCACACTTCTTGAAAAAAATAACTGAAATCAATCACTTCCTGTAACCATCACTGAGTTTCTTACACCTCTCTACTGGAATTTTGGACCACTCTTCGTCTGCCAGCTGCTCCAGGTCTCTCAGATTGGAAAGGTTATTTTTCCCAACTACTGTTTTGAGATCTCTCTACAGGTGCTCTATGCGATTGAGATCTGGACTCATTGCTGGCTTCTTCAGTACTTTCCAGCACTTTGTCTTAAACCATTTCTGGGTGCTTTTTGATGTGTGCTTTGAATCATTGAACTGCTGTAAGACCCATGACATCTGATGGAGCCCAAATTTCTGACACTGTGCCCCACATTACACCCCAGAATTCTATTGTAGTCTTTAAATTTCATAATGCCATGCACATGGTCAACACATCCAATGCCTGAAACAGCAAAGCAACCTTAAAACATCAGTGAACCTCCACCATGTTTGACTGTAGGGACTATATTCTTTCTTTAAAAGTCTCCGCGTTCTTTTTCTGAAAACAGTAGAATGATGGGCTTTACCAAAAAGCTGTAATTTAGTTTAGTCTGTCCACAGCACATTTTCCCAAAAGGATTTCAGCTTCCTCAGGTAAGTTTTTGCAAATGCCAATCTGGCTTTTTTATGTTTCTGTGTCAGCAGTGGGGTTCTCCTGTGTCTCTTACCATAGTGTCCATTTTCATTCAGATTTCAACGTATAGTGTGAGCTAACAAAGTTGTACCCTGTGCCTGAATGTCAGCTTGATTGTGTCTGGAAGTTGTTTGAGGTTCTTTATCCACCATTTGAACAATCTTTCGTTACAATCTTTGATTACGTTTTTCTCATTCGTCCACATCCAGGGAGATTAGCTACAGTGCCATGGGCTGTAAACTTCTTGACAATGTTGTGCACAGTGGACACAGGAACATTAAGATCTGTTAATTTATAACGGTGAGTTTAATTACAAATTACAGGAGCATCACAAACTTGGAATGCAATAGTTTCATACAATTTTGAGAAGGTGCCAATAATTTTTTCCAGTCCATTTTTGGGGTGATGCTTGGAATGTGTCAGATTTGGTTTTTTGTTTATCCACTATTTTTGTGTCATAATAATGCAAACTAAAGAAATAAACATGAAAATGCCTAAACATTTGCAATTGCAATAATTTTCTGGGCAAAGTGGTGCATTATCTGACAGAAATGCAAGGTTGCCAATATTTTTGGCCATGACTGTATACTGCTTGATTTGACATATTTAATATATCAAAAGGGTTTCTTCTATGTGTTCTGCATAGAGTCAATAGCATAGTTTACAACATTAAGCTGCTCAGATCCTGAAAATACCCTTCCCCTACATGACTAAACACAGCCCAGAAATGCCCAGAACACTCCTGTTTTCAGGTCCACTGGAACATGGCATAGACATGAGAAATTCTGGACTGAAATTGTGGGGTTAATTTAGGGGAAAAAAATAAAGAACAGTTATGAGTGTGTTGATATAATCTCATGGTGGGTAAACATCCCTCATTTAATATTCCCTAATCTCCTATTCTACTCTTTTTTTTCTAAATTACTGCAGTATGAACCCTTCGCACCTGTAGTTCTATGTCTTGCCTGCTCTAAAAGTTAGACCTTTAGGAAAATGTCTGACAACGAGATGATGAAAAGGAAATGGGAACAATTTATGCACACTTAAGAACTTTAGAATGGTAGTACATAGCCATGTGGACCAGTGATATTTAGAAAATGCACTCTTCCTCCAACCAGCTCAAACCTTTAGATTCAGACTTCTTTGTAAGGAACACATAAAAACATGGGGGTATATTGGATTACACAAAGCATGAAAATCCAATGATAGCATTAGAGAGTTTCCAGGAAGCAATGCTTGAAAAAACTCTAGAATTATTTAAGGGAAATCTTTCTTAACAAAAAAAATTAAGCCACAAATTTAAAACACGATCCATCCAGATCAGGATGTATGACTATGGTCTGGCTTTCCTGATATGCATACAGGCTCCAAGTTAAAGACTAAAAGTTTCCAAGCCAATGGTTAGCCTAACAAGCAGGCAACTAGCATTCTATAAAGAAGGTCATCAATGGCAGCATACTTTTTTTTTGCAGAAAAATGTACTTTAAGGTCTAGATCACTTCAAAAATAGACTCCAGAAGAATCATGTGAATGAAAAAGCAGAAAGGTGGACGTGATAACATGAGTTAATATGATTGGTGTGAGGGTAGCTTGAATAATAGTATTGTATAAATGAAAAAGTGTGTTCAAGATGTAAGTGAATTTTTTAAGATTCATATGGAACTCTGAAAGTAAGTATAAAATATGTAAAAGTTAAAGAAAACCAAAGAGAGACTGATCAGGGCAGTTTTGGGATGGCACAGATGAAAATAACAAAAATATATCACGAAGCCAGGCAAAACCATATAGAGTTCAGAGTTAAAACCACTTTTTAAATTAAAGGAAAAACAAATGAGGCTGCACTCCAGAATACATTCCCCTAACAATTTTATTACAATAAGAGACCATGCACCCCCCACCTGAGTTCTATGATTATGCTGAAGTGAAATGCTTGGTTGTGCATGAATTATTAGCTCAAAGAAGTTGATTATGGGTTCATATTCTAGAGTGCGACTTCTATTTTTTTTCATTTGCATAGTCCTGGTAAGGCTGGTGTTGAGCCATGCTTAGAGCTAGCACCTAGAACCAGGGAAACCAAACTTCTAGAAGACCTGCAGCAGGGCTCCAGGTTATGCAATTAGGTGGTTTCACGTTCTGAATTATAGTAAATGGTATGGCATATTGAAATTGAAGGGGAAGAAAGAGAGTAAAAGATGAAGTCATAATATTTAGAGTGTGGGAGCAAATTGGGCCACATCTGGAGAATTCTACCGTTTGTATTATTATCTGTTTTTTTGCCAATTATCTGTGCAAGGTCATATCACTCTTAGATCTGTGCTGTCATCAATGCTTTATGCTAATGATCAACTTGTAATATCAGTCAAGGTATCTGGCAACACCACACATTTTCTAAGAATGTTTATGCCAAATAAGGGATTCCATGTGAGCCTGAAAAAAAGATGCAAGATAATTAACAACCTGGTTTTTATCCTTAATAGGAGAAACATTCTTTTAGAGAAACATTAGTAGATTATTGATCAAATAAAGTTTTTTGGAGCCTCATTTCACATTCTGATTGTTCCCTTAAATAACGCATATTTGCTTTATTCTGTGACTCTTTACCTAAATATTGTTAGTTCTCAACACCCGCTTGTATTTGCCATGTTCACTGCAGTATGTGTCTCGAATGGGAAAACATACTCCCATGGAGAATCTTGGCACCCCACCTTGCGAGCCTTCGGAGTAGTGGACTGTGTGGTGTGCACGTGTAACTTCACCAAGCAGGAGTGCAAGAAAATTAGCTGCCCAGAGCAATACACATGCAAATATCCTCAGAAAGTTGTTGGTAAATGCTGTAAAGTATGTCCAGGTAAGTTCACTAAAAACTTGACTTAAAGCAAATGTGTCAGCTTTTTTAAATGTTGAATTCGAAATGTCCAGTTAAGCAGCTTTTCTTTTAGGGTTCATGTCGACAGGTGTCCTAGTCAAAACGCAGTGTTTTCCATTCGAGGGACTTGCGGCATTTGACATGAAAAGGCTGCAGTTTGCAGTTCAAAGAAACCCTAACAGAGTATGCTGCATCAACAGAAATGCAGGTCAACACAAAGCATGTCAAATGCCACCTCTGAACGGCCATGTCTACTGCTTAATTAAAGCAATGATATTTTGCTAAGCTGCCTTTGGCATGCGTTCCAAATGCACATCAGTCACAGGAAAACAATGTTCATCAACATCAGTCCTCAATTAGCCATAATATGTTCTTTGGTACACCACTCAGATCCTTTACAGAGGACTGACTTCTTAAATGTTAAGTTCCAAGACTAAGGGTTGGAGTCCTGTGGTGTTTAGTTATTTCACTTTATGGAGGCTTGTGTATATTCTGTTATCAACTTTTTACTTAGTTTTTTGTTTAAAGAGAAACGCCACATAGAAAATATGAACTTTACCTATTTTGGTATATTTGAAAAAAAAAACTTAATGGATTTTTAAATACAACTAGTATATGCACTTACAGTAAAAAAAAAAAAAGGGAAATGGCTAAATATAAAGTCTAAATACATATATGAGAATTAATTTACCTACAAATGATTTGTGATTCTGTGTAGCCAGTCCTGTGATCCAGGCACCCTTTTTAGACACCACAGATAGATCTACTGCAGTTAAACAATAGAGATTGTGTTCTGCTTTTACAAGCTAAGCAATGAAAATGTGATCTTTATGTGATCTTTATACCTGATCCAGTTGTAGTTTAAGTTACAGTCTCAGTAGCTATAGAGACAGTAACTCGATCCAAATGACATTTTACAGGTTGAAGAAAGATTAAATCCAAAAACGTGTGCAAATCATACTGTAAGAAATGAAAAACAATGTTTTTATTCCTTCATTTTTCAAAAAATTGTGACAAAAAAATAACCACTGTAAAAAACTCCCCATGCATATTACTAAGTACTTTGGACTGTCTACTTTCCAAAAAGGGCTCATTTGGGGGATATTTGTACTGTCCAGGTATTTTAAGGCCTTAAGAAATGAGATAGACCATCAATACATATATACAGTTGTGCTCAAAAGTTTGCATACCCTGGCAGAAATTGTGAAATTTTGGCATTGGTATTGAACATATGACTGATCATGCCAAAAAATGCTCTTTTATTGAAGGATGATGATCATACAAAGCCATGTATTATCAAATAGTTGTTAAGCTTCTTTTTAAATCATAATGATAACAGAAATCACCCAAATGGCCATGTTCAAAAGTTTACAAATCCTGGAATGTTTGGCCTTGGTACAGACACACAAGGTAACACACACGGGTTAAAATGCCAATTAGAGGTTAATGTCCCACATCTGTGGCTTTTTAAATTGCAATTAGTGTCAGTGTATAAATAATCAATGAGTTTGTTAGCTCTTACATCGAAGCACTGACTACGCTAGATACTGAGCCTTGGGGATCAGAAAAGAACTGTCAAAAGTCCTGCGTAACAAGGTAATGGAACTTTATAAAGATGGAAAAGGACATAAAAAGATGTCCAAAGCCTTGAATATGCCAATCAGTACTGTTAAATAACCTATTAAGAAGTGGAACGTTCGGGGATCTCTTGATACCAAGCCAAGGTCAGGTAGACCAAGAAAGATTGCAGACATAACTGACAGAAGAATTGTCCTTGACTCAAAGAAAAACCCACAGGCAACCTCCAAAGAAATACAGGCTGCTCTGGAAAAAGATGGTATGGTTGTGTTTAAGGAGTTTTGACAGTTCTTTTCTGATCACCATGGCTCAGTATCTAGCCTAGTCAGTGCTTCCACGTAAGAGCTAACAAGCTCATTGACAGATGTGGGACATTAACCTCTAATTGGCATTTTAACCCGTGTGTGTTACCTTGTGTGTCTGTACCAAGGCCAAACATTCCAGGGTATGCAAACTTTTGATCATGGCCATTTGGGTGATTTCTGTTATTATGATTTAAAAAGGAGCCAAAACAACTATTTGATAATAAATGGCTTTGTATGATCATCATACTTCAATAAAAGAGCATTTTTTGGCATGATCAGTCATATTTTCAATATCAATGCCAAAATTTCACAATTTCTGCCAGGGTATGTAAACTTTTGAGCACAACTGTACCATAGATTGCAGATTCTATAGCTTTCACACAGACTAAATAACATACACAGATTTGGGTTATTTTTACCAAAGAAATGTAGTAGACTATGTTTTGGCCTATGTTTATGAAGAAAGATTGTTTATTTGCAAACTTTTATAAAAGAAAAACCATGTTTTTTTTCACAATTTTCAGTATTTTTTTGTTTATACTTCAAAAAATAAAAAACCCAGTGGTAAATAAATGCCGCCAAAAGAAATCTCTATTTGTGTGAAACAAATTATAAAAATTTCATTTAGGTGCAGCATAGCATGACCGGGCAATTGCCAGTGAAAGAAGCACAGTGTTACATAGCAAAAAATGCCCTGGTCATGAAGGGGATCAAACATTCCAAAGGTCAAATGGTTAAAAATCTGACAGAATGTTTTCATATCCCCATTCTATCCAAACCAAAACCAAAAATGTTTTGGCCTACAGTATGCTGAGCTTGAATGTTACTTAAAATATATGTGAACCCTTACCTTCTAAAACAACCCATTCAGTTTAAAATAGAAATTAAAGGAAAACATCTGTGTATATGTATAAATATATTTCTTTTTTATAAGTGATCATATAATCTCCGTTCTCAGTTGCATAAGGGGTTTGGAGAGGTGGGGTGGAGAAATAGCAATACACTGATCTTACCTTTGAATGGTTGTGCAAAGGGGTGTGTCTTTACAGGTCTTCCCATTCCAGCTGCTGGGATGGAAGTGCTCTCATGCCCAGCATGGTCAGTTTTTTAATAGGGGGGCTATTATATATATACTGTATATATATGCCTTCATATTAGTGGTCTAGTATTCAGTATAATAGGTTGATCCTTGAACATAACAGGAGAAATACATGAAGAACAAGCACAACTGTGGCCATTCATCACAGGCTGTGTACTGGAGTTTCCTCCCCCATCATTTTTTTTCTCCTGATGTTGGAGAAAACTTGTCAGTAGTGACTCATGATAGCAGAGGAACAAGTAGGCAGAGAGAAATGACAACTTTGGAGAGAGGCAAATACATAGTATAGAAAGATGTGCTTTATTTACATTTCACCACTTTAACTGCTTCAAGCGTCAATCTGGGAGGATGTATCCATATGTCCTCCCACTGTCTGAGCTCATGGGCAACCTTGGGGCTGTCCAGTCATATGATGGCTGTGTCCCTTGGACCCTGTGCATAGCTGATCAATAAACTGTTTCTCTGATTGGCCCTTGAATCACATGATGGCTGTGTCAAATCACAGCCATCACAAAATGTAAACAGATGCCACATGTGTCTGTATGGGCTCTCCTCCTCTTTAAACAGAGAGCACCTGTGAGGAGGAGAGCAGATCTGTGCAGTCCATCAGGGATCTGTGTGTAACCACTGATTTTACTGTGCAGTTACACACAAATCACACACAGTGCAGCCATCTATCACCAGTGCTCCAAGCAGCAGCTGTCACAGTGTCCTGGTGCACATCAACATCTGCACCAGTATCCCATCAACATCTGTCAGTTTACCAGCACACATCAACTTCTTTGACAGTGTCCCAGTGCACAATATCTGCAGTAGTGTCCCAGTGCACAACATCTGCAGTAGTGTCCCCTTGCAACATTAACATCTGTCAGTGCCCCCAGTGAACCATCAACATCTGTCAGTGTTCCTAGTGGACTGTCAACATCTGTCGGTGTCCCTAGTAGACCATTAACATTTGTCAGTGTCCCTAGTGGCTCGTCAACATGTGTAGATATCCCTAGTGGATCGTCAACATGTGTCAGTGTCTATAGTGAGCCATCAATATCTGTTGGTGTTTCTAGTGGACCATCAACATCTGTTGCAGTGTCCCATTGCACAACAACACCTGCAAGAGTGTTCCAGTGCACAGTCAACATCTGTTGGTATCCCCAGTGCACATCAACATCTGTTGGTGCCCCAGTAAACCATCAACATCTGTCAGTGTAATAGTGCATATGAACATCTGTCACAGTGCAACAACATAATTTGCAATAGTATCCCAGTGCAAGATCATTTGGTGTCCCAGTTAACTATTGACATCTGTCAGTGTCCCAGTGCACCAACATTATCTGCAATAGTATCCCAGTGCAACATATTTTGGTGTCCTGGTGGACCATCGGCATCTGTCAGTGTCCCAGTGCACCAACATCATCTGCAATAGTGTCCCCAGTGCATGATCAACATCTGTCATAGTGTCCTAGTGCACATCAACATCTGTCATAGTGTCCCAATACAGTATCAACATCTGTCACAGTGTCAGCAGGACAGCATCATCATTTGAATGCCATGTTTAAAAAGTTGTACACCACCAAGGAGGCATTCCAGATTGTGAGTATGACAGATGAGAATAGTGGGGAACTCTCACTGTCAGACTCAGATTTTGAATATGAACCCATCGAAAGCAGTGGGTCAGTAACTGATTCAGAGAAGAAAGGGGTCCCAACAAAAGTGATTTAGGCAATTTTAAGGAGGAACAGGCATCCACCAGCAGTGCTGTACGTCCTGGTGAAGTGGTGAGCACTAGCAGCGCAGTACACCCAAATAATAGGCAACTTTGTATAATAAAAAATACATTTTAATTTTTTTCCACATTTTACAAAATCTTGTGGCAAAAAAAATGACATGTTCAAAATACTCGTTATGCCTCATAGAAAATACATTGGGGTGAAAACATATCCCACATGTGGGCCCTTGTTAGTTTCAACTCATGCCAACTCAGACAAGAAAGTCATAAAACTAGCTAAATTTACCTTCCTTGCTTCTGTCTGACACAGAAAAATGTACTGCAGCCACCTTAAAAATGTTTGTACTTCCAATACAAGAAAATGTGACACCCCTCCTGCCTTCCCATAATGCACTCTTTGTACCAGAGTGGCCAAACTACAGGCTGGATTTTTATCACATAGCATGAGGTGTGTCTCACAGTATATATCAACTGTCAGCATTGGTGTTTGGTCAGAATATTTGTGGAAGTAGCAGTTAGGATCTGAGGGTAGGGAGGGGAACCATGCTTAGTGTTCCTGCCATACTTTAGGGTTTTTCTTTTTTATATACTCAGGTCTGTGTTTAAGGTCTGATTCACAAAAACAGATTTTTATAGTTCATCACATAAACTCTCATCAAGAGAGTTTCTCTTTATTATTACAAGTAAATAGATGGTATTCCTTATTCGTATGCAGGTGCATGTCCAACCTGGCATAATGGCTTTCCTTACCACTGATGTGATACATTCAGACTGTTCTCTTTATCACTATGTCACTCTCCCTGAAAGCAGAAACAAAGTCAGACTATCTGAGATCAAACTGTACAGGTCCTCTTTAACTAGTGAATTGCAAGATGACTAAATGCCGAAGACCTGTCTGGCAGAGGGAAGCTTATGTATCATATTCTTCTACATTCTAGTTCAATATTTTGGACAAACAGCAGCTTTACTTGGCTGGTGAGAATGTTAAATTCTTGATGACTTTCCCACAGGTCAGCTGAGGATATTCCATTGCTTAGATTCATTGCTAAGATAAAGCAGTCATCTCTATTCAGTTTACAATCACTGGCAAGACATACAGCTTTCATTTGGGCCCAAAATTGACACTAATATCTGAGGGCAGGTCATATGGCTTGAAGACCTGTTTTTTAAGAGTCCTCCATTAATGGCATCCAGACTTCTCTTCTTATTATATGAATGCGTATACAGGATATCTAGTTAGGTCCTGAAAAGCTGAGAATCATTACTTTCATATCATTTTTACATACTCTATCATTTGCTATAAAGCAATCAATTAAATATCAGTACATACATAAAATGGTAATTATCATTAGCTGAAATTAGTCTATTAGACAACATATAATCAGTTCCTTTTCATATCCACATACTCTCTATAAAAGAAATTACTATAATATGGTTATACATAGGCAAATGTGTAGCGCTCTTTAACCGCTTCCTGACCGCCCTATAGCAGATATACTGCTACAGGGTGGCATGGGTGTGCAATATCATGTATATATACATGATTTTGCGTCTCCGGGTTGGGTGCCTCCCACCTGCGCCTCCATTCTCGGGTGCGGCTGTCAATCACTGGGTCTCGGCCGTTATTACTCACCGGTGCCTGGTGATTGCCAAGCATCTCCAACGGGGAGGAGAACTATATGTAAACAATACAGTTCTCCTCCCTGTCAGCTCTTGCACACTGCTTTGGATGGCTGTGCTGTGATTACAGTGAAGCGCACACACAAACACAAGTAAAACAGCATACAGCACACGGTTAACCCTTTGATCTCCCCTCATGTTAACCCCTTCCAGGCCCAGTGCCATTAGTACAGTGTCAGTGCTTTTTTTTTAACACTGATCAGTGTCAGTGATACTGTCAGTGTCAGAATGCTCGTCCCATTTCCGCTATAAGTCGCTGATTGCTGCCATTACTAGTAAAAAAAAAAATTCCAGTATCTATACCACCATTTGTAATTGCTAAAACTTTCATGTAAACCAATTAATTTACACTTATTGGGATTTTTTAAGCAAAGACATGTAGCAGAATACATTTTAGCCTACATTTATGATGAAATTTGATTTTTTACATTTTTTTTACTGGACATGTTTAACAGCCAAAAGCCAAAAATATTGTTTTTTCTCAAAATTGTTGGCCTTTTTTTATAGCGCAAAAAATAAAAAACACGCAGACAGTCAAATGCCACCAAAAGAAAGCTCTATTCATGGGAAAAAAGGACATACATTTCATTTGGGTGCAGCGTTGCATGACCGCGCAATTGTCAGTTAAAATAGCAGTGCCATAACGCAAAAAATGGCCTGGTCAGGAAGGGGATGAATCCTCTGGAGGGTAAGTGGTTAAGAATAGACATTATAATAAACATACAATAGTGAATGCAATGCAAACAAAGTAAGTGCAAAATCCAAACACTAACTCAATATACAGTAAGCATAAGTCCACCACACTGATTGTGAAATATTATGTAAAAGTCTGATAAAATTATATATTGTGTAATAATAACTTCTTGTGACCCCTTAAGTTCTCCAACACCCAGTGAATCACCATCAGGACAGTCCTTTGCTGCCATCTAAAAATATGCCTCTTACTGAATCCAGAGACCCCTTAAGGAGGTCACAATTAGCTTTAATTGTTCTGCTGTGTTGTGAATACATAGGGGTTGGTTTATTAAAGGTGAATATACTGTGCACTGCATGACTTTAGATCCGAGGGGAATGTTTGAAATAAGGTGAACCTCTGCTGATTTCTTTAATCCAACCATGTGCAAGCAAAAAATGCAGTTTTTTTTTTATTTTCCTTGCATGTTCCCCTCAGATCTTTCAGTGTACTTGCAGTGCACAGCCTATTTGCCTTTATTAAAACAACCCCATTATGTTTACAGTAAATTTGGATTAATTTTACGTGCTTACATTATATATGGCCTTTTCTTTGATGAGATACATGTAACATGAGCATTCCCGGAAGTAAAGAGGAATAACCTGAGGTTGTCAGAGTGATTCTCTTGCGGTCTACCATCTCTTTAATATTACAGTAGAGCGCTTGTGACCTCCATAATAACGGGTCTCTGGATTCAGTAAGAGGTGTATTTGTAGTGGTGGTGGCGGTGAAGGAGTGTCCTCACTGTTGATTCATGGGTGTTGGAGAATGTAAGTGCTCACAAGAAGTCATTATTACACAATATATCATTTTAGCAGACTTTTACATATTATTTCACAATCAGTGTGGTGGACATAAGCTTATATTGAGAATGTGTTTAGATTTTGCACTTTGTTTGCATTGCATTCACTATTGTTTGTTTATTATATTCACTGTTCCGAAAGGGATAGCGCTACTAATTCGTCTATGCATATATGTTTTTATCTGTTTGTGGATACTAGTGGAAGCAGCTATCTTGACTGTGGTATTGCGTACACATTTTGTTTTTGTTTATATTTTTTTTTTATATTTTTTTGATGTTTTGTTGATTACATTAGCACAGAGTTCACTAGGGTCTAGCACAATAATATGATTATAATCTCTTAATTATCCCTGAAGCCATATACAAAAAGAATTTTAAAAGACTGCTGTATTACAAAACTGGATCAAGATTTATGGAGTATATTATCTAGCTGCAAACATCTGGGAAATATATATTGGTTTCTTTAATATACAAACTACATGTATAATTATGTGTACTAAAAAATGTTTTGTCATTTAGCACTTTAATTCTTTTGTAGTGCCCCATTAGGCTACTAGTTGGTTAAAAAATAGTTTTTGGCCTCCCTGTAGTTAGGGAGAGCAACAATTGTTTAGTTAGGTCTGCTCTTCTGGTATTTACTCAGCTTCTTCTCCCTGTATTCCGGGGACCTGGAGCATAGTGGGTGGGAGAGCACAGAGTACAGCCTACCTCTCCAGCCAATCTCTGGTCAATATGGTGAGTGTCCAGCAGGGGGCTGAGGGCGGGTATAAATAGCTTGGAACCCAGAGCTGAGGGTTGTTTCCTGGGGAGGAGTAATACCCTTCCTGAGGGTTGTAGCATCCTTGCGAAAGTCACCTCCAGCTGCAAGAATTTTTTATGGGTCCCAGCTATTGTTTGGCTGGGTGACCTCTTTTCTTTTCTCCTGAGCATTTGCAGAAAGCTTCCTAAGGATCCAGGATACAGGCAATTGGAGTACAGAAACTGACTGATAAAGCAGGCGGCTACACAGTATACAGGACACAGTGAGAACCAGCCTTCTGGACTTAGAGACTTTCTTTGGCCCATTTGGGAGATGTATGTTATTGCCAGTACACTCAGCACTGTATTCCTGTTGAGGAGTCCCTGTTTAGTACTATTTTGTCTACACTTCACAAAGGGAGTGCCTTCACCCTGAAGTATTAGTTCAAAATTGGTGTCCTCTACAACTTGCTTGAAGTTCATTAGCGTATACCTAGGCTCACCCTCCGCCCAGTGAAGAGCTGTCACAGTAATTTAATTTAATTACACTAGCAGCCTATAAACATAATAATATATCCACACTATGAACCTCTATTATTCATTGCTGTAGGGAGTCATTTTTATGTGGATATTAAAGTTTATTTTGAAGTTTAGTTTGAAGGAACTAGTCTCCTATTTTCTATGACAATATCTTCTCTGTATGTAAAAGTGTGCCAATTTTTTTCTAGGACATATTGATTGTAGAATCATAGCAGAACTAGAATTTCTAGAAAAAAATGTTTGTTTTTTTATTTCTAGAATGTGTTGCCTATTTACTTTTTTTTCTGTTACAGAGGAAATCCCAGATCCACATTCAGGTGACAAAGACTACTTATGTGAAGAGACCATTCCAGTGTTTGAGTCTGTGTTATTAGAGGAAGGAGAAACAGTCAGGAAAATAGCAGTGGTGACAGAAGATCCTTCATTGGCAGAAATTCATGTGTGGATAATCCAGAAAGGTAATCAGCAATATGGGGTTTGTAAATGCTGCTTTTTGGCTACAGCATTTAGTTATGCCAGACATGATGAGACACAAATGTACTGTTCCGTTTGTATAGACAATGAACTTTTGTTGTTCAGGTGTTCTGCGCCAGTTTTACACTGAAAAAATGTCAAAAGAAGAATTTGAAGAACAGCAGGAATTCAAACAGATAACAAGGACAACAGCAAGTGAGTTCCCACTTCTCTTAGCATGAAATTATAAAGATCCAGTGTATCTGACTGTATCTAGTTTATTTATAAGCAAAGAGTAATTTGAAAAGTGAGTAACAAATATCAGAATCAGAAATCACCTTTTTCTGATCAAACCACAGTAATAAAAAAACAGCCCTCTGAATTTACAATCATTTTTAAAGTTATTCTTAATGGCAAAATAATGCAGGCTGACATTTTGAAATATTATATATATAAGAAATTTTATATATATATATATATATATATATATATATATATATATCTTACTCTAGAGTTCAGTGGCAGTGTACTTTACACCACTGCATCTGACGCTTTGCATTGCACTTGGTGATGTAAGGCTTGGATGCAGCTGCTCGGCCATGGAAACCCATTCCATGAAGTGCTCTACGAACTGTTGTTGTGCTAATCTGAAGGCCACTTGAAGCTGGGAGGTCTTTAGTTGTTCACTCTACAGTCACTTGGCGGCTTCTGTGCACTGTGTGCTTCAGCATGTGCTGACCCCGTTCTGTCATTTTATGTGGCCTACCACTTCGTGGCTGAGTTGCTGTTGTTCCCAGTTGCTTCCACTTTGTTATAATACCACTAACAGTTGAATATTTAGTTGCAAGGAAATTTCATGGATGGACTTATTGAACAGGTGGCAACCTATCACGGTACCACACTTGAATTCACTGAGCTCCTGAGAGCAACCCATTCTTTTGCAAATGTTTGTAGAAGCAGTCTGCATGCCTAGGTGCTTGATTTTATACACCTGTGGTCATGGAGGTGATTGAAACACCTGAATCCAATGATTTGGAGGGGTGTCCCAATACGTTTGGCAATATAGTATATTATAGTGTGTATATATATATATAAATAAAATCAAAAACATTGGTATTTCAGAGGCTGAAAATACACAATTGATGCTTTTGCTCTATATTAGATACTAAAGGCAGTAAAAATTACTCAGTACTGTTTATTAACTATTACCTATTGTCTTTACCTTCAGATTATTTTTCATATTGCATGAAGTGATTGTAGCCATATTAGTGCACTAACACTTTAAATATCACATCAGCTGAGATTGTGTATTTATACTATATACAGGCATCTGATGTTTAAAACTTTTTTTCATTAATCAGTTAACACCATTACCATTAAGGGTAACGGAGTTACTATGCAAGCAGAGGCAGACCCAAATTAAATATTTGTGACTGTCCCTTCCTCCCCAGATCATGCTAAAATTCAGGAAAGCAACAGCAATATAGGAGAAACTCCCATTCTTGTTTCATAACGGCATTTTATATTTTTTAGCCCAGTGGAAAATCTTCAGTGAGGGAGAAGTACAGATCAGCCACATGTGTGAAACCCGAATTTGCCGGACAGAGCTGGAAGACTTGGTAAAGGTTCTGTACCTGGACAAGACTGAAAAGGGTCATTGTTGAAAGCAAAAACACTGAACGGGAAAAGAAAATCAAAGGCAGCCTAAAGACATTGGATTTGTAGCTGGACTGCAGGCTGATTCTGCTTAAGTCAACACTGTCGCCAAACCCAGAATGCAGGGACTATTAAGCATGGCGTGTTGCAGAAACGTAACTGGCAGATTCAAGTGTGTAGGAGTCTGTGAGCAGTTACATTCTTCCTCTTATGCCTTAGAGGGCTGGCACAACTATGAAATAAACACACAGGTTTCTTCTTTATGAGCAAAAATGTTTATTTGGAAAGTGAAAATTAATGGAATAAGCATAACTTGATAGAAGGATGGAGGGAGGTTATGTAGAAAATACTGAGCTGTTCCGTAAGAGTCTGTGTCTGTCTATACCTGGGTGAACAGCTGTCTTGTTGGCTAAGTGTCACATTTAATAACAGTGATACATTGTATTGGCATAGACACAGCTCTGCATGATTTTGCCACTCAATGTGAAATTGTTCACTTATTATACATCCTTAAGTTGCATAAAGATCTCCATTCTTGACCTTTAATGGTTGACTGAGCGTACTTTGTACAGGTTTTATATTGTAGTACAATCTGACATTAACATGAATAACAAAGTGCCCTACCATCATGACCACAGTGCTTGCCCAAATATTTTTCAATGTAACTATTTAGCCTTGCTAGAAACATTTTTTTTTAATGACTTTTGATATCACTATGACTGGGTTGGTTAGATATATATAATGGAATAAATAACCTGGCCAGTTATGGGGAGAAAATTGTTTTAGTGCTTTGTCTTTTTTATATACAACATGACAAATGGCATGCTCACTTCCATAAAGTTAGCAGAATTAATTCATGGGTAAAATATATTGTTCTTAAAGAGTTATTAGACAAATGTTATCAATCGATGAAGCTGTTATGGACAAGTGTTTAAATCTGAATTACTTAAAACCCCCAGAACATTATATATTTTCTGAACACAGGCCTTGTAGAATAAAAAGGTGGTAGTTGCAGTTTTTCCTGTTGCACAATATTTGCGTAACTGTTTAAAAATCTATAATTTCAGTAACAAACACTAACATGAGATTTAATTGCACATCAACACAATTTAATTCCCTTTTTTTTTTTACAAAATAAAAGATGAGTGTCAAGTAAGTAGATTCAAAATACATTAAGCCTCCAAACTGTGTGCCCAAAATGGAAAAAAAATTATGGTACCCAAAATTATGAATAGATAATAGGCACTTTAAATGCCTTTACAGCTCACCAGTTTACAGTAAACCCTAAATGAGGAACCTAGAATTATTGCTCGTACTCCAATCTTCATGGCAATATACATAAATGTGCATGACCTGTTTGCACTTGTGGGTATGTCTAGGGTAATAGGGGTGGGTTTTTTTTAAAGGTAAAAAAAGACAGGGGTGGTTTTAATTTTGTGTTATTTTTACAAATTTTATTATAATTGTATTTTTTTTTTTGCTTTTTTTCACTTAACAAACCCCCAAGTGATAGCATTGGGCAGATGACACATTCTCTTAATGGAGAGATCAGGGTCTATTAGATTTCAGAGTAACAAGTTCAGACAAATAGGCAAAGGTTCAAGTTAGGCACCAGATAGATGAGTAACAGGGAAAGAGTTAAGGGAGAAACCAAGGTAGGAAACCAGAATACACAGGAATAGTGAATGAGGTGCAATCCACCAGGAATTTCTTTTAGAAACAAAGATTATCAAATTTTTTAATTTTCAAAGCAAAAATACAATGGATACAATAAGCACCACCAGGAATTTCTAAGAACTCATTCACACCAACCCCACTTAAGTCAAATTTGTTACATTACAGAGGCGCATTTTGAGGTGTATAATAGCTTACCAATCTTTTACCCAAAAAGCAACTTTTTTCATATGTAACTGTCAATAAGAAAGGGTAATATAAACTTTTCTGTTTATGTAAAATGTATCCAGTAAGCAGGAGAAGACTGCTATTTCAGCTGTTGTGAAATGAAATTTCTGCTGTGCTGCATTTCTTAATAGCTGCAGATGAAAATAAAAGTGCCATTTTGTATCACTGAGACTCATACCTCTTTGCCACAGTGCCATAGATTTTCCCAAATCTCTAACAGAGGAGAGAAGCCACATTTCTTAAAATGTAGCATAGGAAAGCAGGAACTTTTCAAACTGATGTCACTTTTCAGAAGAAAAAAGAAAAAACTGTGGCATCAGGTTATAGGTTCTGAGACACACAATATGCATCTTGCTGCCCATTCATTTGACAAATTGCTAGCAAAGGAAACTGACAATTTACTTTTGTTTTAGAGAAGAATCACTTGTGGTATTCTGTCTAATATTACAACTTTTACTTCTTTCAAGGCACATTGACTAGACCAGAAAAAGAGGAAATAAACATGACCTTTTAAAATCTTATAAAACTGAATTTTAGTGAAAGTATCTGTAGAAGTGGGAACAACGTAATCAGAACTTGGGTTGCACAAGGATGTATGTATACTGTTCAAGGTTGGGTTGCACAAGGATGTATGTATACTGTTCAAGGTTGGGTTGCACAAGAATGTATGTATACTGTTCAAGGTTGGGTTGCACAAGAATGTATGTATACTGTTCAAGGTTGGAGTGCACAAGGATGTATGTATACTGTTCAAGGTTGGGTTGCACAAGAATGTATGTATACTGTTCAAGGTTGGGTTGCACAAGAATGTATGTATACTGTTCAAGGTTGGGTTGCACAAGGATGTATGTATACTGTTCAAGGTTGGGTTGCACAAGAATGTATGTGTGTATACTGTTCAAGGTTGGGTTGCACAAGAATGTATGTATACTGTTCAAGGTGTGTAGCTCACTTCGGTCCCCAGGGATTTTGCAGTGGAGTCTGGTCAGGCTAAATGCATTCTGGTGAAATGCTGTGGTCTGGAGTGCAGTGATTTTCTTTTATGACTTGACTTGAATTTGGGCTTGTGGGTGCATTGAATTACATTAGAATGGTAAACAAACATTATTTTATTTCACTTCTTTATTTGGGCCTTTGTTTTTCCTTGGTGCAGCAGGTGACTCATACACCAGTGTAAGAAGACACCAACTGATTAGTTCCACATTCAAAATGTTCTTACATTTTTTCCGAATCCCCACATCTAAATTTCTGTTCCTCAAGACTGTTGCCTGTCTTTGGCCATCTACATTTTCTACCTAGCCATTCTGCCAAAAAAATATGTTCTACACCACCCACTTCATATCCCACATGGACTTGCACATACCTGATCAATTACAAAAACTGTAGACTTTAATACCAATGCCTTTGGCTTCAGGAGGAAAAACCAACCTAATAATTTCCTACTCTGTCGTCCAAAACCCCAAGAACTTACCTGGGATTTAATTCCCTTTGAAAAGTTCAGTGCATCCTTTGGACTGATTTTAGGCATTCTTTCCTTATCCTATCAAATCCGCTTAGATTGCAATCTGTCCTATCTACAAAATATGTTAGAGATCTAAACAGCTCCTTTTCACAAAAGCAAAAATCTCATATCATTCATTTAATTCACCATGCTGCTAACAGCAATACATACCTGGAAATGAGTTATAAGCTCATCTCCAGATGACATAGAACTCTGTAGAAGCTCTCCCACCTATTCACAGGCTCCTCCGATCTGTGCTGGATATGTGGGAGCAGAAAATGTACGCTGCTGCATACATTTTTGGATTTCCCCAAACTGACTTACTTTTGGTCACAGGTTACTAAAATGTTTCAAATGCTTACAGATATAAACCTCTGTGACAACCCAGCAACGTGTCTGTTCCATGTCACTCTTATTCCTAGATCTAAACACAGAACATCCTTGATGATCCATCATCTTAGGGCAGCTAAATTGTGTATCCTGAGTACTTGCAAACAAACCGACCCCTCAGTGCTAGATCACTGGGTCTCTAGAATAAATGATATAATGCACATGGAATACCTCATAGCTGCCCTAAGAGACACGTCCAATATGGTTTCATTGGTTTCTGTATAAACACTGTACTAGACGGGCTGGCTCACTCACCTTAATGGGACTCTTAATATGGCTTTACTCTTATCTTGAACCTGAGGAAGAAAAGAAAACAATGGGTGAAGGGGACTTTAGCTTCACTGCATAGTACAGGGAACCCATTACTAAAAAATAAACACAGCTTTAATATTGTCAGATTAAAGCATAGAATAAAAAGATAATGCACAGACCGTACAATTAATTAACATTGGCACGTTGGCACCATGCAAAGTCTCAAGTTACACTGTTGACTTTTGTAGTTTTATCTTGAATCTGTCCATCTTACTCTCTTACAAGACTTCCACTTCCCCTCCGGGTAGCGTAGGTGGCCACAGCCAGTCACCCCCCCTTCCTTGTCCCTCCACCATACACAAGCAAACTCTTCTCCCGCCTCATCTGCACCTACCTAGCTCCCCATTCAAATTAAAATTTCTTCAACAGCTTTGTTGTGATATTGTCATGTCAAAAACATTTTTGTCATAAATGATTTTACATGTCACATCTTTGCTTTTGTTCCATGTCAAAAGCTGAATCATAAATACAGTAGACATTATTGCTAAAGGTTTGTATTTGCTCTACAAGCATACATTTAAAAAATGTAAGAGATTTGTTTAAAGTTGTATACATACAGTACATCAGTACATATCTGTTACTTTAATGATAGCAGAACCACTGGATTCCAGGTTGGGTGTAACCATGGCAAATCAAACTCATTTATAAAGCATTTTTATTTCTAAAACATGCCAGTGTTTTAATTATCCATACAACAAACAAAGCACCTTCAGCTTAATTGTCCCAGCTGGTAGCAGGAACAAAGGCAGCTCTGTTGAAGTTATGTCAAAGTTTTGAGCTGGCTGAACATTAGAAAATTTAGGAAGAGAATGGTGATGTCCAGTCATTAAGACTTTGCAACCCATGTGAGTTATTTTAAACACGATGCCTTTATCTCACAGCTGGTCCTTTGAGTGAGATGGATTCTTCAGGCTGAAAGCATCAGCTGGGCACAACAAAAGAGGGTTGCTCATTTGAAGAGAGCTGTGTGTCACTGGGTGCAGACAAGATTCCTAATGAGCTCTTGGCGAGGAATGGTGCTGCCCATTCTAACTTGTGTCCACTTCACAGTGCTGCTGATAGAGGCTGTTGTATATGTGTTAGATCTGTAAATGAGACTGGGAAACTGAATGTTGCATATTCTTTCTGGCTTTGATGTGTGTGCAACAACAATGATGATAGTTTTCAATGATTCAGTGTCTTTTCAGTTAAGCTACTAAACTTTAGAACCAGTTACAAAAGAATGATCACCAGGCCTTCAATTAGGTGGGTTTTATAAAGGCCAGTTTACAAATATGGATGTATAATAAACAGTAAGAAATATGACTAACATTTTCATATTTAAAATAGGACAAACTGAAACCCTGTCCCCTATCTACCAAACTCCCATCTAGCCCACCCAACCAGACTGACTGGACAAAGCACACCAGTTTTAATAGTTATTCACCGTGAGGTCATCATACAGGACAAGGGGGCACTCTTTACGTCTGGAGGAAAAGAAACGTAATCTCCAAATATGGAAAGGTTTCTTCACAGTAAGAGCTGTGAAAATGTGGAATAGACTTCCTCAAGAGTTAGTTCTGGCCAGCTCAGTGGATTGCTTTAAAATAGGCTTGGATTATTTCCTAGATACACAGAATATAACTGTTTTTTTATGGTTAAACTGGATGGGCTTGTCTTTTTTTTCAGCCAGACTAACTATAACTATTAATAGGAAATCACAACATTTGTCACTCTACGGCGGACTTTAAATGTACCAGTGAGCAAGACATATATTGGTCCAAACATGTGTAAATAAAATTATAAAAAAGGTCATTGTTTTATTCCATAAATGTTTTATTAATGAATATAGAAAGCATGTACAAAGAAACAGACAGGTATCATATCCTTGATATAAAAAGAAAGGTAACGTATCAAGATCATGGCAAAAGAACAGACCTTTTAAAATGGAGCATAGATCACATATAAACATTCGTCAAATGGTCATTTTTACTTATTTGTACACGCTAAAACATTTTTTTCCCCAAAACTTCATAAAGACATAAACATTATAAAATCATGCCATATGAGATCCAAGTTCAAAATTATGTCTAATTCAACATCCTAATCTATGCATTTTGTGGTGATAAACTACATCTTCAGGACTGGATTGTTGGTATCATGCATATTATTATTTATTATTATTATACAGTATTTATAAAGCGCCAATAGTTTGCTCAGCGCTGTACATTACAAAGGGAGACAGAACATGTGACAGAACAATACCAATACAATGCAAAACATGAGGGGATCGAGGGCCCTGCTCTTTCGAGCTTACAATCTACAATATACATTGATTATTCTGTCTGCAATACGTACAAACAATAAAATAAAGAATCTATACCACAACGTGTCTTAAACAAACATTTACATTCAGTATGATTTGTTCTTGATATTTACAGGTGAAACTCGAAAAATGTGAATATTGTGCAAAAGTTTGTTTATTTCAGTAATGCAACTTAAAGGTGAAACTAAAATATGAGATAGACTCATTACATGCAAAGCAAGATAGTTCAAGCCGTGATTTGTCATAATTTTGATGATTATGGCTTACAGCTCATGAAAACCCCAAATCCACAATCTCAGAAAATTAGAATATTGTGAAAAGGTGCAATATTCTAGGCTCAAAGTGTCCCACTCTAATCAGCTAGTTAAGCCATAACACCTGCAAAGGGTTCCTGAGCCTTTAAATGGTCTCTCGGTCTGGTTCAGTAGGAATCACAATCATGGGAAAGACTGCTGACCTGACAGTAGTGCAGAAAACCATCATTGACACTCTCCATAAGGAGGGAAAGCCTCAGAAGGTAATTGCAAAAGAAGTTGGATGTTCCCAAAGTGCTGTATCAAAGCACATTAATAGAAAGTTATGTGGAAGGGAAAAGTGTGGAAGAAAAAAGGTGCACAAGCAGCAGGGATGACCGCAGCCTGGAGGGGATTGTCAGGAAAAGGCCATTCAAAGGTGTTGGGGACTTTCACAAGGAGTGGACTGAGGCTGGAGTCAGTGCATCAAGAGCCACCACACACAGACGGATCTTGGACATGGGCTTCAAATGTCGTATTCCTCTTGTCAAGCCGCTCCTGAACAACAAACAATGTCAGAAGAGTCTTACCTGGGCTAAAGAAAAACAGACCTGGTCTGTTGCTCAGTGGTCCAAAGTCCTCTTTTCTGATGAGAGCAACTTTTGCATCTCATTTGGAAACCAAGGACCCAGAGTATGGAGGAAGAATGGAGAGGCACACACTGCAAGATGCTTGAAGTCCAGTGTGAAGTTTCCACAGTCTGTGTTGATTTGGCGAGCCATGTCATCTGCTTGTGTTGTGCTTCATTCAGTCCAGGGTCAACGCAGCCGTCTACCAGGAGATTTTGGAGCACTTCATGCTTCCTTCCACAAATGAGCTTTATGGGGATGCTGACTTCATTTTCCAGCAAGACCTGGCACCTGCCCACACTGCCAAAAGCACCAAAACCTGGTTCTATTACCGTGGGATTACTGTGCTTGATTGGCCAGCAAACTCACCTGACCTGAACCCCATAGAGAATCTATGGGGCATTGCCAAAAGAAAGAAGAGAGACATGAGACCGAACAATGCAGAAGAGCTGAAGGCTGCTATTGAAGCATCCTGGTCTTCCATAACACCTCAGCAGTGCCACAAGCTGATAGCTTCCATGCCACGCCGCATTGAGGCAGTAATTGCTGCAAAAGGGGCCCAAACCAAGTACTGAGTACATATGCATGCTTATACTTTTCAGAGGTCCGATATTGTTCTATGTACAATCCTTGTTTTATTGATTGCATGTAATATTCTAATTGTCTGAGATTGTGGATTTGGGGTATTCATGAGCTGTAAGCCATAATCATCACAATTATGACAAATCACGGCTTGAACTATCTTGCTTTGCATGTAATGAGTCTATCACATATATTAGTTTCACCTTTTAAGTTGCATTACTGAAATAAATGAACTTTTGCACGATATTCTAATTTTTCGAGTTTCACCTGTATAATATACAGTACACTATATTGCCAAAAGTATTTGGACGTCTGCCTTTACATGCACATGAACTTTAATGGCATATCAGTCTTAGTCCATAGGGTTCAATACTGAGTTGGCGCACCCTTTGCAGCTATAACAGCTTCAACTCTTCTGGGAAGGCTGTCCACAAGGTTTAGCAGTGTGTCTATGGGAATGTTTGACCAATCTTCCAGAAGCGCATTTGTGAGGTCAGGCACTGATGTCGGATGAGAAGGTCTGGCTCGCAGTCTCCTCTCTAATTCATCCTAAAGGTGTTCTATTGGGTTGAGGTCAGGACATGTTGGAATAAGGAAGGGGCCATCCACAAACTGTTCCCACAGTGTTGAGAGCATGAAATTGTCCAAAATGTCTTGGTATGCTGACACCTTAGGATTTCCCTTCACTGGAACTATGAGGCCAAGGCCAAGCCCTGCACAACTCCACACCATAATCCCCTTTCCACCAAACTTTACACTTGGTACAATGCAGTCAGGCAAGTATCTTCTCCTGGCAACTGCCAAACCCAAACACGTCCATTGGATTGCCAGACAGAGAGGTGTGATTCGTCACTCCAGAGAACAGATCTCCACTACTCTAGAGTCCAGTGGTGGCATGCTTTATGCCACTGCATCCGACGCTTTGCATTGCACTTGGTGATGTAAGGTTTGGATGCAGCTGCTCGGTTATGGAAACTAATTCCATGAAGCTCTCTACACACTGTTGTTGCTCTAATCTGAAGGCCACATGAAGTTTGCAGAGTCATTAGCTAAAGACCTCCAGACAGTTTGCGACTTCTTCAGTGTCTGCTTCAGCATGCTCTGATCCCGCTCTGTCATTTTATGTGGCCTACCATTTCATGGCAGAGTGTCTGTTGTTCCCAGTTGCTTCCACTTCACTTATAATACCACTAACAGCTGACCCTGGAGTATTTATTAGCATGGAAATTTCACAGATGGACTTATTACACAGCTGGCAACCTATCACGGTACCACGCTTGAATTCACTGAGCTCCTGAGAGCGACACATTCTTTCACAAATTAAGGTGTAATCCTCCTGTGCTCTTAAATTGACAATGCTACCTAACGTGGGGAGCTGCCAGCACCCAATCATATACCATATGAATAACAGACAATATTAATTAAACTGGTGCAGTGCTTATCTTTAAATGAACTATATTATAAATAAATCAATATATTTACATACATGACAATTACCTATGAATACAAAATGTGAACTGATCCACTCATGAAAAAATACATTATTGAATTTTACATGTCGGAGGAGGAGCTGATGAAGGAACGGTTGAATGTGCGGATGAAGAAGTGCTCCTTGATGTACATCAAATATTCAGTAATGAATCCTACCTGCCTACAACACCCAGTGAACTCTGCAACCGTCTGTTGAGCACTTGTTGCGTGGCGACAGAGAACTCCTCTTCTGAGACTCGAGAGAGCCAGCATGCTGTCACAGCAAATAGATCTCTTTTATGTCTTCACTTTGATCTCAATGTGAGTGGGCTATATCACATTTATACATGCCTGGAGGGGACCGTGCTGCCTTAAACGCACATCATTGAAGGGGATATCACCGCTTTTGGAAGGATATCATACATAGAGGGGAATCCTACCGTGGAGGATCCCTTTGTGATCCTACAAGCGTTTTGGCCCTTTTGGGTCGCTGCAAGGAGGTGAGGGGGCAATTCAGCCATTTAAGGATTATTTCCCATTGGTTGTTATGCACATCCACCTTATCACCTGCACGTTTGAAAAATCGTTGGATCACTTGGTGTTTTTGCACCTTTGAACTTTTTATGTATGTGTTTATTGATTTATTATATATTTGCGGTGTACGTTTTTTATATATTGTTGATTTATCAATTTATTTTTCACAGAGGATATTTATCCCTTTATAGGGATTCACGTCTTTGCCACTTTGTCTTTTAATTTTATTTTATTTTGCTATTCTTTGGCATTATCCGTCACTGTGATTTGGTTGCTTTATGTGTGATATTGGTCACGCATGAGGGATTTGTGAATATCATATATTTGGTTTATTCCCATTTATCCAGTCCCATTTGGACTGTTTTTGTTCATCACTATTTCTTATCAAGTCACCATGTTTAATCACTTTTTGACTATCACTATAGATCCCTGAGTGGATCAGTTCACTTGATTCCAGGTTTTCTGAGTTTATTTTATTTTGATTTGGTTCATACCATTTAGCTCAATCATCTTTTTGGTTTCACTATAGATCCCAGAGTGGATCAATTCACATTTTGTATTCACAGGTAATTGTCACATATGTAAATATATTAATTTATTAATAATTAGTTTTTTTAAAGATACGCGCTGCACCAGTTTAATTAATATATTATTTCACAAAGGTTTGTAGAAGCAGCCTGAATGCCTAGATGCTTGATTCTATACACCTGTGGCCATGGAGGTGATTGGAACACCTGAATCCAATGATTTGGAGGGGTGTCCCAATACTTATAGTATATATATTTTATGGCAAATATACACTTAAGTTCCAGACTATCCCACACAACAGTTAGGGACCCCATAATGGCTCTGTGGGATGGAAGATCTTGGGTGCCAAAAACAGTTTATCAGATTTTAATTTAGCCCAAAAGACCATAAAACTTGCAGACTCTGTATTTCTACAACACAGAAGAAGGACCTTTATGTGTCAAATGGACTTTAGCCATTACAGTATCTCTGGATGCCCAGACTTGCTCCCACTCCCCATAGCTGGGGTGTTCTGGGTCCCTTCCAAATACTGTACAGCTATCCTATGCCTTACATTCTCTCACTCAGTGCAACTGTGGGAATCCGTTTGTAAAATGCAGCCTCTCCATTCCCCCCCGCACACCTGTTGCCCCTCTCTTTTAACAACCCTTTATTCTTACCTTATCTACAGCCACTTCAATCTGTTTGGTGGCAGAATAAAGGCATTTATTGCATAGGACAATTCCTTGACCGGAAGGGTATACATCCCCCCCACATATTTTGTGCAGGATCTAAAGATGCCTCCATCTGAGAGTTTCCACTTTCAGAAATCCAGCACTATCTCCACTCACTACAGAAAAAGAGCTCTGATCTAACTTAGCACTCAATGTTTGAAAATAGGTGTATACAAGAGATTCTCTAGCATGGATGGATCTCGATGTTATACACAGCATTTGTCACCCTCCATTTGTCACCCCCTCTTCAAAGCCTCCTTACCAGATTGTGTGGGAAAGGGACCCAAACATTGAGGCAGGAAGATTGGCAAGCCTGGAACGTTCATATATACAGGGGTTTTATGAGTATAGCCTTGGTGGAAGCACGGTACAAAGTATACGTTAGATGTGCAGCACTACCCCAGCACTACCCTCTTGGGAGTCGCTGGAATATTTGGGCCCCCCTACAGTCCTGCACAGCTAGGCATCACACATCTTCACAAAAGCTTGCATCCAGAGTCAGAAGTCAGTCCTTGAGCTTTTGGAACTATTTACAAGCCTTCTCTGCAGCACAGTCTCTGTTGGAGAGCTAGCCAATGTCTCCTTAGTATAACCGCCCAGACCCTAGATGAACTTCTCCTCTTCACCCAGCTATCTGGAAGTATCCCTGGACAGGGGATCTGGTTCATGTCACTTTAAGAGTTGAACAGTCATTGAAAGGTGGCTAATCTGGTTTTCCACCAGAATGCTCCTTCCCCTATCTGCCCAGGGGTGTAGGTGTGCTCACTCAGACCCTCTCCTGTGGCTGCTATCAGGCCTATCAACTAGGCCACTCTTTCCCTGCCATACAGGTGGTTCTCTCTCAGGGGGGCGGTGAGTTTTCCAATACTGGATGTTGCTTTGCTGAAGCGAAAGCTGACCTGGATTATGCTCCACGAAAAGATAGTGAGAGTCCTACAAGATAAAAAAAAAAAATCACTATTTGAAAAAAACTCCCTAGCATGCATCACTTGCAATAAACCTCCTAGTGGTTTGCAGAGAAGCATAAATATTCATATCTCAGATTGTATTGTCTCACGCTATTGCCAGAGACATTCCCCAACAGCAGGCAGAAGCAAACAATAATACTGAGTTCAGGGAAACCTGAGGAAAGCAGAACTATAAAAACGTGCTTAGGTTGGCTACAGCCTAGCAGCATTAAATGTGTTCAAGGGACACTACTGCTTAGGACAGGGTCACTGCTCTAGCATATTTGTTTACACACTCCCCTCTGCATTCTATAAGGCAAAGGTATTTTCAGTAATAATTAGTAATCATTTACAGTAAAAATTGGCACTGGTAGTCAGTGGAGAAATATCTCATTACAGCGGTGGTCATTGGAAAAGCGCCACCTACATGGGTAGTAAGTGAAAAAACACCCCCTTTAATTGGTGGTCAGTATAGTGCCTTAATACATTGTTAGTCAGTTGAAAAATGCCCCCTTACATTGGTGGTCAATGGGATAGGTGCTACTTTAAATTGGTAATCAATGGAAATGTGCCCCCTTACAAAGCATGATCAAATTGGTGGGCAGTGGGAGAAGGATTCCTTTACATTGGCAGTCAGCAGGAGAAGGCCCCCCTTACACTAGCTGGCTAGCAAGAAGAATACCCCTAACATTGATGGTCAGTAGGAAGAATACCCAATTACATTAAGGGTTAGTGGAAAGACTATCTATACCCTGTTAGTCAGTGGGAAGAACACAATCCTTACAAACAGCTAAAAGATAATTGGTATCAGTGGTTTCCTACCCAAGAAGAAGCCCTACTATTTCCACACTACTAGCTCAGCCAAGTGATATTGGCACCAGAACTATGCAGGCACTGTCAGGTTGGGAATCAATCTGATTTCTGATGATTACTACCTCTTCTGAATACCACCTCTGGAGGCATCCTAGATGAGAAAGGTTGGTTTAGCAAGAAAAAAAAAAACACCCATTATACGAACCATCTATGCATATCTTTGACTATTACACATTTAAAAACCTGTGTAAATAGCCATATATAATTTAAATGTAATAGTAAAATATGAATGAAAAAGATATTATGTTAGTTGCCTGGAATACTGGTTTTACCACTTTCAACTTCCATAAAGATCAAACGGTAATATACTATTATCTGTTTTAGCAGAAGGTGATTAGTAATCAGACAAAAATGTTACACCTTGCTCTGTTGTGGTGCATTCCTGTGAAATCTGGCAAAAATGAATGCCAGGGAAACATCATACAGACTCCGGAGGACTCTTGGCCAGAGATTTACTGCAAAAATGTCCCTGTAAATCACTTTTAAATATTTTTAAAAAATGTAATGCATTCAGTGGTTTTCTGAGCAAAAAAAAAAAACTATTTACCATCCACTACAGAAGAAATCTGCCTATAGGAGTTTGAATTCTTTTAGGTTGTATCTACTTCCAATAATATTATATTATTTGTTATTTAAGACCAATCTCTACTTTAAATAAACTTACATTATAATGTCACTGCACGATGCATAACACGACAAAGCTACAATGTTGTATTGCAGTTTGGGATGTACTGCTATTACTCTGTAATATTAGAAGGATCACTAAATTATATCACTGGCTGTTTTCAAGGGTAACGTGCTGTGACCACACAAAACACACACTGGAAAACATTTTTACAGGTATAAAAAAAAAAAAACAGTTAAATTAAGATTTGAATTTGCACAGCAAAGTATATCCATATGTGATATATTGTGAACTTACTGTGGCCTTCACTGCTTTTTTTATTTGTGTAATTTATTAATTTGTTTACAGGAATAGGAAAGAATGATGTCACCCTAAAATCCACAAAAATGTAGTTTCTGGCTTCGGCTTTATCTTATATAATTAAATGGGAAAATATTATACACAGAGTTTGTCTACATACTGATTTGTATACTTTTTAAATAACACAAAACTCACAAAAATTAGCAATTCTTGTATAGAAAAGTCAAACATGTCAGTACACACAGCAAGCGTAAATTATTTTACTGTAACATACTCATTTATCAAACATCCCACTTGTTTGTGCATATCATATACAGTATGTGGCATTTAAACTGGCTTCCTAAAGTTTTTTCCTGCCAAACTGAAAAGATAGCTTTTTGAAGTCCGTGTTAGTTAAGCTCTGTGGTGTGTTTTCTGTATTCTGTGCATGTGCTGTTTGTTCAGTATATGCCGTATATACTGTGCTGGATAGATGCTGTGTTGAGTGCTGTGTACTTTCCAGGTGCTCTGTTGTGTGATAACATGTGTTTAGCCAGGTACTTGGCTAGGAATAATGCAGGCCATAGATGGGTCGAAAATCGGCCGATTTTTCGGCCGAAAATAAAATCGGCCGATTTTCAGATCGTTAGTGGGCTATTTGTTCGGCCGTTTTTCGGTATTTTGCCGTTTTTTTTAATCGGGAAAGTTGGAAAAAATGGCCGATTTTCGCGGCAATAATGGGCTAATTGGCCGATTTTTTACCGATAAAAAATCTGCGCATGAGCAGTGACCTGCAAGAGGAAGACAAAAAGAAGAAAAAGAAGAAGAGGATGATGATGATGAAGAAGAAGAGGATGATGATGATGAAGAAGAAGAAGAAGAAAAGGAGGATGATGATGAAGAAGAAGATGAGGATGATGATGATGAAGAAAAAGAAGAAGAGGATGATGATGAAGAAGTAGAAGAAAATGAAGAAGAGGATGATGATGATGAAGTAGAAGAAGAAGAGGATGATGATGACGAAGAAGAAGAGGAAGAAGAGGATGAAGATGAAGAAGAAGAAGAAGAGGAGGAGGAGGAGGATGAAGTAGAAGAAGAAGAGGATGATGATGAAGAAGTAGAAGAAGATGAAGAAGAGGATGATGATGACGAAGAAGAAGAAGAGGATGATGATGAAGTAGAAGAAGAAGAGGATGATGATGATGATGAAGTAGAAGAAGATGAAGAAGAGGATGATGATGACGAAAAAGAAGAAGAGGATGATGATGATGATGATGATGATGATGATGATGAAGTAGAAGAAGAAGAGGATGATGATGAAGAAGTAGAAGAAGATGAAGAAGAGGATGATGATGACGAAGAAGAAGAAGAAGAGGAGGAGGATGATGATGATGAAGTAGAAGAAGAGGATGATGATGAAGAAGTAGAAGAAGATGAAGAAGAGGATGATGATGACGAAGAAGAAGAAGAGGAGGAGGATGAAGTAGAAGAAGAAGAGGATGATGATGATGATGAAGTAGAAGAAGATGAAGAAGAGGATGATGATGATGAAGTAGAAGAAGAAGATGATAATGATGATGATGATGAAGTAGAAGAAGAAGAGGATGATGATGACGAAGTAGAAGAAGATGAAGAAGAGGATGATGATGATGAAGAAGAAGAAGAGGATGATGATGACGAAGTAGAAGAAGATGAAGAAGAGGATGATGATGACGAAGAAGAAGAGGATGATGATGATAAAGAAAAAGAAGAAGAAGAAGAGGAGGAGGAGGAGGATGATGAAGAAAAAGAAGAAGAAGAAGAGGAGGAGGATGATGAAGAAGTAGAAGAAGAGGATGATGATGAAGAAAAAGAAGAAGAAGAAGAGGATGATGATGATGATGAAGAAGTAGAAGAAGAAGAAGAGGATGATGATGATGATGAAGAAGAAGAGGATGATGATGAAGAAGGAGAAGAAGAAGGATGAAAAATAGGAATTCCAGTCCGGCAAAAAGTGTCCCTGCAGAGAGCTCCGCTATTTCTTTGACAGTTCCTTGACATTTACAGAGGTTGCAACATTGTATCTATTTGTTTCCGAATAAAAACATCTGTATCCTAAATGGATACAAATAGATACATTGTTGTAACCTCTGTAAATGTCAAGGAACTGTCAAAGAAATAGCAGAGCTCTCTGCAGGGACACTTTTGCCAGCTGTAGACGGGATGAAAATTGGCCGATTTTTTTTACCATTGGTGGTAACGTCGGCCACTTGAACGACCGATTGTTCGTTTTTTTAAAAGAAAAATCAGCCGATTTTCGACCCATCTATGGCCTGCATAAGAGTGAGAGAGACACTGTGCTGCAGCTGCTTTCTATGATCTCTCTAAATTGTTCATGCTGGACTTAGCAGCATTACCTGCCTCCAGCCAGTAGAGGGAGCAGACAAGCCTAAATGATTCAAGAAACCTCTATGCTGGCCACAATGTAATGTGAAAATTGAGGTTCAGAAAGAGAGCTTTGCTATGGACTTTTATGGACCATTGGTCTACAGTTCACAGAGGGAGACAGAAATAGTTGAAAAACAGAATTGTATTTCTTATGCAGATTGAATATCTGCGTTTTGCCATGGGGGAGACTGGAAAGTCAACATCGCTGTCCAGTGTTCACCATCACTGCTGCATATCAGCAGTCTGAGCACTGAGTTCCAGGGTGCCAATAGCCAGAGATACCTAGGTGCAGAGCAGAGAGTGGACTAACTACTGTGTGTGACTGGATGGTGAGCTTCAATATCACTGGGACTGGTGAGCTGCTGCTGTGGGGATTTACTGTCTGCTTTTAGAGAGACAGAGCCCTTTATGGAACTGACTATACAACCTTATTAAGTAGCCTTATTGCTGCCTGTAGGCTTGACTATGACTATTCTTATGTGAACCAATGGTATAATTGGGCCCCAACGCTAGCCGACTTCAACTATTGCTTATGCGAAGTACTACCTCACAGGGGACATTGCACCATAGCCTAGCCATTCTCCTACAGTGCACTCTAGATTGGTTATAGCATTATTCTCATTGTAGTTAACGTTTGTATGCCTTGCTTATTGCTAATCTTACTCTAACCCATACCAATACATTGAGTTCATTTACCACTAATCTGTCTTGTGTATATTTCCTGATACTAATTCACAGTCAAGTTAAAGGCATCCACACTTGTGTTCCTATAAGTGCACGCAGTAACTTTCACTCAACCAAGTGTGCCAGAGGGGCTGAGGTTGTTCTTCGAGTCAAGGCATGGAACAGAGAACCGAAATTACCAAGAGGCTCCTTTGGGGGTAGCACTACATATGTATGTCAGGTTTGTGAAAATTGTGTGCAGTCTGAACTGCGTGCACTCTGCTGTGTGCTTTCTATGTTTTATAGGTTGTGTATGCACTGTGCTGTGTATGCAGTTTGGATTGTGTATATTATGGGCTATATACACACACGTTTTCTATATGCCGTGTACACTGTAAGCTGTATGCATTCTTTGCTGTGTGATGTGTATGTCATTTTCTGTACACTTTCCGCTTGTGCACACTATACTTTATGTGTTGCTTGCACTGTTCACTGCGTACTATGTATGTTGTTTTTATGCTGTGTACACAGTGTTCTGCATATTATGTTCTGTGTGCATTCTTGCCTGTGAACTTTGTATACTCTGTGCTGTTTTCTGTGCATTGTGTTTGCGCTCTGTTATGCATACTGTGTGCTGCCTCTTTTGCATTGTGCATTCTGTGTTTACACTGTGTTGTAGATTCTAAGTATGTGCTGTGTGTGCTCTGTGCTGTTTCTGCTGGAAGCTGTGTAGATTCTTTGTTGCTTGTCTGGTGTATGCTCTGTGTTTTGTACACTTTGTGCTCTCTGTGCTGTCTGTGTGTGTCGATTGCAGTGTGTGTTCTGTACAATGCGTGCTGTATGTTGTGTGCGCACTGTGTTGTGTACACTCTATGCTATGCACTTCTTGCACTACATATGAAGTGTGCATCCTGTGGTATGTGTTTCCTTTTCTGTGTATGCTGTGTGCTATGTATTCTTTGTGCTATATATTTCATGTATGCTGTGTATATGCTAATATACTGTATGTATGTTGTGTTGTATATGCTGTGCATGTTTTGTTCTTTGTGCACTATATACAATCTGTGCTGCATTCTGTCTATATTCTCAGTTGTTTTGGATGTCCTTTGTATTTTCTATGCTTTTCATCTGTGCATGCCTTGCTGTGTGCTCTTTAAGTTTATGTTGTATGCTATAGATAAGAAGAGAGCTCCTTTGGTTCCCAGGAGTACTAAGACTCCAAAATCAAAGGAATGCAGGGGGGAAACAAGTAATAAAATCAGCCACACTTAACATCATCTACCCCTTAATCATTCCCATGGGGGGTTAGTATAAGTATCTTATTATTAAAGGGGGCTTCAAGCTCCCAACACTCAGACCCCCACAACCACCAGGCCAGTGTTGCAGGGAAGAGGCCTTTGTCCTCATCGGTGGCGTTGTTGGCGTTGTCCGCGCACCCGGGTGACATCAGGTAGGGTGTTGTCGAATCCCCCTTTCCGCCAGTGAAGCATTGACAGCAGTCTCTTTCCCACCCCCACTCAGTCTGCCAGAACTCTGGCAGTGACACTGACAGGGGAGGCAAGCTGCCACTTGTCAGACTGTTTCCCTCGCTTGCCCCCCTTCCACCTCCTGTCAGCAGCATGCAAAAAGAGAGAGCGGCTCTCAGGTTCACCACTCAGCTTTCTGCCTGCTCCCACTCCCCATTGGCCCCAATCAGAAGATACTAGGGAAGCATCATGGGACATGTAGTCCCGGAAGATTGGCGGCCCATTGTTGGCCACATGGAGTAGCCTATAGCCCCCAGAAAGCATTGGGCCTGGGGAGAGGCTTGGGCCCAGGAAAAAGCTGAAGGAATGAGTACTACAGGAGACAGCAATAAAAAAGAGGACCATGCTGGGGAAAGCCAGAGAGAGAGTCACACTGCCCAGCACCACCAAAGAGAGATCAGTAATGAATAATGGCCTGTTGGCCATATTCATTACTGCTCCTAGGGACTGAGCCATTAGAAACTGCCTAACCTACTATCATATAGCCCTAATACTGCCTGCAGGCTTTATTGATGGCCACAATCAGGGGTGCTGTTAAAAGCCATGGGGCCCCATACAGCCGACCTGACAGGGCCTGCCTCCCCTCAAAGAATACAGTTTATTATTTTTCAGTTATGAATGAACACAGTGAGTGATTGGTACTGATCTCTTAATGTGTTCATTCAGGAAAGGATAGGGCTGGTAAATGTGACATATTTACTGGACCCTTCTCTCACTTTCCATCCTGAAGGATCCTATTGTGTGCTTGCAGCTGCTGGTGGGAAGGAGAAAAGGGAAGCTGGCAGCACTACAGGGGTGGGGGCACACAGGGGGGCCTGGGCAGCAGGGGAAACATACGGTGCACAGGAAGGGTGATGGATGAGGTGGGGGGGTTAATTACTGGAACCAATCCCCTGTTTGACTCTCTCTGCAGAAGCTGAAAGCTAGTGGGAGGGAGAGGAGAAGAAGCCGGCTCTCAGCTGCTGCAGAGAAAGCCATATGGGGGATCAATGAGTATTCTCCCCTCCCCCCCCAGTCAAGCGCTTATCACCCTTCCTGCCCACATGCAATTCATCCAGCTGCCTGGGCCCCCCTGCTGGCTTGGCCCTGTACAGGAGGACTGGTGGTACCCCCTTATCCACAGCCCTGGCCACAGTGCGTGACAACAAATTCCAATGTCAGGCTGGGGGGAAGGGGGGTGAAACCATGTTTTACAGAACCAGGTGACACCAACCCTAGTGACACCACTGGTCCTCATCAAAATGAGGACAAGATTTTTGCATGTTGGGGGCATGTGGTCTAGTAATGTTTCAGTAGGGGGAGTGAGGTGCACACTCTTCCCCCTTCTTTTCAGGACTGCCAGGCTACATGCTTAGATAAAGGTCTGGTGTAGATTTTTTTTTGAGGGGGTGGGGGACTTTTTCCTTGATATTTTTATTATGCTTCTTCTTAAAGCGGAAGTAAAGTCAGCCATCATAAATGGAAAAAACATAAGAGAAATAGGTGGAGTGATTATAATGCACTTCACTATATTCTTTGCCAAAAAATCCCATATTATAAGGGGTTTTTGCTTATTTTCAATTCTCATATCTCAACAGAAGCCATATTGGGACTCCTCTTCCTTACCCAGCTTCCGCCCTCCCTCTATGAAGATGGCTGTAACCTCGCATGTGCGCTTCATGAACTAACCAAGCCTCGCTTTCATCTTCAGTTACTGTGGGAACATAGCCCATAGCTCCCGTAATCAGTGCCGATGTTTACACCCCCTTGTGACGTAGAAAGTCATTTGGGGTGTTTAAGGTTTGAATTGTGATGCGCACAGAGCATGCCGTGAATTGCAGCTAAAAAGCACATACACTGGTGACGTAATTGGATTGAAGATTGCTCGATTGCTAAAGAATGGCACAGTTTAGACAGATTCATTAAGTTTCATATCAGAGTTGTAGGGATTGATGAGAATTGGGGAAAACCCATTTTTTTTAACTATGTACTGCATACATGGCTGGGGAATCCCAGCTGTGTAATTCTCTGTCCTCAGACTGTGAAATTTTTATGTCAGTAATATAATCATCTTTTCGATTTTTCTCTATCCTTATGAACACTACATGTCTACCAGATGCAGGGGCGGACTGACCATTTGGAAACTCGAGCACTGCTAAGGGCCCTGGGTCAGTAGGGGGCCCCATGAGATGCCCCTGGTACCTTTTTCATAGGCTATTCTGAGTTTGGGCAAGGACACAGGGGCCCCAGGATCCCCTATTGCCCGGGGTCCCATGAGTTGTCAGTCCGTCCCTGACCAGATGCACTAATATTTTAATCTCAGATTGATACCTGCCAGTCGGAAGGTACTTTTGTGTATTGTATGTGTTAGATTAAGAAACAAACACTGCATATCCTCAACAAAGACAAAAAAAAAATTATGCTTTTTTTTATAAACACATACACATAAAAAATGACACTCAAATGTTAATTGCCAGCGGCAATACTTCCAGGTAACTTATCTTGATGTTTTAATGGATGAGGCCCTCTCATTCTTTCATTATTTTTTGGCTGCATTCTCAGTGAGATTCCCAAGAACTTTCCTTTCATGCAAACAATATGTCCATAAATGTAGTTATTTCTTTTGTACACTACATTTAAGTTGCCAAGGCAATGTGTGATGCCAAAGCCATCTTGCAGAGGGCCAACATATCTGTTTTCCTATTGAAGACGATGTGCAGTCTGCTTATATGCAAAACTTCATTTTTGTTTTCCTGCTGTTGTCTCTGGTCATCTCCTGTAGTATGTCCGCAGTCTTTGGTCATCTCCTGTACTGTGTCCGCAGTCACTGGTCATCTCCTGTACTGTGTCCGCAGTCACTGGTCATCTCCTGTACTGTGTCCGCAGTCTCTGGTCATCTCCTGTACTGTGTCCGCAGTCTCTGGCCATCTCTTGTACTGTCTGCAGTCACTGGTCATTTCCTGTACTGTGTCCGCAGTCACTGGTCATCTCCTGTACTGTGTCCGCAGTCACTGGTCATCTCCTGTACTGTGTCCGCAGTCACTGGTCATCTCCTGTAGTATGTCCGCAGTCTCTGGTCATCTCCTGTACTGTGTCCGCAGTCACTGGTCATCTCATGTACTTTGTCCGCAGTCACTGGTCATCTCATGTACTGTGTCCACAGTCACTGGTCATTTCCTGTACTGTGTCCGCAGTCACTGGTCATCTCCTGTACTGTGTCCGCAGTCACTGGTCATCTCCTGTACTGTGTCCGCAGTCACTGGTCATCTCCTGTATTGTGTCCGCAGTCACTGGTCATCTCCTGTAGTGTGTTCGCAGTCACTGGTCATCTCCTGTAGTGTGTCCGCAGTCACTGGTCATCTCCTGTAGTGTGTCCGCAGTCACTGGTCATCTCCTGTAGTGTGTCCGCAGTCATTGGTCATCTTCTGTAGTGTGTCCGCAGTCACTGATCATCTCCTTTACTATGTCTGCAGTCCCTGGTCATCTCCTGTACTATGTCTGCAGTCTCTGGTCATCTCCTGTAGTATGTCCGCAGTCTCTGGTTACACAGGTCTACGAATAAAAAGCTGTTTGATTATTTTCATCTAATTTTCATGTATTTTGGTGTGCTGAAAACAAATAAAATATTGAAAAAACTCCTAGACGTCATGATTTGCCACAAAATGCAAAATTGTCTTCAAATTTATCAAATTTTTTTAATTTTTGGTATTTTTTTTATATTATGGGTTTTTAACCAAATTTAAAGTCCAAATTACTATTAATTAATTCACATAAGTGCATTTAAGATATAAAATGCCAAAAAAAAAACCTTAAAGGGGTTGTCCGAGTTATGTAAAAAAAAAATATAGCACTGTACATCTGATGGTGAGCAATATATAAAAAAAATTCTATTTCCTCATTTGCCTAGTTCTCTTCTGGCCCTTTGTTGTTATTTGCAGGTAAACAATCTCTGCCCCTCCCCCCCTGCAAAGGGGGTGAATACAAGTGCTGCTCTGAGTGACATGTCTGACTACTGGGATACTCAGCAGCATGCTGTATGTGTAAGCTTCAGCCCTGAGTCTGAGCTTCTAATGGTAGAAGGGGTTAGTCTTTCCTGAAGAATCCAGTGGGTGGGATACCAAATACCCTTGTTTTCTGTGTCTATGGGACAGTCGAGACCGACAAAATCACTGGACCAAGAAGAGTTGGAAGCCGAGGGTGCTAACAGTCGGTGAAAAAAAAATGTCCTCCGAGAAACTTTGGTACCTTCCCATAAAGTTCTTCTACCACCTCTCCACATAAAATTGGGATTGATGAAGCAATTTGTAAAATCACTTCCAAGAGATGGAGAATGCTTCCAATACTTGGTCACCAAGTTTCCAGGCCTGTCGGAGGCAAAATTGAAGGAAGGTGTGTTCGTCGGACCAGACATTAGAAGGCTTATAGTTCATCAAGAGTTTGTCAATACCATGACGGATCCTCAAAAAGAAGGGTGGATTGCATTTAAAGAAGTCGTACAGAAGATTTTAGGCAATACCAAAGATCCTCACTACAAAAAGATCGGACGAATGCTGAAAGCATTTCAAGCTTTAGGTTGCCTGATGAGCTTGAAAGTGCATTTCCTCCAGTCCCACCTTGACTACTTTCCTGAAAATTTGGGAGCTGTAAGTGATGAACAAGGTGAACGATTCTACCAAGACATTAAAGAGATGGAAAGGAGATACCAGGGAAAATGGAGAATTACAATGATGGCAGACTACTGTTGGATGCTTCAGAGAGACATTCCAGATGCTACTCACAAGCGTAAATGCACCAAGAGGAGCCTCACAGGGAAGAAGAATTGAGTTTAGTGTGTGTAGGTGAGCTCATTTCAGTTCAAAAAAGGATTTTCATGAAAAAATTGTAATAAAACTTTAATTTTATAAGTCTATTTCCATTTATTTTGAGGTATTGCCTTATGTAACATAGTTACCTAAATTGTTAGGAAACGTGATGTCCTATGACAAAATGGAGGTCATTTTCAGATTCAGCGCACCATAAAACAAAGATTATGTGGAATAACCAAAACAGCTCTTGAAAAAAATTTTTTTGCAGACCTGTGTCATCTCCCGTAGTGTGTCCGCAGTCTCTGGTCGTCTCCCGTACTGTGTCCGCAGTCTCTGGTCGTCTCCCGTACTGTGTCCGCAGTCTCTGGTCGTCTCCCGTACTGTGTCCGCAGTCTCTGGTCGTCTCCCATACTGTGTCCGCAGTCTCTGGTCGTCTCCCGTACTGTGTTTGCAGTCTCTGGTCGTCTCCCGTACTGTGTCTGCAGTCTCTGGTCGTCTCCCGTACTGTGTCCGCAGTCTCTGGTCGTCTCCCGTACTGTGTCTGCAGTCTCTGGTTGTCTCCTGTACTGTGTCCGCAGTCTCTGGTCGTCTCCTGTACTGTGTCCGCAGTCTCTGGTCGTCTCCTGTACTGTGTCTGCAGTCCAATGGTTCAGAATTTTTTTTTTGTTTTCTTCCTCTAAAATCTAGGTGAGTCTTATGGTCAGCTGTGTCTTATGGAGCAAAAAAATACAGTAAATACCATACTATGGGAGTTTTACTTTTTGTGCACTGAACTGAAGGGAGAGAATTTGATAAATTGTAAATGTGGGTCCTGTGGAACAATTTTGGGAGGGCTCTTTAACATCCAGAGAGGCACACCAAAAGGACTCTGACTGGACCACTACTATAAGGGGAACTGCTTACTTACTTACTTTTGGTAAACCTTTGTTCACTTTAAACATGGGTCAACTGGTCCTTAAAAGGGACAGCAAACTGAAATTGCACAGCAAGCTTCCATATTGGTGATGTTAATGGGATGGTGTATGTGGATTATCATTGTGTAAGTGCATATTATGCATGAGTTTGAAAGCTGTGTTTAAACACACTACACAATGATAATTTGGTTTTTGGTTTATACACTGGTCCTGAGGATAAAGTGGAGAAAATATACTTGGAGGTGCTGTTGTATGTTAAGGAACTGGAGCAGACTGGAGGGAACTTGTGTTAAAATGCTAGCTTGACTTACAAAATGGGTCAAATATTTCTGGTGAGGATTTAATTTACCTATTTACATAACTGAGGACTCTATGAATGAACGCCGTGTGAAATACATTGACATACATATGTCTAGTGAGTCACTTTTTTCTGGTAAATGTTCTACCTGCTTGGTTATATAGGGGTTGAAAATTGTGAATGACTTATGCTTGTGAGTAAATTGTATGCTCATTTGAAAATGGATTTACCACACTATGAGGTTCTTTCACTTCTAATGATAGATCTCATTGTCTAGATAAAAATGGGACTCAGCGAGCACTTACACACAGCAGTTGATGCACTAAAAGGAAACCACAAACCTTCTAAGTAAACGATAAAATAAACAGTGCAGCGCTAAAAGCAATAAAAGTCCAATATATAAATATTACCAATGCAGGTTATAAAACGCACACCTGCACCTGGGTAAAACGCAGTATAAGGAAAATAATAATAAAGACGTATACAATGATACTACCAATAAATTATGATGTAGTGGTAAAAGGTGACAACCTAGAGCTACATAAAATGACTCACTGTTTATTTTTATCATAGATCTCATTGTGATTGAGTTGGAGAGAAAGACATACCTTGAAGAAAGGATTCCCATAGAGTTTAGAGCAAGCAGAGACTATACAGGAAAATGTTGTATGACTCACTTTTTATAAGGGGTAGTTAAATTCTGGTAAGCCTCCTTTGTACTTGAGAGATAAAGGCAGTAGAAGGATTGATATACAGGAATATTTTTGCCCTAGGTTATAAAGGGGACATTTTAGGGGGCTTGATTATTACTGTATTTGAATTATTTAGACACTGTTTATTTAACTGTAGCACCCTCCTAGGCAACTAGGGGAGCTATATCACAAATTGTTGGACAAGGAATGAGTAGCAGCCCAGGTGCAACAGTCAGAGCGAAGTCAAATTGTGATCAGAGCTGCGAGTCTCTGCAGATCAGTTCTCTGAGACTTCCCCCAGCACTAGAACTTTGGAGAAAGTTCTAGAAGCAATGGGTGGATGTAAGGAGTGGCAGATGTAAACTTTTGAGGGATCCTGGGCAATACCCAACAGGAGGCTTGGCATGGGGTCAGGAAAGCCATTAAAAGTGAAAGAGCCTGCTCAGCAGTAGGAGAGTTTGGGTGGAAGATGGAGAAGTGAGGCTGGAGAGAAGGAGCCTGGGATGGAGCCCTGATGGGAAGGGGCTCACCTACAGGCAGGGTAGCTTGGAAGGAGTAAAGCTCAGGACTTCACCTGCTCCTAGAGCAAGACCACCTATGCATTAGGTAAGGGGGAAGGAGCACTTCAGTGGGAAACTGGACTAGCTTACTACCCAGGACTGTCTTCTTTTAAAGTGGCAGATACTGGATCCCCTGCCCAGGGATTCATCCAGAACAGCTGGATTAGAAGAATCTGGGGTGGTACTACAGGAGATGCTTACTCGCTCTCTAGAAGATAATTGTTTGCTGTAAAGACTTGTATATAATTCTTTGAAAGTTTGTCTTCTGTTGCCATTACCCTTGGGCATCCCATACACCCCTTACCCCATCCAAGTTGATTTCCCCTAAAAAAATCCAAAAAACAAGCTCAAGTAATGGTTACTGTCTCCTGGATGCAAATCTGTGCTCAAAATGCATGTTGCCTGGCTGTGCAAGACTACAGGGGGACCCAAAACATTAGCGACTCCTAAGGGGGTAGTGCTATATAACGATAAGAGGAGTGTAACATTTTAATATTTTAAAGCTGGCTTTTGGATGTTTATGAGTTGAGACAGTAGGGGTTGTTTTACCAGCAGCTTGGGGAAAGAGAGGTGAGCACAGGTAAAGTGGGTTGGATATAGTTTATATGCAGCTCCTATTCTAGTTAACCCTGTCCCTTCTTGTCTAGGATTCTATAACAAGTTTTAGCTTAGGGCTTGATAACCATTGTGGGATAGAACCAGGTTAGGCTTCTATGGCCATGTCAGGATCAAAAGCTTAGAGGTCCGGTTTTAAAAATCCTGTTTCTTTATTTTCCTTGCATGTGATTTGGTATTCTTTTCGAAGTGAAGAGTCATTTCATTTATCATGCTCTGGAGCAACTGTGATTGCAAAATGCACAGTCTGTGTCTTTAGTAAATCCAACCCATATGGTGTCTCTGTTGTTGCTTCTTCCTGACCAGCTAAGCAACCAGCTACATATATACACAGGGGTTGATTTACTAAAGGCAAATAGACTGTGCCATTTTGCAAGTGCAGTTGCACTCATTTTCCTTAGTAAATGTAATGTGGTATAGCTTCACTTTGTAAAGAATACCCAATCAGGTGCAGGGAAAATACAAAAGAGCATTTTTGCTTGCACATGATTGGATAATGGAAATCAGCAGAGCTTTACCGCATTTACTAAGCTCTGGGAAAATGAGTGCAGCTGCATTTGCAAAGTGCACAGTCTATTTGCTTTTAGTAAATTCATCCCACTCTTTGTTCGCCTGTGTAGATAGATGCCTTAAAATCTTAATGAAATCCATTTTATTTACAGGTTGTACACTTTAAAATGGGGTGAATACTTTTCATATTAACTTACCATATAGTCTAAGGATGCTTTTAGCTTTAAATCTGCTGTTTCTGAAAGAACTGTCTATAATGACATTTAAAAACCTTCATCTTTGGTAATAAAACAGGGAAATATCAGGTTTCTCTATTTCCACTTAGGTGTAGAAAGAATGTGTTTGATCTTTATTAATCAGTCTTTCAAACTCCTAATGGAAGTGTACTTGAACTTTCTAGTGTTCCAGGGCTTGTGTATACCCTAGGATCCTGTAAACGATGACAAGGTCAGAAGCAAACTCAACACTTACTAAAATCTTCACTACCAAAGTGAGCTTATTTTTCAGCATGTTTTACAAGGTTTGGCACTGTTTATGGAACTCAATGTTAAATATATCTGAGATGAAACAGTTCTGGGTGCCAGGTTTGCATCCGGAGGCTAAAGCTTCTAAAATACAGACTGCTCTGAAATCCATGACACAGTTTTCAACTGTCATTAAAACTTTCCAGTTATTATTATTATTATATTGTCTCAGTTTTTCCTATAATACTTTATAAAGTACATATCAACAAGTCATACACACAGTGATATCTACAGTATAATGAGGCTAATGACCTTGAATTGGTGTAGTTGGAGTCTGATCTTCCAAACATTTACTTTACAGAAATCCTGTATGGTGAAGGTGATTACAGAATGGCCTCTTCTACAAAGGTGTCTTTTTTCAGACTAGATTTCCTTGATGCAAAGACCAAAATTCTAGTTTATGAAATTAGGATTAAAGTTAGTATAAAAATAATTAGTGAACTTGCATATTGTGCACTTTTTTGTGAGCTGCAACAGTAAGTCCTTACTAATAGAAGCTATCCACCCTTTGCGTAAAAATAACGAGATGTGGATGAGGATTGGGTAGTAATCAGTACATTATGTTACAAGTACTTAACAGCATGGGCCCAGGTCCAGCTTTCATGTTCAGTGTATTTCATGACAGGGAACTGCAACAAGCTCCAGCATACCTCTTTTTGAAGGGATGGCTTATTGTTGGACGGAACTAACGGCTGTTTTGAATGTTTGAAACCCAAAGAAGAACCATGTGTGTGTCCTTATTTTTAGCTACATAATCAAAGAATAAGGGCTTCCAATTAAAGCAAATTATGTGCTGCAGTAAAGTGCATCCACATTTAAAGTCCCTTTGTAAAGTCCCACAAATACTAAAGCTGTATTGCTTCTGAATTCAGAGCAGAGTTGCCTCCAGGTACGGACTGACAACTCATGGAGCACCCGGGCAATAGGGGATTATGGGGCCCCCCTTGTCCTAGCCCACACCCAAAAAAGCCAATGAAAAGGTACCAGGGGCATTTCATGGGGCCCTGTCAAGGTCCTACCTTTTCCCAGAGGTTATGCTGCTCCATGTGTTGGCATCCATCTTGGGTTTCTGCAAAGCATGGTGGGAGCCTTTTATGCTTTCAGGCCTCTGCGGTCCATCCCCCAGAGGGGCGTGGTTGATCACATTTAAGCCTGTTGTCTGCACTTGCTCTTTGCATTCGTGTCCTGTATGATAGTGTTGTTGCAAGCTCTTGTTCTACTCTCGTGGCTCTCCTGGAAACTGACTCGGCTTTGTCTAAGACTATTCTCAGCCTTATCCTTCTATCTGACCTCCCGTTGCTGAACCTGGCTTGTGACCAGTGTATTCTTGTCTACCGTTCTGTACCCTCTGTCCTGCTGTTATTGACCCGGCCTGTCCGACTACGCTATCGTTCTTATCTGGTTCCTACCAGCTATACGCCATTGGCGGCGGCCATTACCGCAGCTGGGGTTACTCGGGGGCTGCGAACTGGTCCCTGGCTGCGTCAAGTCCATCCCCACCATCAGGGGCCCTGGTGAAGGGCAGTCTGGGGCTTAGACTCCGCGCCCTGAGGGACTCCGGTCTGTGGGTGGTGGTTGTCGTCAGTCGGTGGGTGACCCTGCTATTAGGCCTGCCTGTCCATTCCACAGCTCCTGCCCTGACAGGCCCCCTACTGACCCTAGGCCCTCAGGCAGTGCCCAAGTGGCTAAATGGTCAGTCTGCCCCTGGTTGCCTCTCTCATCTAACTGTGTGTAACAGGACCCCCTGGTGACAGGGTTGTTAAGTCTGTTCCTGGACAGACCACAGTTCAGTTTTGCAGGGCTGGCGAGCTGAGGTTCCGACTCATGGGGCCCCATACAGTTATGAATGAACATAGTAAGTGATCGGTACTGATAACTCACAGTACTGAAAAGGGCCTGGTAAATGTGACATTTACTGGACCCTTCCCCAACTCTCCATCCTGAAGTATCCTATTGTGTGCTTGCAGTTGCCAGTGGGAAGGAAAGGAGGGAAGCTGGCAGCACTGCGTGTGTGGAGGCACACAGTGGAGCCTGGGCAGTAGGGGAAAACATATAGTAAACAGGGAGGGTGATGGGTGCAGTGGGGGGACAATTACTGGAACTGATCCCCCATATGGCTCTCTCTGCAGCAGCAGCTGAAAGCCAGTGGGATGTAGAGGAGAAGAAGCGAGCTTTCAGCTGCTACAGAGATAGTCAAACAGGGGATTGGTTCCAGTAATTGCTCCCCTGCCATGCTGATCACTCTCCTCTCACTCTCGCCTCAACCCTCCGCCCGGCCGCAGTGAAGCCGTCATTTGGCTATCTGTGGTTAAGGGGATCCTTTCAGGAGACGACTATAGTTATTCTTGGAGAATGTAACTTCAGCCCAACAGGTTACACATTGGAACTTGTGTATAAGAATGCATAAAAGTTCAATCATTGTGTAATGGTACCTTCTTATCTTTTTAACATTTTTTGCCATCTGTGTCCCTGTTGGAAGATGTCCCCTCAATTACTTTTCTGGCGACAACCCAAAATGTGGGATTTTCTTTTCATTTCACTTTTAATAATGGTAAACAGGACAAATAGAGAGGGTAAATCTCCCTAATGGGGACAGACAGCTGTAAAAGGTGTTCTAAGAACTCTCCACACTATCAAAAACTGAAAAAAAGTTTTCCTTTTGTTATACTTTAATTAAATACAAAATATCTTTCTAAATGTAAAATATTGAATGAAAATAGCTTAAAAAAAAATAAAATAAAAAATAACACACACATATAGAAATACCCTTCCTCCACCAATAAAAAAGACAACATTGTGTTTTTTATTGGTGGAAAAAGGGTATTTATATATGTGTGATTTGATACTATTTACATTCAATATTTGACATTTAGAAACATATTTTGTATTTACTTAATTTAACTTGTTGTTTTTGATACACCATGTCCTCCTGTGAAAGCGGCTTCACTTTAATCTGCTGCAGGGACCACACTGATTTAGTGAGTTGTCAGATTTCTACGGTTTAAACCATTTTAACTCTTTATTAGCAATAAAAACTGACAGGTGTCTAATTCTCCACTGCATCCATTCCACTAATTATTGCATGATATAAAATACTGCATGGTTTATGAGATAAATACTGCATATTTCAATGAAAGATTGCATGCCTTATTTTAACAGCATTCTTTTGCATAAAAATGTTTGAAAAATACTATAATGTATTTGATCACAAATTTAAAAAGAGGAAAATACAACTTTGTGAATATTTTTAGATAGATTTTTTTTTTCATTATTTTTTTTATTAGTATCAGTGTTGGTTTATTTTAGGTATGATAAAAAAAAAAAGTAAAAATGAGCACTATTGTTTCTGGGTCATACTATAGGTACTAACAACAAATAACATACACATATTTGGTATTGCTGTGATCCTCAGAAGCAGGAAGGAAAATTTATTTTTGGTAGTAGGTTATGGTAGTAGCAAGAACAATACAGCTAAACTTTTAAAATTTATATTTTGTTACTATTTTGGGACAGTTTTCCTTTGATAACAGAAAAAAATAGGAGATATCCATTACCATTTACCACCAAATGAAAGTCTGATTTGTCTTTTAAAAAAACAAGGTATAATTCACCTGGATACATAAGTAGCTGTGATGATATGTACAGTTTTACTAACACATGTCAAAGTTGCAAAATTGTGTTCAGGCATCAGGATTTGTTTTACTCCCTGTCATGATGGGGATAACCTATCTTTTAATCTGGAAAACATTTAACATTTCAATATGGTAGTTCCATTCTATTTCTGAGAAGAGATTCCTTGGAGTACTATTCTTCATACTGATACTGGGCACTATTCCTCCCACTGACACCAATGAGGCACTATTCCTCCAACTGACACCAATAATGAGGCACAGTTCCTCCCACTGACACCAACAATGGGGAACTATTCGTGCCACTGACACCAATGATGGGCATTATTCCTACCACTCACACCAATAATGGGGCACTATTCCTCCCACTGATAACAATGATGAGGCACTATTCCTCCCGTTGAAACCAATACACTGTTCAACAAATTTTTATTTTTTGCCAGTTTTGGAAACAAAAGGATCCATTTCTTAATGAATTTCACATTCTGAGTTCAAATATAACAATCAAATTTGTCAATTGGCTCTAGTTTTTCTGTAAACGGAAAGTTTTCTACTATAGGCGTAATGACTACATAATGCACAATAATTATATAGATAGATGTCTTTCCACAAATATAAAGCAAGTGATATTGACTACATAACAAAGCCTAAATGGCATAATATATTGCATAGGATTACCAAGAAAAATTATAGCCATAAGCTAAGTTGAATCATTTTAATACTTAGGATTCTCACTAGTTTTGTCTTCAGTTTGTGTCGGTTTTGCTTCTCTTGGCTTTTCTCTTGTATTCGAGGAAAGGGCTATCTCTTACAACTGTCCAGCAATAGTCAGCAAGCATTGATGGGCTCCATTTACCTTGATATCTTCTTTCCATAGCTGCAATGTCTTGATGGAAGCGCTCTCCGTGTTCATCACTCACTGCTCCACAGTTTGGTGGGAAAAAATCCAGATGCGAATGTAGAAAATGAATTTTTAGAGACATGTTGCAACCCAGATTTCTGTAAGTCTGGATGAGTTTTTCTACCACTTTCTTGTAGTCTGGTGTTTTATTGTTTCCAAGAAAATTTGATGTCACTGATACAAATGCTGTCCAGGCAGCCTTTTCCTTTCCACGCAACAGAGAAAGAAACTCATCATCATGAATAAGTTTACGAATCTGTGGCCCAACAAAGACTCCATTTATTTTTGCAGCACTAAGTGCTGGAAATTTGCAAATCAGGTACTTGAAACCTGCTTTATTCTTGTCCATTGCCTTAACAAAGTTTTTCATTAATCCCAACTTGATGTGTAATGGAGGTAATAAGATCTTATTGCTGTCTACAAGTTCTGGATAGTTAACATTTTTTTCTCCAGGCTGCAATGACTGGCGTAATGGCCAGTCTCTTTTGGCATAGTGCATTTCTCTCGCACGACTGTCCCACTCACAGAGGAAGCAGCAGTACTTAGTATATCCACCTTGAAGTCCAAGTAGGATAGCAATCACCTTCAGGTCACCACAAATCGACCATTGATGTTCATCATAGTCGATGCACCTTAAAAGCTCTTTCAAGTTTTCATACATTTCTTTCATTGAAACTGCGTAAGCAACTGGAACTGACGGCAGCTGATTGCCATTATGGAGCAAAACAGCTTTAAGACTCGCCTTTGAAGCATCAATGAACAGCCTCCACTCATCGGGATCATAGCATACGCTGATGGCTGAGATTAAACCATGAACATTGTTACATACAGCAATATCACCTTCCTGGACGAAGAATGGGATCAGATCTTTCTGACGATGACGGTAGAAAGACGTACGAACATCACTTGCTAGGAGATTCCACTGTTGTAGTCTTGACCCCAAAAGCTCTGCCTTGTTCTTCGGAAGATCCAGGTCTCTGATAAGATTGCTCAATTCCACTTGTGTAATGAGGTGTGGTTCAGTGGGTGTGGATGGAAGAAAGTCTGGGTCATGTGAGGTTGACGGTTGATGACTACACGCTTCAGGTTCTTCCTCACTTGACTCAACCACGAAGGATTCTGGTGCTTTAGGAATTGGTGTTCCCTCTCCATGAGGAACTGGACGTATTGCCGATGGAATATTTGGATAGTGCACAGATAACTTTTTCTTCTTATTTAGCCCTTTTGTTGGAGGCACCATACAAAAGTAACAATTACTAACATGATCTGTTGGCTCTCTCCAAATCATTGGCACAGCGAAAGACATAGATGCCTTTTTTCCATTCAACCATTGCTCCAGTGCCGTCCCACATGAATTGCAGCATATATGTTGTGCCCAGCTCTTGTCCTGGTCTCCTATCTTGCAGCCAAAATACAAGTTGTAGGCTTTCTTAATCATTCCTGTTATCCTCCTTTTTTGTGAGATAAAAGTTATTTCACCGCAGATATAGCAGAAATTATCTGCTTTATTCACACAAGTTCGAGGCATTACTGAGTAGCCTATATAAGCATAAAACGAAATGTAAAGACGCTGTTGAACTACAATCAGCTACAGATACTGCAGCTTTTATGCAGTGAAGTGATGCAATTAAAGGCTAATATTGCATCATCTCAGTATACATGCAATTTTCTATTGGTCACCAGTATCAATTGCGCAATATGCAGCTGAAGTTGCATCATAATTTTGAATGGCTTACGTCATTAGATGGGTGAATATATCATGGAAACTAGAGCCAATCAACATTTTTTAGGGTCATTTTCGTTTTCAGCACCCCAAAATTATGTAAGATTAGCTAATTTTATGCCCAAAACTTTTTACCTGTTGAACAGTGTAATGGGACATTATTACTCTCTCTGACACCAATGATGGGGGTGTGACGATCGCGCGTCAGACCCCAGCCCTTCTCACCAAACTCGTGACCGAAGGACTAGTTAATCTAAAACCACGATGTCACGTGCGTAACAATGCCATGCCCAGCTGCACCCTGCACAACGATTTTCCAGCTAATGGACCACAAATCAATGTACTGGCAGCCTGAGTGGGATTGTTACTGGGTTAGGTTAATTACGCAACTAACCCTTCACACTGCCACCACCTCCTTTTTGTACAGAGAAAGAGGAAACTCAGCAATATCAGCAATAACACTAGGATGATTGGATAATCGTCTGGATACCACTGTCACCGCAGACAGGTTATACATAGGATTAAACACACATAGTAGCGCTTTTCAGCAGCAGGAATTTGTAAGTTGCATTAAAGAGCTATAGAAACAGTTCAACACTTTCAGAAAGAAAGATGTATTACTAAAAAGGTCAAAAGGGTGCAATAAAAATATTTACAGAAAAAAAGATGTAACCAATATAAATATAAATACAGAGAGCAATAACACAGCAAAAAGGTAACAGAAAGAAGTTTAGAGAGGTAGAGTACTTGCCAAAAGTCCTGGGTTAAGCAGATCAAGTTTCAGAGCAAAAAGAGCACCGTCTCCCAAGTTGGTTCTGATGTTAAAAGGGAGATTTCTTCAACTTCCACTCTTAGGCCTGACAGCCTATTTTGTGGTCTCCCAGCAGGGGTGTCTCTGAAGCCAAGGACCAATGCCTCATTTGGGGAGGGGTGTCTAGGCGGAGACCTAAGCTAGAACCAAAATCTCTCTTAGCTTATATTTTGGCTCATAACTTTTCCTAGGCACAAGTAACATTCTACCCGCAGGTAAATTAATATGCAGACACATCTGTGGACGCATCTGTGGAAGGGTTAGATATGAAATATGACAGACATACTTGAATGGTTCAAGAGATGTAATTTTCTGCTTTCCTATATATTCCAGACAAGGAGTGTGACATATCAAACGGTTTGTCTTCTCGTGAGCAATCTGAAGATATGCCTGGTTTTTATGTACATCTCTCATATTCCAAGATATGAGACATAGGGGGAAAATGGATTTTAAAAGTGGTATCTAGTTTATGACTCCCCTGGAATGTCTTTGAACTCAGGGGAAGGCTTGGGTTATCCTTTTGCGAGGTGCCAGATTGCACAGTTTGTTAGACAGTCCGGCACCCAGCTCAGAGAGGTTTTATAGCTCAAAGCTCCCTGCTGTGCTCTGGCCTGCCTGTGACACTTCCAACACACAGGCCATATGTCACTGTGGATGAACAGAGAGGAAGGGGGGGATGATAGATCTACAAGATGGAGGGGGCAGCCTGCTTTGGGAGTGAGAAATGGTATTACATTGAAAATTCTTAACCAAATGCAGGACTGCGTCCATCTCTGTGGGCACGATTGCTACAGGGGGGAATATTCCTTCCACTGACACCAGTGATTGGGGCACTATTCCTTCCACTGGCACCCACAATAGGGCACTATTCCTCCCCCTGAGACCAAGGATGGGGCATTGTTCGGCCCCTCTAAAGTTTGAAGAGCTTTGTCTACAAAGTTTGGCCTACAAAGACTTGGCCTATTACATGTATTTGCTTTCCTTTACTGAGACTGTATTATCAGTTCATAAATGTTTTGTTCTGGTTAATGTTCAAATATTAGATCATATACACATATGTAAGCTTTTGTGCTTTATATATGTTATTTCCAGCTTTGGCATCTAATCTATTAGCAAAGAACAGCATCACCTACCCATTATATTTCATTAATGTCCTAATCCAGATTTTATGTTCCATATGGCATTCTGTTGAATTTTTCAATACATCATTGCTTCCTTAATGTTTTGATTGGCAGAGAAAGACATACTTCTAAGGTTTGTTGTATGCATACAATGCAAATGTTTTTGGTCAGTTGGGCACTCAGACATTTTTGTATCTCACCAGACTTTTTGTACACTGTTATTATCTCTTATGTGTGTCCAAGAACAACAGACACAAAGGGGTTTATTTACTAAAGCTGGAGAGTCCAAAATCAGACTCCCTTCTGCATAGAAACCAATCAGCTTCCAGGTTTCATTGCCAAAGCTTCATTGAACAAGCTGAGGTTAGAAGCTGATTGCTTTCTATGCAGAAAGGAGTCTGATTTTGGACTCTCCAGCTTTAGTAAATAAACCCCAAAATGACAATGTCAATTACAGGTGGCACGCAAACAGCTTACTGGCAAACATATCCAACCCATACCTTCATATATGTTAGTCTAATCCAGATGTAGGACATGGCAAATAGATTATGAAAAATGTACTCAAAAATATTATGACTGTCCACAACTGTGACCAAACCACTAGGAAAGGATAGCAGTAAAAATAAAAAAAAATAGAACACACCTGGATTCCCAAAGCTCGGGGTCAGAAATTACCAAATAAAGATAGTTACCCAGTTATAAATAATGCTGACTCACATAGATATATGTATGTGGTGTCCTCGGGACCCTAACCATAAATGGGAAAATAAAGAAAAAAGACCAGGGGGTAAAGGACCCAGAGGCCAAAAGGGGGTCCAAATGAGGACAAACTGCTGCCTTGAAAACCAAATGATAGACAAAAATAAATTTAATTTGCAGTAAAAAAAAAAAAAAAGTACAAATATCACAAAGACATGTATGGCATGATAAGCCAAAATATACAAAAAAATTACACAAGAAATTACCTCACCACCACCCGGGGGGGAAAGAGTCAAGAGCAGAATGGCAAGATCAACCTGGACAGCACTAGGCATGCAAAAAGTCCCATAAAGATGAAATAAAGAGTAGACCTGTGATGAATAGAATAGTCTCAAAATTTAAACAAGACAGTGAAGATGACAAGCAGGTGGTGATATAGATAGCTCAAGAAGGTATGGTGAGTACCAAGGACAGGATTCATGTATAAATCACATAACCATGTAAACATACACGAAAAGTGCATAATAATAAAATCTTCTAGATAAACATGATCCTTGATGCAACCATCAAAAATAATGGGTATAATCCCTAGTATCGGTAAAAAGCTGAAAGTCATTCCTCAGATATCAAGTGATGTATGAAACTATGACAGATCTCTCATCAAGAATATGCGGTTAGGCTGATAATGCAAAATTATGTAGAATACATCTCCTCAATATTGCAAGAGTGGTTTAATGATGGAAGGGAAATGGCAATATATGAAATAATATGCCCAGTATCCCAAGGGTCATTTAGACAGTCAAATGATTGTCAAGTATACATGTATCATACAGATGGCATAATAGCTTGGTGGAGCCCATAATATATAAAAGCCTTGAATACTTGAAGCACAAGGGGTTGTCAGGTGAAGACCCAGTTCAGTAAAAGTCCACAAAAAAAATGCAGATATGGTAGAGTGGAAAGCTTGTGTCAAACCTGTAACAGCTAATAGTCATCCACATACCTATAGCTCATGCAGTGATAGTTGCTGAAGTCAGTGAAGTTGAATCCTGTGTGTTAGCAGATGAAGATACTCCCAATAAAGGGAAAGTTATCAGCCACTGCTAGGTTAGATTCCTATTGCCAGCCCCAAACATGCCATGATGATAGGCAAAGATTGATATATGACATACCGCATATAGCGGTGCAATATAGTGGCTAAAAATGGCGGTCGTGCATGCCGCAAAGAAAGCCGTGGCTCCACAGAGAAAATGCATGGGTGTCAGGACCTGCAGTCTGACTGAGCCGCTCCGCGGGACTGCACATGTGCCAGCGTGTCCAGGAGGTGACATTGACGCGTTTCGCCCACTACGTCACATGGGCTTCTTCAGATACATGGGCTACCTTCATATATGTTAGTCTAATCCAGGTGTAGGACATGGCAAATAGATTATGAAAAATGTACTCTCAAAAATATTATGACTGTCCACAACTGTGACCAAACCACTAGGGATGGGAAGGATAGCAGTAAACAATTTATTAGAACTTATTACTCACTTTCCCTCCTGAGGATTTACCCCCCTTCCTGACCGGGCCATTTTTGCGTAACGGCGCTGCATTACTTTAACTGACAATGGCGCAGTCATGCAACGCTGCACCCAAATAAAATTTACATCCTTTTTACCCCATGAATTTAGCTTTCTTTTGCCTGTGCATTTTTATTGTTTAGGTAAAAAAAAAAACAAAAAAAAAAACCTGACAATTTTGAACAAAAAACAATAATTTTTGACTTTTTGTTATTAAACATGTCCAGTAAAAAAAATATATGTAAAAAAATCGGTATAAACGGTATAAACACTGGAATTGTATTTTTCTACTAGTAATGGCAGTGATCAGCAACTTGTAGAAGGACCACGCGACTACGGTGGGTATTCTGACACTGCGGGGAACTGACTTGGTGTCACTGACATCCCCAGTGACACCAATACAGTGATCAGTGCTAAAAATAAGCATTTACACTGTACTAATGGCACTGGGCAGGAATGGGTTAACATTAGGGGTGATCAAAGGGTTAACTGTGTGCTGTTTTACATTGGGCTGTGTCCATGTGCTTCACTGTAAGCACACTGCTTTGGATGGCTTTGCTGTGCAACACAAGTTGAAGCCAAACTCCAGCTCACACTGCAAATATAGGAACAGTTTTTTACTTTTGGAATAAAGGTTTTACATGAATAAATAAAAGCTGATCATTGTAAGCACCCCTGTCAGTGGTAAATGGTTTGTCTCAACACTCTTAACTGATACATATGTAGAAGAGCTTGTTCTGCTGAAAAACAGACTTACTGGCCAGAACACTGGGTGAAAATAAAGGAAAGGAAGCCTAAAGAAGAAAAAAAGATGTCTGTACTTACCGATTTTAATCCACTATTTTAATCCAGTCACGTGATCTCGCACCTCCAACTTCACTGTGTCAGTGAGTGGTTACTGGAGAGGAGAGTGAGAGTTGAAAACTGCTGGGACATGGGAGCCTATGGGTGACATCACAGCTCCTCGAATTTTCAGCTGTTTTCCAGTGTTTCCTGAGCTGGAACTGCAGAACCTGATATACACATCTTTTTATATACACTATATTGCCAAAAGTATTGGGACGCCTGCCTTTACACACAAGAACTTTAATGGCATCCTAGTCTTCGTCCATAGGGTCCAATATTGAGTTGACCCACCCTGTGCAGCTGCTATAACAGCTTCAACTTTTCTGGGAAGGCTGTCCACAAGGTTTAGAAGTGTGTCTATGGGAATCTTTGACAATTCTTCCAGGAGTGCATTTGTGAGGTCAGGCACTGATGTCAGACGAGAAGACCTGGCTTGCAGTCTCGGCTCTAATTCATCCCAAAGGTGTTCTATTGGGGTGAGGTCAGGACTTTTTGCATGCCAATCACGTTCCTCCACCCCATACTCACTCATCCATGTCTTTATGGATCTTGCTTTGTGCACTGGTGCGCAGTCATGTTGGAACAGGAAGGGGCCATGACCAAACTGTTCCCAAAATTTGGGAGCATGGTATTGTCCAAAATGTCTCAGTATGCTGACACCTTAAGAGTTCCCTTTACAATAACTAAGGGGCCAAGCCCAAACCCTGATAAATAACCCCACACCATAATCCCCCCTCCACAACACTTTACACTTGGCACAATGCAGTAAGGCAAGTACCGTTCTCCTGGCAACTGCCAAACCCAGACACGTCCATCGCATTGCCAGGCAGAGAAGCATGATTCGTCACTCGAGGACACGTCTCCACTGCTCTAAAGTTCAGTGGTGGTGTGCTTTATGCAAATGCATCTGCATTTGCGTTGCACTTGATGATGTACAGTAATTAGAGATGAGCGAATCGAAGTAGCCGAAGTGGAATTCGAGTCGAATATCGGAAAAATTTCGATTCGCGCCGAATCCGAAAAATAGCCTAATTCGGACGCGCGAATCGAAATTTTTCCGAAAATGGCGGCTGACATGTGCGGCGACGGAGCGGGGATGTCTGGGAAGGCGCGCAGACAAGGCGCGCTGACCCATAATGCATTCCTCAACGACATGTGATCGCATCAGCCAATCAGCAGCCAGCCAGCTAGCACTGTGTAATGGTCGAGCTATAAATAGCGGCCATTTTGGAATTCTTCATTTGCCTGCAGTCATTGAACAGAGGCAGACCGCTCTGTATTAGGGACAGGGACAGAGTTAGGGCCACAGAAACGATACTTGGGGACAGAGAAACGATACTTAGGGACAGAGAACTATTACTCAGGGACACAGAATTGTTAATTAGGGCCACAGAATCGTTACTTAGGGACAAAGAAACGCTAGTTAGGGCCACAGAATTCATACTCAGGGACAGACAGAATTGTTACTGAGTGCCAGAGAATTGTTATTTAGGGCCACAGAAACGTTATTAGGGCCACAGAATTGTTACTCAGGGACAGACAGAATTGTTACTGAGTGCCAGAGAATTGTTACTTAGGGCCACAGAAACATTATTAGGGCCACAGAATTGTTACTCAGGGACAGACAGAATTGTTACTGAGTGCCAGAGAATTGTTACGTAGGGCCACAGAAACTTTAGTTAGGGCCACAGAATTGTTACTCAGGGACAGACACAGAATTGTTACTGAGGGCCACAGAACTGTTACTTAGGGCCACAGAATTGTTACTCGCACAGACACAGAATTGTTACTCGCACAGACACAGAATTGTTACTGAGGGCCACAGAACTGTTACTTAGGGCCACAGAATTGTTACTCGCACAGACACAGAATTGTTACACAGGGACACAGAACTGTTACTGAGGGCCACAGAACCGTTACTTAGGGCCACAGAATTGTTACTCGCACAGACACAGAATTGTTACTCGCACAGACACAGAATTGTTACTCGCACAGACACAGAATTGTTACTGAGGGCCACAGAACTGTTAGTTAGGGCCACAGAATTGTTACTCGCACAGACACAGAATTGTTACTCGCACAGACACAGAATTGTTACTGAGGGCCACAGAACTGTTACTTGGGGCCACAGAAACGTTAATCAGGGACACAGAATTGTTACTGAGGGCCACAGAACTGTTACTTAGGGCCACAGAATTGTTACTCGCACAGACACAGAATTGTTACACAGGGACACAGAACTGTTACTGAGGGCCACAGAACCGTTACTTAGGGCCACAGAATTGTTACTCGCACAGACACAGAATTGTTACTCGTACAGACACAGAATTGTTACTCGCACAGACACAGAATTGTTACTCGCACAGACACAGAATTGTTAGTCACACAGGGGAGGAACTTCTGAGTGTAATGAACAGAGAAATCGACAGATGGCTGTCTCCGCGCAAACTGAAAATCGGAACCATGTTGACCGACAACGGAAAGAACATGGTGTCTGCTCTGCGTCAAGGAAGGTTGTGCCATGCGCCATGCATGGCTCACGTGTTCAATCTGGTTGTCAAGCGGTTCCTAAAATCCACCATCCCACTGCAAGACATCCTTAAAATGTCACGTAAACTTTGCATGCATTTCAGCCATTCCTACACCGCAAAGCACACCCTCCTTGAGCTGCAGCGGCAGAACGGAATTCCACATCATCGCCTGATCTGCAACGTTGCAACAAGGTGGAATTCAACCCTACACATGTTAGACCGCCTTTACGAGCAGCGAAAGGCCATCACCGATTTCCTGATGTTACAAGCGGATAAAGGTACTCCCCTGTGTAACTTCGATGTCAGCCATTGGCAGCTCATGCGTGACACCTGCCGCTTGCTCAGGCCCTTTGAGGAGGCCACGCTATTCGTGAGTCGGCAGGACTATGGGATGAACGACGTCATTCCTCTGTTGCACGTCCTTGAACAAATGCTGTTAACAATGGCTGGTCAGGGTGCGGTAGACGTGGCGCACAGATCTCAACGCCACATGACCCCTGTGGGGGCAGGACAGGAAGAAGAGGAGGAGGTAGAGGAGGACATTTGTGCTCAGGAATTATTGAGTGAAATGGGTGGTTTTTCCACTCAGTGGACAGGAGTGGAGGAGCAGGAGCATCTGGTAGAGGAGGAGTAGGAGGAGACAGAGGACCCAGACGCACCGTGGCAGTATGCTGTGGAGATGGAGGCAGGGAGTCCCTCGCATTCCTTGGCACAAATGGCCCATAGCATGCTCGGTTGCTTGCGTAGCGACAGCCGAATAATAACCATCAGACAGAGGGATGACTTTTGGCTGTCCACCTTGTTGGACCCTCGCTACCGTTCAAAAATGGTGGCCTTTTTCACACCTGCTGAGAGGGAGGCCAAAATAACGTACTATAAAAACCACCTATGTAGTCAGTTGGTCTCTGCCTTTGTGCGCCAACGTCCATCCTCAGACACTGTGGGCCCTGTGCGCTCGCGTTCCGCTGCCATGGCAGCAGGGGAGGGGTGGGGTGGTAGGAGCAGTGGCAGCTCCACCAGCAGCGGCTGCCTCAGTCTGCAGTCGATGATGAGTAGCTTTCTTCACCAGCGCAGTGAGGAAACTACTAACCAGCCGCAGCAGCAGCAGCAGCAGCAGCAGCAGCATCAGGTGGACCTGGAGCAGGAGCTCAAACAACAGGCTTGGGCCTAATTGGACAGCACCCTGCCAACCGAGGTAGACAATCCCCTTGACTACTGGTCAACGAAACTTGACCTTTGGCCCCAACTAGCTGAATTTGCCCTTGAAAGGCTGTCATGCCCGGCCAGTAGCGTGGCATCGGAGCGCGTGTTTAGTGCGGCAGGAGGTATTGTAACTCCGCGGAGGACACGACTGTCCACCCAAAGTGTGGAGAGACTGACGTTTGTGAAAATGAATCAGGCGTGGATTAGTCTGGATTTCAAACCACCAGTTCCTGACACAACTGACTAAATCCGCCATGAATCATGCCTCAAACATGTGCCACTTTGAGGTCTCCTCACACACTGCTGGTGTGTAGAATTTTTTGACATAGGGTGCTGGCAGATTACGGGCCTCCCATAGCTGCTGCCAGGCCCCTAATCTGCCATAGGCCCCTATATACCGCCTCCTCATGCTGCTGCCAGGTCCAGAGTCTCTCATGGGTCCCTGTACGGCCTCCCATTGCTGCTGTCTCCATCGCCACACTCTGCCATGTGCCACTTTCAGGTCTCCTCACACTGCTGGTGTGTAGAATTTTTTGACATAGGGTGCTGGCAGATTACGGGCCTCCTATAGCTGCTGCCAGGCCCCTAATCTGCCATAGGCCCCTATATACCGCCTCCTCATGCTGCTGCCAGGTCCAGAGTCTCTCATGGGTCCCTGTACGGCCTCCCATTGCTGCTGTCTCCATCGCCACACTCTGCCATGTGCCACTTTCAGGTCTCCTCACACACTGCTGGTGTGTAGAATTTTTTGACATAGGGTGCTGGCAGATTACGGGCCTCCCATTGCTGCTGCCAGGCCCCTAATCTGCCATGGGCCCCTATACCGCCTCCTCATGCTGCTGTCAAGTCCAGGGTCTCTCATGGGTCCCTGTACGGCCTCCCATTGCTGCTGTCTCCATCGCCACACTCTGCCATGTGCCACTTTCAGGTCTCCTCACACACTGCTGGTGTGTAGAATTTTTTGACATAGGGTGCTGGCAGATTACGGGCCTCCCATAGCTGCTGCCAGGCCCCTAATCTGCCATAGGCCCCTATATACCGCCTCCTCATGCTGCTGCCAGGTCCAGAGTCTCTCATGGGTCCCTGTACGGCCTCCCATTACTGCTGTCTCCATCGCCACACTCTGCCATGTGCCACTTTCAGGTCTCCTCACACTGCTGGTGTGTAGAATTTTTTGACATAGGGTGCTGGCAGATTACGGGCCTCCTATAGCTGCTGCCAGGCCCCTAATCTGCCATAGGCCCCTATATACCGCCTCCTCATGCTGCTGCCAGGTCCAGAGTCTCTCATGGGTCCCTGTACGGCCTCCCATTGCTGCTGTCTCCATCGCCACACTCTGCCATGTGCCACTTTCAGGTCTCCTCACACTGCTGGTGTGTAGAATTTTTTGACATAGGGTGCTGGCAGATTACGGGCCTCCCATAGCTGCTTCCAGGCCCCTAATCTGCCATAGGCCCCTATATACCGCCTCCTCATGCTGCTGCCAGGTCCAGAGTCTCTCATGGGTCCCTGTACGGCCTCCCATTGCTGCTGTCTCCATCGCCACACTCTGCCATGTGCCACTTTCAGGTCTCCTCACACTGCTGGTGTGTAGAATTTTTTGACATAGGGTGCTGGCAGATTACGGGCCTCCTATAGCTGCTGCCAGGCCCCTAATCTGCCATAGGCCCCTATATACCGCCTCCTCATGCTGCTGCCAGGTCCAGAGTCTCTCATGGTTCCCTGTACGGCCTCCCATTGCTGCTGTCTCCATCGCCACACTCTGCCATGTGCCACTTTCAGGTCTCCTCACACTGCTGGTGTGTAGAATTTTTTGACATAGGGTGCTGGCAGATTACGGGCCTCCTATAGCTGCTGCCAGGCCCCTAATCTGCCATAGGCCCCTATATACCGCCTCCTCATGCTGCTGCCAGGTCCAGAGTCTCTCATGGTTCCCTGTACGGCCTCCCATTGCTGCTGTCTCCATCGCCACACTCTGCCATGTGCCACTTTCAGGTCTCCTCACACTGCTGGTGTGTAGAATTTTTTGACATAGGGTGCTGGCAGATTACGGGCCTCCCATAGCTGCTGCCAGGCCCCTAATCTGCCATAGGCCCCTATATACCGCCTCCTCATGCTGCTGCCAGGTCCAGAGTCTCTCATGGGTCCCTGTACGGCCTCCCATTGCTGCTGTCTCCATCGCCACATTCTGCCATGTGCCACTTTCAGGTCTCCTCACACTGCTGGTGTGTAGAATTTTTTGACATAGGGTGCTGGCAGATTACGGGCCTCCTATAGCTGCTGCAAGGCCCCTAATCTGCCATAGGCCCCTATATACCGCCTCCTCATGCTGCTGCCAGGGCCAGAGTCTCTCATGGTTCCCTGTACGGCCTCCCATTGCTGCTGTCTCCATCGCCACACTCTGCCATGTGCCACTTTCAGGTCTCCTCACACTGCTGGTGTGTAGAATTTTTTGACATAGGGTGCTGGCAGATTACGGGCCTCCTATAGCTGCTGCCAGGCCCCTAATCTGCCATAGGCCCCTATATACCGCCTCCTCATGCTGCTGCCAGGTCCAGAGTCTCTCATGGGTCCCTGTACGGCCTCCCATTGCTGCTGTCTCCATCGCCACACTCTGCCATGTGCCACTTTCAGGTCTCCTCACACACTGCTGGTGTGTAGAATTTTTTGACATAGGGTGCTGGCAGATTACGGGCCTCCCATTGCTGCTGCCAGGCCCCTAATCTGCCATGGGCCCCTATACCGCCTCCTCATGCTGCTGCCAAGTCCAGGGTCTCTCATGGGTCCCTGTACGGCCTCCCATTGCTGCTGTCTCTATCGCCACACTCTGCCATGTGCCACTTTCAGGTCTCCTCACACACTGCTGGTGTGTAGAATTTTTTGACATAGGGTGCTGGCAGATTACGGGCCTCCCATAGCTGCTGCCAGGCCCCTAATCTGCCATAGGCCCCTATATACCGCCTCCTCATGCTGCTGCCAGGTCCAGAGTCTCTCATGGGTCCCTGTACGGCCTCCCATTGCTGCTGTCTCCATCGCCACACTCTGCCATGTGCCACTTTCAGGTCTCCTCACACACTGCTGGTGTGTAGAATTTTTTGACATAGGGTGCTGGCAGATTACGGGCCTCCCATAGCTGCTGCCAGGCCCCTAATCTGCCATGGGCCCCTATATACCGCCTCCTCATGCTGCTGCCAGGTCCACAGTGTCTCATGCCATGTGCCACTTTCAGGTCTCCTCACACTGCTGGTGTGTAGAATTTTTTGACATAGGGTGCTGGCAGATTATGGGCCTCCTATAGCTGCTGCCAGGCCCCTAATCTGCCATAGGCCCCTATATACCGCCTCCTCATGCTGCTGCCAGGTCCAGAGTCTCTCATGGGTCCCTGTACGGCCTCCCATTGCTGCTGTCTCCATCGCCACACTCTGCCATGTGCCACTTTCAGGTCTCCTCACACACTGCTGGTGTGTAGAATTTTTTGACATAGGGTGCTGGCAGATTACGGGCCTCCCATAGCTGCTGCCAGGCCCCTAATCTGCCATAGGCCCCTATATACCGCCTCCTCATGCTGCTGCCAGGTCCAGAGTCTCTCATGGGTCCCTGTACGGCCTCCCATTGCTGCTGTCTCCATCGCCACACTCTGCCATGTGCCACTTTCAGGTCTCCTCACACTGCTGGTGTGTAGAATTTTTTGACATAGGGTGCTGGCAGATTACGGGCCTCCCATAGCTGCTGCCAGGCCCCTAATCTGCCATAGGCCCCTATATACCGCCTCCTCATGCTGCTGCCAGGTCCAGAGTCTCTCATGGGTCCCTGTACGGCCTCCCATTGCTGCTGTCTCCATCGCCACACTCTGCCATGTGCCACTTTCAGGTCTCCTCACACTGCTGGTGTGTAGAATTTTTTGACATAGGGTGCTGGCAGATTACGGGCCTCCCATAGCTGCTGCCAGGCCCCTAATCTGCCATAGGCCCCTATATACCGCCTCCTCATGCTGCTGCCAGGTCCAGAGTCTCTCATGGGTCCCTGTACAGCCTCCCATTGCTGCTGTCTCCATCGCCACACTCTGCCATGTGCCACTTTCAGGTCTCCTCACACACTGCTGGTGTGTAGAATTTTTTGACATAGGGTGCTGGCAGATTACGGGCCTCCCATAGCTGCTGCCAGGCCCCTATTCTGCCATAGGCCCCTATATACCGCCTCCTCATGCTGCTGCCAGGTCCAGAGTCTCTCATGGGTCCCTGTACGGCCTCCCATTGCTGCTGTCTCCATCGCCACACTCTGCCATGTGCCACTTTCAGGTCTCCTCACACTGCTGGTGTGTAGAATTTTTTGACATAGGGTGCTGGCAGATTACGGGCCTCCCATAGCTGCTGCCAGGCCCCTAATCTGCCATAGGCCCCTATATACCGCCTCCTCATGCTGCTGCCAGGTCCAGAGTCTCTCATGGGTCCCTGTACGGCCTCCCATTGCTGCTGTCTCCATCGCCACACTCTGCCATGTGCCACTTTCAGGTCTCCTCACACTGCTGGTGTGTAGAATTTTTTGACATAGGGTGCTGGCAGATTACGGGCCTCCCATAGCTGCTGCCAGGCCCCTAATCTGCCATAGGCCCCTATATACCGCCTCCTCATGCTGCTGCCAGGTCCAGAGTCTCTCATGGGTCCCTGTACGGCCTCCCATTGCTGCTGTCTCCATCGCCACACTCTGCCATGTGCCACTTTCAGGTCTCCTCACACTGCTGGTGTGTAGAATTTTTTGACATAGGGTGCTGGCAGATTACGGGCCTCCTATAGCTGCTGCCAGGCCCCTAATCTGCCATAGGCCCCTATATACCGCCTCCTCATGCTGCTGCCAGGTCCAGAGTCTCTCATGGGTCCCTGTACGGCCTCCCATTGCTGCTGTCTCCATCGCCACACTCTGCCATGTGCCACTTTCAGGTCTCCTCACACTGCTGGTGTGTAGAATTTTTTGACATAGGGTGCTGGCAGATTACGGGCCTCCTATAGCTGCTGCCAGGCCCCTAATCTGCCATAGGCCCCTATATCCCGCCTCCTCATGCTGCTGCCAGGTCCAGAGTCTCTCATGGTTCCTTGTATGGCCTCCCATTGCTGCTGTCTCCATCGCCACACTCTGCCATGTGCCACTTTCAGGTCTCCTCACACTGCTGGTGTGTAGAATTTTTTGACATAGGGTGCTGGCAGATTACGGGCCTCCTATAGCTGCTGCCAGGCCCCTAATCTGCCATAGGCCCCTATATACCGCCTCCTCATGCTGCTGCCAGGTCCAGAGTCTCTCATGGTTCCCTGTACGGCCTCCCATTGCTGCTGTCTCCATCGCCACACTCTGCCATGTGCCACTTTCAGGTCTCCTCACACTGCTGGTGTGTAGAATTTTTTGACATAGGGTGCTGGCAGATTACGGGCCTCCTATAGCTGCTGCCAGGCCCCTAATCTGCCATAGGCCCCTATATACCGCCTCCTCATGCTGCTGCCTTGTCCAGAGTCTCTCATGGGTCCCTGTACGGCCTCCCATTCCTGCTGTCTCCATCGCCACACTCTGCCATGTGCCACTTTCAGGTCTCCTCACACACTGCTGGTGTGTAGAATTTTTTGACATAGGGTGCTGGCAGATTACGGGCCTCCTATAGCTGCTGCCAGGCCCCTAATCTGCCATAGGCCCCTATATACCGCCTCCTCATGCTGCTGCCAGGTCCAGAGTCTCTCATGGGTCCCTGTACGGCCTCCCATTGCTGCTGTCTCCATCGCCACACTCTGCCATGTGCCACTTTCAGGTCTCCTCACACACTGCTGGTGTGTAGAATTTTTTGACATAGGGTGCTGGCAGATTACGGGCCTCCCATAGCTGCTGCCAGGCCCCTAATCTGCCATGGGCCCCTATATACCGCCTCCTCATGCTGCTGCCAGGTCCACAGTGTCTCATGCCATGTGCCACTTTCAGGTCTCCTCACACTGCTGGTGTGTTGAATTTTTTGACATAGGGTGCTGGCAGATTATGGGCCTCCTATAGCTGCTGCCAGGCCCCTAATCTGCCATAGGCCCCTATATACCGCCTCCTCATGCTGCTGCCAGGTCCAGAGTCTCTCATGGGTCCCTGTACGGCCTCCCATTGCTGCTGTCTCCATCGCCACACTCTGCCATGTGCCACTTTCAGGTCTCCTCACACACTGCTGGTGTGTAGAATTTTTTGACATAGGGTGCTGGCAGATTACGGGCCTCCCATAGCTGCTTCCAGGCCCCTAATCTGACATAGGCCCCTATATACCGCCTCCTCATGCTGCTGCCAGGTCCAGAGTCTCTCATGGGTCCCTGTACGGCCTCCCATTGCTGCTGTCTCCATCGCCACACTCTGCCATGTGCCACTTTCAGGTCTCCTCACACTGCTGGTGTGTAGAATTTTTTGACATAGGGTGCTGGCAGATTACGGGCCTCCTATAGCTGCTGCCAGGCCCCTAATCTGCCATAGGCCCCTATATACCGCCTCCTCATGCTGCTGCCAGGTCCAGAGTCTCTCATGGTTCCCTGTACGGCCTCCCATTGCTGCTGTCTCCATCGCCACACTCTGCCATGTGCCACTTTCAGGTCTCCTCACACTGCTGGTGTGTAGAATTTTTTGACATAGGGTGCTGGCAGATTACGGGCCTCCTATAGCTGCTGCCAGGCCCCTAATCTGCCATAGGCCCCTATATACCGCCTCCTCATGCTGCTGCCAGGTCCAGAGTCTCTCATGGGTCCCTGTACGGCCTCCCATTGCTGCTGTCTCCATCGCCACACTCTGCCATGTGCCACTTTCAGGTCTCCTCACACTGCTGGTGTGTAGAATTTTTTGACATAGGGTGCTGGCAGATTACGGGCCTCCTATAGCTGCTGCCAGGCCCCTAATCTGCCATAGGCCCCTATATACCGCCTCCTCATGCTGCTGCCAGGTCCAGAGTCTCTCATGGTTCCCTGTACGGCCTCCCATTGCTGCTGTCTCCATCGCCACACTCTGCCATGTGCCACTTTCAGGTCTCCTCACACTGCTGGTGTGTAGAATTTTTTGACATAGGGTGCTGGCAGATTACGGGCCTCCTATAGCTGCTGCCAGGCCCCTAATCTGCCATAGGCCCCTATATACCGCCTCCTCAAGCTGCTGCCAGGTCCAGAGTCTCTCATCATTCCCTGTACGGCCTCCCATTGGTGCTGTCTCCATCGCCACACTCTGCCATGTGCCACTTTCAGGTCTCCTCACACTGCTGGTGTGTAGAATTTTTTGACATAGGGTGCTGGCAGATTACGGGCCTCCTATAGCTGCTGCCAGGCCCCTAATCTGCCATAGGCCCCTATATACCGCCTCCTCATGCTGCTGCCAGGTCCAGAGTCTCTCATGGGTCCCTGTACGGCCTCCCATTGCTGCTGTCTCCATCGCCACACTCTGCCATGTGCCACTTTCAGGTCTCCTCACACTGCTGGTGTGTTGATTTTTTTGACATAGGGTGCTGGCAGATTATGGGCCTCCTATAGCTGCTGCCAGGCCCCTAATCTGCCATAGGCCCCTATATACCGCCTCCTCATGCTGCTGCCAGGTCCAGAGTCTCTCATGGGTCCCTGTACGGCCTCCCATTGCTGCTGTCTCCATCGCCACACTCTGCCATGTGCCACTTTCAGGTCTCCTCACACACTGCTGGTGTGTAGAATTTTTTGACATAGGGTGCTGGCAGGTTACGGGCCTCCCATAGCTGCTGCCAGGCCCCTAATCTGCCATAGGCCCCTATATACCGCCTCCTCATGCTGCTGCCAGGTCCAGAGTCTCTCATGGGTCCCTGTACGGCCTCCCATTGCTGCTGTCTCCATCGCCACACTCTGCCATGTGCCACTTTCAGGTCTCCTCACACTGCTGGTGTGTAGAATTTTTTGACATAGGGTGCTGGCAGATTACGGGCCTCCCATAGCTGCTGCCAGGCCCCTAATCTGCCATAGGCCCCTATATACCGCCTCCTCATGCTGCTGCCAGGTCCAGAGTCTCTCATGGGTCCCTGTACGGCCTCCCATTGCTGCTGTCTCCATCGCCACACTCTGCCATGTGCCACTTTCAGGTCTCCTCACACTGCTGGTGTGTAGAATTTTTTGACATAGGGTGCTGGCAGATTACGGGCCTCCCATAGCTGCTGCCAGGCCCCTAATCTGCCATAGGCCCCTATATACCGCCTCCTCATGCTGCTGCCAGGTCCAGAGTCTCTCATGGGTCCCTGTACGGCCTCCCATTGCTGCTGTCTCCATCGCCACACTCTGCCATGTGCCACTTTCAGGTCTCCTCACACTGCTGGTGTGTAGAATTTTTTGACATAGGGTGCTGGCAGATTACGGGCCTCCTATAGCTGCTGCCAGGCCCCTAATCTGCCATAGGCCCCTATATACCGCCTCCTCATGCTGCTGCCAGGTCCAGAGTCTCTCATGGTTCCCTGTACGGCCTCCCATTGCTGCTGTCTCCATCGCCACACTCTGCCATGTGCCACTTTCAGGTCTCCTCACACTGCTGGTGTGTAGAATTTTTTGACATAGGGTGCTGGCAGATTACGGGCCTCCTATAGCTGCTGCCAGGCCCCTAATCTGCCATAGGCCCCTATATACCGCCTCCTCATGCTGCTGCCAGGTCCAGAGTCTCTCATGGTTCCCTGTACGGCCTCCCATTGCTGCTGTCTCCATCGCCACACTCTGCCATGTGCCACTTTCAGGTCTCCTCACACTGCTGGTGTGTAGAATTTTTTGACATAGGGTGCTGGCAGATTACGGGCCTCCCATAGCTGCTGCCAGGCCCCTAATCTGCCATAGGCCCCTATATACCGCCTCCTCATGCTGCTGCCAGGTCCAGAGTCTCTCATGGGTCCCTGTACGGCCTCCCATTGCTGCTGTCTCCATCGCCACACTCTGCCATGTGCCACTTTCAGGTCTCCTCACACTGCTGGTGTGTAGAATTTTTTGACATAGGGTGCTGGCAGATTACGGGCCTCCTATAGCTGCTGCCAGGCCCCTAATCTGCCATAGGCCCCTATATACCGCCTCCTCATGCTGCTGCCAGGTCCAGAGTCTCTCATGGTTCCCTGTACGGGCTCCCATTGCTGCTGTCTCCATCGCCACACTCTGCCATGTGCCACTTTCAGGTCTCCTCACACTGCTGGTGTGTAGAATTTTTTGACATAGGGTGCTGGCAGATTACGGGCCTCCTATAGCTGCTGCCAGGCCCCTAATCTGCCATAGGCCCCTATATACCGCCTCCTCATGCTGCTGCCAGGTCCAGAGTCTCTCATGGTTCCCTGTACGGCCTCCCATTGCTGCTGTCTCCATCGCCACACTCTGCCATGTGCCACTTTCAGGTCTCCTCACACTGCTGGTGTGTAGAATTTTTTGACATAGGGTGCTGGCAGATTACGGGCCTCCTATAGCTGCTGCCAGGCCCCTAATCTGCCATAGGCCCCTATATACCGCCTCCTCATGCTGCTGCCAGGTCCAGAGTCTCTCATGGGTCCCTGTACGGCCTCCCATTGCTGCTGTCTCCATCGCCACACTCTGCCATGTGCCACTTTCAGGTCTCCTCACACACTGCTGGTGTGTAGAATTTTTTGACATAGGGTGCTGGCAGATTACGGGCCTCCCATTGCTGCTGCCAGGCCCCTAATCTGCCATGGGCCCCTATACCGCCTCCTCATGCTGCTGCCAAGTCCAGGGTCTCTCATGGGTCCCTGTACGGCCTCCCATTGCTGCTGTCTCTATCGCCACACTCTGCCATGTGCCACTTTCAGGTCTCCTCACACACTGCTGGTGTGTAGAATTTTTTGACATAGGGTGCTGGCAGATTACGGGCCTCCCATAGCTGCTGCCAGGCCCCTAATCTGCCATAGGCCCCTATATACCGCCTCCTCATGCTGCTGCCAGGTCCAGAGTCTCTCATGGGTCCCTGTACGGCCTCCCATTGCTGCTGTCTCCATCTCCACACTCTGCCATGTGCCACTTTCAGGTCTCCTCACACACTGCTGGTGTGTAGAATTTTTTGACATAGGGTGCTGGCAGATTACGGGCCTCTCATAGCTGCTGCCAGGCCCCTAATCTGCCATGGGCCCCTATATACCGCCTCCTCATGCTGCTGCCAGGTCCACAGTGTCTCATGCCATGTGCCACTTTCAGGTCTCCTCACACTGCTGGTGTGTTGAATTTTTTGACATAGGGTGCTGGCAGATTATGGGCCTCCTATAGCTGCTGCCAGGCCCCTAATCTGCCATAGGCCCCTATATACCGCCTCCTCATGCTGCTGCCAGGTCCAGAGTCTCTCATGGGTCCCTGTACGACCTCCCATTGCTGCTGTCTCCATCGCCACACTCTGCCATGTGCCACTTTCAGGTCTCCTCACACTGCTAGTGGGTTCCATTTTTTGTCATAGGGTGCTGGCAGATTACGGGCCTCCCATTGCTGCTGCCAGGCACGTAATCTGCCATGGGCCCCCGTACCGACTCCTCATGCTGTGACGTTGCAACAAGGTGGAATTCAACCCTACATATGTTAGACCGCCTTTACGAACAGCGAAAGGCCATCACAGATTTCCTGATGTTAAAAGCGGATAAAGGTACTCCCTGTGTAACTTAGATGTCAGCCATTGGCAGCTCATGCGTGACACCTGCGCTTGCTCAGGCCCTTTGAGGAGGCAACGCTATTCGTGAGTCGGCAGGACTATGGGATGAACGACGTCATTCCTCTGTTGCACGTCCTGGAACAAATGCTGTTAACAATGGCTGGTCAGGGTGCGGTAGACGTGGCGCACAGATCTCAACGCCACATGACCCCTGTGGGGGCAGGACAGGAAGAAGAGGAGGAGGTAGAGGAGGACATTGGTGCTCAGGAATTATTGAGTGAAATGGGTGGTTTTTCCACTCAGCGGACAGGAGTGGAGGAGCAGGAGCATCTGGTAGAGGAGGAGGAGGAGACAGAGGACCCAGACGCACCGTGGCAGTATGCTGTGGAGATGGAGGCAGGGAGTCCCTCGCATTCCTTGGCACAAATGGCCCATAGCATGCTCGGTTGCTTGCGTAGCGACAGCCGAATAATAACCATCAGACAGAGGGATGACTTTTGGCTGTCCACCTTGTTGGACCCTCGCTACCGTTCAAAAATGGTGGCCTTTTTCACACCTGCTGAGAGGGAGGCCAAAATAACGTACTATAAAAACCACCTATGTAGTCAGCTGGTCTCTGCCTGTCTGCGCCAACGTCCATCCTCAGACACTGTGGGCCCTGTGCGCTCGCGTTCCACTGCCATGGCAGCAGGGGAGGGGTGGGGTGGTAGGAGCAGTGGCAGCTCCACCAGCAGCGGCTGCCTCAGTCTGCAGTCGATGATGAGTAGCTTTCTTCACCAGCGCAGTGAGGAAACTACTAACCAGCCGCAGCAGCAGCAGCAGCATCAGGTGGACCTGGAGCAGGACCTCAAACAACAGGCTTAGGCCTACTTGGACAGCACCCTGCCAACCGAGGTAGACAATCCCCTTGACTACTGGGCAACGAAACTTGACCTTTGGCCCCAACTAGCTGAATTTGCCCTTGAAAGGCTGTCATGCCCGGCCAGTAGCGTGGCATCGGAGCGCGTGTTTAGTGCGGCAGGAGGTATTGCAACTCCGCGGAGGACACGACTGTCCACCCAAAGTGTGGAGAGACTGACGTTTGTGAAAATGAATCAGGCGTGGATTAGTCTGGATTTCAAACCACCAGTTCCTGACACAACTGACTAAATCCGCCATGAATCATGCCCCAAACATGTGCCACTTTCAGGTCTCCTCACACTGCTGGTGTGTTACATTTTTTGTCATAGGGTGCTGGCAGATTACGGGCCTCCCATAGCTGCTGCCAGGCCCCTAATCTGCCATGGGCCCCTATACCGCCTCCTCATGCTGCTGCCAAGTCCAGAGTCTCTCATGGGTCCCTGTACGGCCTCCCATTGCTGCTGTCTCCATCGCCACACTCTGCCATGTGCCACTTTCAGGTCTCCTCACACTGCTGGTGTATTCCATTTTTTGTCATAGGGTGCTGGCAGATTACGGGCCTCCCATAGCTGCTGCCAGCCCCCTAATCTGCCATGGGCCCCTATACCGCCTCCTCATGCTGCTGCCAGGTCCAGAGTCTCTCATGGGTCCCTGTACGGCCTCCCATTGCTGCTGTCTCCATCGCCACACTCTGCCATGTGCCACTTTCAGGTCTCCTCACACTGCTGGTGGGTTCCATTTTTTGTCATAGGGTGCTGGCAGATTACGGGCCTCCCATAGCTGCTGCCAGGCCCCTAATCTGCCATGGGCCCCCGAACCGACTCCTCATGCTGCTGCCAGGCCCGTAATCTGTCATGGGCCCCTGTTGTCGCTTGTTGGCATATTCCGCTCGTTCAGATGCTCCTTCTCCTGCTACTCCTCTTCACGGATTCCGTCAGCAGTCTTTCTTGGAATCCGTTTCCAAGAGACAACAGTTTGCGAGCACGCACCAGACGGTGCAGAAGCTGAACGTCCTCCTGTCCAAGTTGCTTCTGCCAGGCTCGTAATCTGTCATGCGCTCCTGTACCGCCTCCTCATGCTGCTGCCAGGTCCAGAGTGTGTCATGGGCCCCCGTACCGACTCCTCATGCTGCTGCCAGGCCCGTAATCTGTCATGGGCCCCTGTACCGCCTCCCCATGCTGCTGCCAGGTCCAGAGTGTGTCATGGGTCCCTGTACGGCCTCCCATTGCTGCTGCCAGGCCCGTAATCTGCCATGGGCCCCCGTACCGACTCCTCATGCTGCTGCCAGGCCCGTAATCTGCCATGGGCCCCTGTACCGCCTCCTCATGCTGCTGCCAGGTCCAGAGTGTGTCATGGGTCCCTGTACGGCCTCCCATTGCTGCTGTCTCTATCGCCACACTCTGCCATGTGCCACTTTCAGGTCTCCTCACACTGCTGGTGGTTTCCATTTTTGTCATAGGGTGCTGTATGGCCTCCCATTGCTGCTGCCTCCACCGCCACACTGTGGCTCCACACTCTGGTTTTGGCCCCGTGACTGCCCAAATGAGTGAAGTGTGCGGTGATTCTAAGATCGACGGCACTCATCTGCATGTCATACTGACTGACAGTATTATTTCTCTTCCCCAGCAGACTCCAAGGGCATTTAAATTAAAGGTACAGTGTTCAGCACTAATATTAAGTCTCTCTGAAGCCTAGAAACACCCTTTTTTAAGTTAAATTCACAGCGAATATATTCGACTCGAATCGAAATTTTTCCACGAATTCGCCGAATCAGTCGAATCGAATTTTTGAATACTTCGCTCATCTCTAACAGTAATGCTTGGATGCAGTTGTTCGGCCATGGAAACCCATTCCATGAAGCTCTCTATGCACTGTTGTTGTGCTAATCTCAAGGCCACATGAAGTTTGGAGGTCTTTAGCTATTGACTTTGCAGACAATTGGTGATTTCTGCACACTGTGCACTTCAGCATGTTCTTTGTCATTTTACGTGACCTACCACTTTGTGACTGAGTTGCTGCTGTTCCCAGTTGCTTCCACTTTGCTATAATACCACTAACACTTGATCGTGGAATATTTAGTAGCAATGAAATTTCACAGATGGACATACTGCACAATTGGCAACCTATCATGGTACCACGCTTGAATTCACTGAGCTCCTGAGAACGACCGATTCTTTCACAAATGTTTGTAGAAGCAGTATGCATGCCTAGATGCTTGATTTTATACACCTGTGGCCATGCAGGTGATTGGAACACCCAAATCCAATGATTTGGAGGGGTGTCCCAATACTTTTGGCTATATAGTGTATATTAGGTAGGATATGTAGGAAAGGGAAAAAGGGCCATTTTTAAGACTTAGGCTTTTTCTCCACTTTAAGTCTGGCTACTCATTACCATAGGGCCACAGCTGGTTAGTAATGCATGGATAACAAGTCTAAAAGGCTATTCTTGCAAGCATACACAGAGACAACAATGATGTAGATGTACATCCTATCAGAGACGTGACTGCTGTTTGATGCTGTAGGTCTACTGTCAGCAATCAGGAGATAGTTAAAGTTAATGTGTTTGTTAACCTAGCATTGCAAATGTCTGCAGGTTGTAATGTGTGTTCAGTTAAGGATGAAATCCACCTTTACTTTATTCATCTGCCTTTGGCCTGTGTATCAAAAGGTTCCCCAGAGATTTCTATGGTCTGTAATTTGTGGACAGACATTGGCAGGAAGGCCTGGGGAAGGAAGTGCAATGTGCTAGAGGTAATTGGCTTACTGGATTGTTAGTATGTGGGTGCCAAAGTTGGTGAAATGAACTTCCTTCATAAAAATTTCATTGAAGTTCCAGAATTGTGAAGTATGCCCAGAGCAACATCCATAGTTTGTGTGCTGTGTAAGTTTTAAATATTTCATTTTTCTCACCATACAAAAAACAGGTTAACTGTGGAATTTTGAAAGAGTCAGTTCACCCAAAACGAATGTTTTGTTTTTTGGAAAATGTTGGATACTTTGGGGTCTAGTTATACTGTAAGTTTTCATACAAAATTCACACAGTTTCACCTATTTACACTTTTTTTCTAATTAGATTTAATTGGAAGAATGTGTGAAACCTGGGTGAAAGTTTTGTGAAGCTTTTGTAAAAACATATAAAAAGTCCCCTTAAAGTATATCCAAAGCCAAAACTGTTTTTTTTAATTTTAGGATACAGTAGGAAATGATTAAGACCCCTGTTTTTTTTTTTTGCTGTTTGTGCTACCCTTTTGGAGCATAAACTTCACTTTCACTCCAGTAGGCATAATAGATACAGTAGAGATAATAGGAAAACTCTTAGAGATAAGGAAAACACCCCCTTGGGCAGTCATCACCAGTACAGTTATTCTCTTTGGCAGATTTTCCCTTTATTTCTGTTCCAGTGACAACATAAATGTTGGATTTCCTTAAACATTTTGTCGCCAGCACACATTCAGAGAGTGAATCCCACCATTGGAGACATCAAAAAAAGCTTTAGATAAACTTTGATGACCTGATGTATGTCTCAGTGATTCTTTTGGTAAGATCTATGTGCTTGGGTTTCTGGATCTTTATACCTGCTATTCCTATTATGAGTGGGTCCGTCTCTTTAGTAGTTTAGATTATGGAGAATGCAACAGAAGATACTTAGATATACAGTGGTGGGTAGGGACACCAAAACTACCTGGTCACAGGAACAAATGTGTAAATTATTGCAAATAGATCTGGCTGTTGGAATATCCCACACATGTAGTAAGTCCTTCAGGCTTCACTTTTTTTTTCACTTTAAACAAACGTTATTGGACATATGTACAATACACCATGCATTAAAGTGGCAGTCAAGAGGATAAAAGTTTTTACAATCAGATAAAGGCCATAACAGCACTGGAGACAACAGCCCAGGTTTCTACATTTTACATAAATTTAGTAGTATGTACCTGTGGACAAAGATCAGGAAATAATTAGGCCAAATTTACAAAAAGATGAAGATATCTAAATGCTAATATCAAGCATGTGAAGATACTGTCATCGTGGAATTTCGCTTAAGACCCAAGGCGTAGAGAGGAAACCTGCATGAGAGAGAGGAGCAATATAGAGATGCGGAGGAGGCTGGTTGTGTCCTGCTCCTGGAAGGAGAAGGGCATGTTGTTTCCAGTAGTGGAGGGCTCAATTTATGCATAGCCTCCTGGTATTAAACACAGACTATTGAGTCCTCCTAGTTGTAAACTCTTCCGGGAAGTGTGCTCTTGCAGTCTAGGATGGCTAGAATACAGGGGAGAGGAGAGGAGAGAGAAACGAGAAGAGAAAAAAAAAGAAAAAAAAAGAAAAAAAAAAGGGGGGGGGGGGGAGAGAGAAAGAAATAGGTGAAAAGGCAGAAAGGAGAAAGGTGATAGGATAGGGAGGGTAGGTGGAACCATCCACGAAGACTCTGGCAATTTACTTATAATAAAACTATGATTTTAGCTGGACTGACTCTTAAAACAATGATTTATTGTTGTATTAGATTTTAATCAAAACTGTTTTACAATATTGCATTGAAGAATTGCCACTTTGTTACATTATTCAGTTCCTTATGGGACAAAGCACATGCAGTACTTTGTTCCATCCTCCTAGGTGCCCCTTAACACTATCTGCAGCCACCTGACATGGCAGCTTACATAAAGATGGTTGCCTTTTTAGCAAATGTGTTTGGTGGTGGTGAGGGATTCTCTCTTTCCTCTTGGCTGTTTTTTGAGATATCCATAGAAGTGTTGTGGATCCAGGGGAGAGGGGCTTATTCCCTATATTTCAAGCCTTGTGGATTGGACTTTTGATTTTATTCTTATATGTGTTTTGCATGTATATGTAAATCATCTGAAGCACAGCACTTCATTTATTACTAAGTACACAGATCTATTTTATACAGGGTAGGCAGGAAAAGTTGGAAGAGGACAAAGTTGTTATAGTTAGGCTTTTCTTCCACCTCCCTAGCAGTCTGATTATGTCAGTATTTCTATGCTCAAAGCGGTACACTGTTTTCAATGGAAATGTTGTTTTTTTATATTGTAGGCCTGTAATTCTTAGGAATAACTCACTGAAATCTGTCCGAACAAGAGTCTAGTAAACATCCCGGGTATGATAAAATTTGAAACACTAAATCATAAATTATAATATAATAAATAATCATAAAAAATAATATAATAATACATTTTATTCAATAATGTAATCAAACCAAAAACACTGAAATTTGAAATAGAGCGCCAAGTTCGCACATCACTGAGCTCAGTCGCAAAGTCATTTTCAGTGTCTGAAGACGAATTTCCACACAAATCATTATTACTCAATTCTGCAAGTGGTTCTAATTTACTCTCGCTGTTCTCTAGTTGGTCTAAAACTGCTTTTGACCTAAAGGGACGCTTTTTGGATGCCATGGACGTTTCTCAGTTTCCAGGCATTCTGGTAAAAATGCAGGACACAGGACTAGGGACAAACTGTATGTGAAATGGTTTGATACAGTAATGTAATACTATCAGATTTTAGTGTATTGAGTGAATGTCAGATTTTTTAATTTTTGAAATTCCCACTGGTTCCATTCCCAATACGTACCGTACGTCCCGACGCTCACAGGGAACAGAACCCGGCATCGGCAGGAGGACATGGCCTGGGACGCTGCAGGGGGGACATCACGGGACAAGGTAAATGCTCGAGGGATCGCAGAGCAATGCTGCAGGGTAATCCCCACCAGTTTCATCCACAGTACGTCCCGACACTCACAGGGAACAGAACCCGGAATCGGCAGGAGGACATGGCCTGGGATTCTGCAGGGGGGACATCGCGGGACCCCAGGACAAGGTAAGTGCTCGAGGGATCACAGAGCAACGCTGCAGGGTCATCCTGAGTGTAGCTTGGGGTTACCGCTTCTGGTACTGAAAGTTAACCCCAAGCTACACTCAGGAATACCACCGAGGGGTTAAGGAAACCAGTATTTCCTTCAATGTGAGAATAAAAACCACTTTCTTAGAAATAAGGTATTTGTAAATTTGAATAAGAAGATCCCTTAAGATATCTTCAAGTGTCCCTTCTAATGTACTCTATTTCGTTTTGGTAGGGCTGCATACTGTAAGGGAATCAGGGGGAGAGGACTCACCAGTGAGTGATTGACAGATTTCCACCTGTGCAGGCCGAGGAGATTTTTCTGATCTTGTGCTTCAGGGTGAGGTTTCTTATCAGGATGCCAGGAGAAGACACAGCACCATCTTGTCTGCTATGTGGCACTGAGGAAGGAAAGAAGTCCCAGAACTTCTGCAGAAGTCCCTGAGCTTTTGCGGCACTAGCTTCTGAGTTGTCTCTTTGGACATCTCCCGCGTGTGGGGAGAAAAGCATGGTAAGCAGTAAGGCAAGAAGGGTTTATATACTTTGTAATCATGACTGGTAGGCAAAGATGAACCAGAGCTGAGGTCCTAGATGGCCATTTTAATTGCTGTCCATACACCGCCCCCACGCAGCCCACTATTTACCACTTGAGTCATAGGTGCTGTTTTAAAACAGCACAGGGAAAGTGGCTGTTTGTCACAGCACCATTTTAAAACAACACCTGCACCAGCAGTTTTCTCATGTTTTGCCAACTTGTGGTGCACCTGCATTAAGATAACATCAGAAGTGTAGTGCAGCTCTGCCCAGTCTCTACCTGCAGCAAAAGATCACCAATACCTGTTGCATGATGGGGGTTTGAATCAGATCTCCAGTAACCAAAAACAAAAAAAAAAAAAAAGGGAAAAAAGGTGTAAAAAAAAAAAATAGAAAAATCAGTATGCAGTGTGTTTGTGTGTGTGCGTCTGTGTCATGTGATTGGTGTGATGACCAATCCCAGCTATCACCAATGAAAACAGTGTAGTACCAGTGACCACAAATGATTGGGGTTGGGGGGGGTTTAAAAACACCTCCAATTGTATAATTCTATGACATCTAGCCATTGCACACAATCCAATTTCAAACTTAGAACTTTTCATTCTTTCAACTTATAATTGAAGACTATTTTTGTTACAGTAGGTCACTTTTAATGGTTAAGTGCACATTAATTTATTTTTAACTATCCCAAAACCAGCAAGTTTCTTCATTTCCAAAGAACTGTGGCAAAAATTAGATCATCTTGAGGTGTCTACTTTCCAAAACTGGGTCATTCTGAAGCATTCATACTGTCCTGGCATTTTTCTTTGATATGTCATCTACTACAAAGTTAGGGAAACTTTATTTCCAAATTTTCTGTCTTTATTAGTTATATATTGAAAAAATTACATTGGCTATTAAATACTATCAGAAAAATCTCTGTCTCAATAAAGGATATAAAACATTCATTTGGGCACAGTTTTGCATGATCGAGTAATTATCAGTCAAATTATCACAGCACTGAAAATTAAAAAATGGCCTGGACAGGAAAGGGGTATAACATGTTGGTTCTGAAGTGGTTACACTGGACCTTTCAATAAAGATATAAAAGATCAATAAATATTATAAATAAAGATATGTCATGATCCTTGTTCAGACCCTGACGGTAAACAAATCTTTTGCAAGTGGCAGTATTATGATGTTGAAGTAATGTGAAATTTGGTGGATCAACAAAATAGGATATTTGTACCTTAAGGGATTGAATAAGAATGAAGACTTGTACCTGTATTTATAAAACGTTTGATCTATTTTGCCATCCATCTTTACTGACAATTCCTATTTATTGGAATTTGCACATGTCTGCTTGTGTCTGCTGACAGCAAATATTGGACTTTGCTTGGCTGTGGATGTTTTCAAATGATGCACTGCAATGTCATTTTGTTGTTAAAGTGGTATCAAAAGAGAAGTTTGGAAATAGAAAGAAAACAAAAAAAATAAAAAAAATCATACTCACCAATCCCAGCTGCAGATGTCCCCCTCTGGCTCTACCTGAGAACTGAGCAATCAAAGACCACTGATCGCTCAGCTCTCAGTCTTCAGTTTGCAGAGGCAGTGACTGTCAATCACCGGCTCTCTGCTGTGTCCCTCCACCACTCTCTGGAGCGCCAGGCTGTGCAGGAGGTGGGAGCGGCTGCCTTAGGCTCTAAGTGGCTTGCTAAGAGGCTAAACCAGCTGCCTCTCCAGCCTTCTAGGTGGATCCTGACTGTAAAGTCAGGATCTTTCCTGAGCCTGGACCAGCTCAGTGACGTCAGCTGACAGTGGGCTTTAAACCGCTGTCGGCTAAATTCAGGACACAGGAGTACAAAAAAAAAGTGCACTGCTGTGTTCCATATAGCTTTGGCCATACTTCTCCTTTAAATCTAAAATAAAACTGTAATACAGTATATTGCAGCTTACCAGATCTTAGATTTGTTTTTTATTTTCACTTTTTATCTTGTCGTCAGTAAGTCTACAGACCAAGCTGCCCAGCAAAAGTGGCAATTAGAGTGTCAAGACAAACCATTTAACACTAAGGCTCCATACACACTAGCGTTTTTTTAAGCTCCTAAAAGCTATTATGAGTATTCTGCTCCTAGAAGCTTATAGTGTTATCCTATGTGTTCATGCACACTATTTTGTGCTAGAAGCGATTTTCAAGCTTCAGTGTTTCGAAGCAGAAAAAAAAATTGTTTTTGTAGAGATTTACCCAGCAGAAAAAAATTAAGAATGCTCCTGAATGCTCCTAAAATGCAGCTAACAGCTTTTTTTGAGTGTTTTTTTTCTATGTACTGTAAAAATGCTAATGCTCCTAAAAGCTTCTAAACGCTACTAAAACACTACTACAAGCTGGCACAAAAATTATATTACCAGGAATTTTCATCAAGTATTTTTTCTATTGCTCTTTGTGTCCCATTGGGGAGTTTCATCCTCTTTTATTGTCCTGTTTACCATTCCCCAAAACAAGAATAGAGGGGAAATCTTCCGAAGGGTACTGTCATGGTCTGGGTCAGGTTCAGAGACCAGTTGCTATAGCAATGTTAAGGCTTACCTGAAACCAGCAGGATAGGTACACAGGCAGGTCACCCTGGGAAAGGACGCAGGCTCACCTGAGGTGCAGGGTCTAAGCACCAAATGGTTTTTACCAGAGCTCCTAATGGTGGAGATGGATTTGGCTGCATGTTGATACCAGGTCACAGATCTCAGGATCACCCCACCAGGGGATGAGCAAGCCGGGAACCAGTAGCAGATCGAACAAGTAAAGGATCAAGCAGAAGTGGAGTCAGTCAACAAGCCAAGGGTCAGTCACAAATGGTAGTAGATGAGGATGAGGCAAAATCGTAGTCCAGGAACAAGCCAAAGGTCGGTAGCGAAGGTATAGACGGCAGCAGGCGAGACAAGCGGGACATTGACTGGTGAAGGCACAATAATCTGGCAAAGAGGAAATGCAGAGGCATGGCTTTTATCAGGAAGTTCATGGGAGGAGCAAGGGGTTCAAGGTTCAAGAGAAACAGGGACAAGACAGGATCATCCAAAGAATTGTCAAGGGAGCTGTCCAGTATTCCAGGTGACTCAGCAAGAAGAAACATTGCCTCTCACCGCAGAAGGCCCAGGTTCAAACCCAGGCTCTGACAGGTACACTAGTTCTGGTGACAAGGAATTTCCTCTCACTTTCTGTTTTGGCTCTGAGACAGGAAGCGAAGGGAAATTTCCACAATAGGATACAGGTGGCAAAAAATTGACAGGGCTTAAACCCCCCCCCCCCCCCTTAATCTATCTAAAATGAAAAAAAAAACGTTTTGCCCTAAGTTCTACTTTAAGGATTGGTAAACTGTAATATATAACATTTTGATTTTTGGATTAACACAACTTTAATTGCATTAATCTTCAGATTGTATCACTCCGAATTCTTACCCAATATTAATTCCTAAGCTGCAACAGTGAAGTCGGATCCTTTGGTTGACATTTGCGTTTACTGTACAAGCATAAAATGTTCATGTACTTGAACTGAATGTCATTTGAATTTTTAGAAACTGCAAACCTGTGAAAAAGTCACTGTTGTGCTATTTTGTGTCCTTGTCAATTTAAATTAATCTTATTTTAATGTTACAGTAACAATTTATGCAACCCATTTGTTTCCCCTGCATGCAATTCAATTTAGCATCCAAAGGGGAATAAAACTCTGAGGTAAAACACAGATATTAGGTTCACTTTGACCTTTACCATTCAGCTATGTTACTTATGAGTAGCATTATTGTTATATCATTTTAATTAGCAGACTATGTTAATTACATTTTGTGGCAAATGTATGCGGGTGCATAAACATTGTGTTGGGAAAAATGACAGAAAAATACATTTGTTTCTAATTTTATACTATTTGTTTCCAATAACAAAAAAAAGGAATTAAAATTATATGTATCCAAAATTGCTACCAAATAAAAACCCTCTCTGTCCCAAAAACAAATGTTGTATCATATGTTAGGGTAGACTACAAATGCTAAAAGGTATAATCTGCAGAACCATGAGACATCAATTAACATTGAGTACTAGCATGTAATACCCCATCATTACCAGGCCATTTTTTAGTTCTCAGTGCTGTGATAGTTTTACTGTCAATTACGACAGAGTTTCCTTTTGGAGGTATTTAACCTCTTGCCGATAGCTGCAACTACGTCACTCCACCTTCCTGAGATCAAGTGGTTGAACCTCAGATATCAGTGACGCATGCACGCCGGAGTCCTGGGCCATGGCAAAGTGCTATGTTGTTCCTTCAGAGCGCATGCACCGGCTGTCAACAGGAGCGAATATCTCCTAAATGCTGCATGTTTAGGAGATATTAATGTTACCTACAGGTAAGCTTTATTATAAGCTTACCTGTAGGTAAAAGTATAAAAAAGGAGTTTACTACCACTTTAATGCCTGGCTAGTAGCACAGTACTTGAAATTTTGAGCCCTGTGCAAAAGTGCAGTGTATGTGATAATACACTGATGTTTTCCTCTTCTGCCTTCTGATGGCATTACTTTCCAGGCTGCTAGAAAAGTCCCAGGTGAAGTGCACTTGGTATCACTCCATCTGGGACAGGAGTGGGCACTACAGAGGAAGCATTGGCTTATGTGGCTCCTGCTCCCTCCGTGGATGCCTGTTTCCTCCACTGCCAGCGCTGGCTCCATGCATTCTGGGATGGCAGGTCAGCAACCCATTGATCATGATCTGGACTTGCTGACCTGCCATCCCAGAGCATGGGCATGTGCTGCCCTGGTTTGAGGTCACGGGCCACATGTGGCCCTCGAGCCATGGGTTGAGCACCCCTGCACTAAAGGAAGTAGAAGGGCCAATGTTTTCAATGGGGCCCTTACCTTGACAGCTCTGTCATTGAGTTTGTTAAAAATGGGATTATGTTGTCAGCATGCTACATATAAGAAACATTTTGTTGTTTAATATTTCAAATATGCAAAGGGAGTTGGAGAGAAGATCTATTAATTGACATTGCCAAAAGCTTGAGATAGTATTATTTTCGCACATTTCATGAGGAGCAGAAGTAGCTAGATATCTGTTTGCCAGGGAGATTTTTGCTCATGTATACGTATGGTAGCTCTTATGCTTGTAGTTCATTAAATAACTGCGCAACTTTCTGCTATCACTAGGACTCTAGCAGATTTCTTCCCCCAGAGTAGTTTTTTTTATAAATTATTTTTTTTTTTTTTTCAAAAAAAGAAGCAGAAAACATTTTAGCAGGACAGTAGGGATGACAGCTCTGCTTGATAAAATATATAGTTATATAGTACAATATGGTACAGCTGAAAAAAGGACACCAGTCCATCCAATTCAAGCTGTGTGGGTGGGTGTGTTCATGTCAGAAAAACATTTTTCATATCCCTGTATACTGTGTTCACTAAGATGCCTATCTAAAAGTTTTTTTAAACTATCTATACTTTCACTGACACCACCGATCATGAAAGGGAGTTCAACATCCTGACCACTCTGACAGTGAAAACCCCCCTATGAAGTTTAAGGTTAAACCACTTCTCCAATTTCATTGAGTGGCCCTGTGTCTTCTGACACTCCCTGAGACTGAATAACTTATTCCCTATGCTAGAATAACCACTAAGATATTTGTATATCGCTATCATATCTCCTCTCAAGCATCTATTCTCTAAGGAGAATACGTTTAATGTTTGTAGACGTTCCTCATAACAAAGGTCTTCCAGTCCCCTTTTTAGCTTGGTTGCCCTTCTCTGGACTCTCTCCAGTTCCAGCACATCCTTCCTGAGGAATGGTGACCAGAACTGGACAGCATACACAAGATGTGGCAGAACTAGAGTTTTATAAATTGTCAGGATTATTGCTTTATCTCTTTTTATGCATACTAATATTCTGCTAGCTTTGCTTGCTGCAGCTTGGCATTGCATGCCATTGCTGAGCCTGTCATCTAATAGGACCACCAGATCTTTGTCCAGTCTGGATTCCCCTAAAGCGGGTGTCGGCAACCCGCGGCTGCAGAGCCGCATGCGGCTCTTTTTCACCTTTGCTGCGGCTCCGGAGCACACTGCCCACCAGGTGACAGGCAAAAGGGTTGCCGTAGCTCAGTGGTCGGCAAGCCGCGGCTTTTTACACATTTTAATGCGGCTCTTCTGTGTGCCGGGCGCCCGCTCCCCTCCCTCCTCTCGGGCGGCCGCCCCAAAAGTCAGGACTCTGCAGCTAGCCCAGCAATGGGCAAACTACGGCCCGGCGGACCTTTCAATCCAGCCCGCGGAGCGTGGCAAACATTGGCTGTCAGGATGTAGGCGGGGCAGCGTGACGAACTCCTCTCCTCTCACAGTCCGCCCTGAAGACCGAAACCGTGCGGGAACACGGCGAGAGGAACGCGCGGAGCAAAGGTAAGGGAATTGACACAATATGGGGAATGAATTACTATAGGGGGGATGAATTACTATGGGGGATGAATTACTATATGGGGGATGAATTACTATGGGGGATGAATTACTATATGGGGGATTAATTACTATGGGGGATGAATTACTATGTGGGGGATGAATTACTATGTGGGGGATGAATTACTATATGGGGGATGAATTACTATGGGGGATGAATTACTATATGGGGGATGAATTACTATATGGGGGATGAATTACTATGGGGGATGAATTACTATATGGGGGGTGAATTACTATGGGGGATGAATTACTATGGGGGATGAATTACTATATGGGGGATGTATTTTCAGTTTTAAAAATGTGGCTCTCAAAATAAATTTCAATCGTGGTTTTGGCGAGATTTGGCTCAGTTGAAAAAAAAGGTTGCCCACCACTGACCTAAGGCTATGATTGTGATTATGACGATACACTGTGGCCCTGATTAACCCTTTGCTTACTGGGCCCTTAAACCCCCTTCATGACCAGAGCGCTTTTTGCAATATATGCAGTGTCAGATTTGTTTTAAATGTTGCAATGGTTTTGCGGCTCCCAGTCTTTTTTTCCCTTCGGAAACGGGTCCAAGTGGCTCTTTATGTCTTAAAGGTTGCAGACCCCTGCCCTAAAGGTTCTCCCACTAATGGGTAACTTGAGATCATATTCTTAGCCCCATAACTTTACATTTTTCAACATTAAGCCTCATTTGCCATGTATTTGCCCACCCCTTTATTTTATTGAGGTCTTCTTTCAATATCGTGAAGTTATTGCTCTACTTAGCTTTGTATCATCAGCAAACACTGAAATTGAGCTATTTATGCTAACCTCTATATCATTTTTGAATAAACTAAACAGAATTGTTTTAAACAACAAAAAATACCTGGGGTATTCCTAGTACATACCTACATCCCTAAAATATAATACGTTGACTGGAAAAAAACCCAATTTGTATGGGGCTTTCATGGCATCAATCCATATGTTAAAAGATTTACATTGATCTTTATTTTGTATCAAACATATAAAATTACAAACATAAAAAGGTATATGTAAAGGCAGTTGCTTATAAAGATCAATATGTTAAATCAAATGATTGGAATAACAAAACCTTCTGCCATACTTGAAAACATATAGTCAGATCCGCAGCTCCTCCCCAGCCCACACTCCAGCAGTTACCGATCATCCAGGGCCCCTTGAAATAGACACTGAGACCCCCTAAATCACCGCAAAGAGGAGCTAGATAATAAAAAGGCATATAAATCCAGGCTAACAAAGAGATACTGGTTACTTTATAACATACCAGATAGATATAGCAGATGCCCACCATCATAATCATTAGTACAGAAATTATCTTCCCAGGTGCTACTTAACAACACATAGGTGAGCACAACCCAGTACCTAAAGGGATGCACAGAGTGGGGGACTCAGGCCAAATAGACCCTAAAAAATGGTACCAAAAGAACTATATCAGTAGGATTAACTATTTTTAGTGTACATATCATCTATTCTAATAGGAGAAAAACAGGAACTGTTATCCCCAAAAAAGTATTATTATAAGCATTAAGTACATCCAAAATATAATAGAAAAGAAGGAAATCATTTCCCTCAAACATGTTAATGTATGGAGACTTGGCTCACCTAAAGTGGTTTCAAACAATGGAACAGCATTACATAGGGACCGACCGTATCCATTAAAAAAAAAAAGAAGAGATCTAAAGTATGGTCCAAGAGCTCTATATATACCCAAAGTACCACAATTTTATCCAATACCCAAGCAACAATTAAGGATATCCAGGTGGGCTAAAGTTCCTGTGCTCACAATCGTACCAAAACTCCGTGCTGTCTAAGCCCGTCCACAAATAACTTTAGGCTCCACCCCCCATTAAATTGGTGCATTACCAGTTTTCTATCCAGGTACACACCTTGAGGTCCATCCCTACAGACCTCAATTTGCAAATTAAGCATTTATGTGGAACTGTATTGAATGCTTTTGCAAAATCTAGACATACCATGTACCAGGAGCGGACTGACCATTTGGAAACTCGGGCACTGCCCGAGGGCCGGGGGTCAGTAGGGGGCCCCATGAGATGCCCCTGGTACCTTTGTCATAGGCTTTTATGAGTTTGGGCAAGGACACAGGGGCCCCATGATCCCCTATTGTCTGGGGGCCCCATGAGTTGTCAGTCCACCCCTGCCATGTACACAGGTCTTTTTTTGTCTTGATGATAGCTTACTTCATCATAGAATGTGAACAGATTTGTTTGGCAAGAATGACCTTTCATAAGTCCATGTTGATTTCTACTAATGATACTATTGTCATCAAAAAAGTCTTGGATATAGTCCTTATCATTACCTCCAAAAGTTTACATACTATTGATGTTAGATTGACTGTCCTGTAGTTTCCAGGAATATATCTCTGCCCTTTTTTAAATATTGGTACCATGTTGGCCTTTTGCCATTCAGCTGGTACCATTCTTGTCATTAAGCTTTCCATAAAAATTAGGAATACCGGCCTGGCTATAACCTGACTGAGTTGTTTGAGGACTCTCGGGTGTGCGCCATCTGGTTCTGGTGATTCATCTGCATTAAGATTTTCAATTCTTTTTCGAAAACTGGCTTCTGTTAGCCACAAAGGTACATTCTGTGATGCGTTAGTATTTATACAATTTTGGGTACTATACCTCTCCTCTTCCTGTGTAAAAACTGACAAGAATGCATTTAGTTGGCCAGCTGGTCTGACTGTGTTCCTACATTTCTTATTGCATTCCTTGTAGTGTTGGAATGCCGACAATGACCCCTCTGTCTTATATTTTTTTAAGCCCATTTTTTTCTCTTTAACATGTCTTTTTACTTTATAGTTTAGCCACCCAGGTTTAACCTTAACTGTTTTATATTTGTTGACCATTGGAATACATTGGGTAATACCTTAATTCAATATGTTTTTAAAGTACTCCTATTTTTTCTTCCATGTTCAATGTTTCTAGAATTTAGTCCCATTTAATATCTTGTAATACTGATGGCTGATACAATACTTGGTAACAGAGTCATAAAAGATATCATATTTGTATTCATTAAGGCCTCAATAAAAGTGAGTTGGGTCATTTACAATCAGCTTAAGTAGGATATCATTTTGGGGTTTCAGATGCATGGGTGTTGCCCTTGTGACCTCATATTCCCTCTTTTGGTTAAAGACTTGTTGTTAGAAACATATTAGTGGTGCACCTGATACAGGTGCATGTATGGGCAGGTAACAAGTCCGTGTTTAATGGATCAGAGGAATCAGAAAAAGGGGAATACTCAGTTAGAGGGAAAACAGAAGGTAAAGATAGAAGGGTCAGGGCATGGGATAGAATGGCATGGGAGGGGAAAGATGGTTTGGTAAGTAGGTGGTGGGAGGGCACTTGTGTGACTATAGATTGTTCATTGTAAATCCAGAACAAGTGAAGCACAGCCAGAAGAGAGATATTTTTATTTTTGGGTACTTGTGAAGTCTTTCCAATAAAATCATCTACGTCTAAATTTTTGCTCTTGATGTGTAAGAGAAGCCATTTGGTCTTCCATGAGTTTGATCAAGTTTATTTTAGATACCAGATTGAAAGTGGGGGGAGTTCTGTTTCCAGCGGGTGAGAATACACATTATGGCTGCATTTAAGAAATTTATAAAGAGAAATTCATGGTGTCTGCATCTCAAGTGAGGAGATAGGTTAAGAAGGCATGCTTGGTATTAAGACCTATGGCTGGTCATTTCTGGATTATATTACAGATGAGCTTTACACAAGAAAGAAATGTATGGAGGAAAGCCCCCATAGAGAAAGAAGATACTCTCATGTGGCCCAAGTAGTTTTAAGTTTAACAAAAAACTTTATTAATTCACATATAACACATATGCACAGGCATGTACAAAAATTGAAAATAGTCTTCACCCATCACCATTAAAATATGACAATGTTGTCACTTAAAACTAGGAAAGCCCAGGTTAGATGTATAAAGATGTAAAGATGTCAATCTCCAATATGGTATATCACCAAGCTCACATTCACCACCACAAAAGGTCACCCCATATAACCTGGTGAGGGAGATACAGTATGTGGAGGCGAAGCACAGACATAACAAATAGGGGAATAACTGATCCTAATGTATAAAAAGCTGAGAAAGGGAAATAAATAAAGTATATATATCAATATTGATAGTAATCAAGATTATATAATTCTCAGTAATATATATGGTTTAAGAAAATCAACATTACAATTAAGAATCTGAAAACCTATTAATCCTGCCACCCTCATAAAGGTTGTGCTGTGGATAACTTCAGAGGGCACAGTCCTAACTGAGGATCAATAGACTGTTAAATATTTCAGGAAAACCAGTCAGTAAGGAACACGTCCTCTGGCGGATGACTGTAGTCAATCACAAGTAATTTTGCAGGTCTGTATGGGAAACATGAATTGTAAAGTTCAACAGTCTCACCATGGATGTTCACTCAGATTGTGATTGATAAAATTGTCTCCAATTGAAACCATCAGTCCATCGCATCAGCGAATAATAAAGCTGTATAGTGGGATAGCAATCCACTCTCAGTGGCTCATCCAACGGGGACCATTGAAGGGATCTGTTAGATAAAGTTCAAAGTAAATCCCACTTACATTGCCGCTGTCACCGCAGTACCGGCATAGTATGCACTGGGTTTCCACACTCTGGCCAGGGGAGGATCAATGCTTATCTCATACTCAAATGGCAAACATCCTCTGGAGACAGATAAACCCACATGAGCAGTCCAACACTCCAATTGCAAATGACCCTGCAGAGCTCCTTCCAGGTCAAGGCAAATCAGACCTCCATTCATGCAAGCTGACCAAACTCCGTGAAGGGTTGGTAGGCTGTACAGGTGTAAATGAACATCAATACATAGTCCTAGGGCATCCTAGGAAAGAGCTACTGTTGACGCCGAACAAATGAGGCACAGCCAGAAGAGAGATCTTTTTATTCTTGAGTACTTGTGAAGTCTTTCCAATAAAATCATCTACGTCTAAATTTTTGCTCTTGATTTGTAAGAGAAGCCATTAGGTCTTCCATGAGTTTGATCAAGTTTATTTTAGATACCAGATTGAAAGTGGGGGGAGCTCTGTTTCCAGCGGGTGGGAATATACATCATGGCTGCATTTAAGAAATGTATAAAGAGAAATTCATGGTATCTGCATCTCAAGTGAGGAGATAGATTAAGAAGGCATGCTTGGTAGTAAGACCTACAGTGAGGAACAGAAGTATTTGAACACCTGCGATTTTCTCCCACTTAGAAATCATGGAGGGGTCTGAAATTCACATTGTAGGTGCATTCCCACTCTGAGAGCAAGAATTAAAAAAAAAATTCAGGAAATTACATTGTATGAATTTTAAAGAATTTATTTGTCTTGCACTGCTGAACATAAGTATTTGAACACCTAAGAAACATCAAGAATTCTGGCTCTCAAAAACCTGTTACTGTTCCTTTAAAAAGTCCACCTTACTCCACTCATTAATCTAACTTAGTAGCACCTGCCTGAGCTCTTTAAAGACACCTGTCCACCCCACAGCCAGTCAGACGCCAACTACTACCATGGGACAAAATTGTGGACCTCCACAAGGCTGGAAAGGGCTACGGGGCAATTGCCAAGCAGCTTGGTGAAAACAGATCAACTGTTGGAGCAATTGTTAGAAAATGGAAGAGGCTAAAGACGACTGTCAGTCTCCCTTGGACTGGGGCTCCATGCAAGATCTCACCTCATGGGGTATCACTGATGATAAGAAAGGTGAGGAATCAGCCCAGAACTACAAGGGAGGAGCTGGTCAATGACATGAAGAGAGCTGGGACCACAGTTTCAAAGGTCACTGTCGGTAGAACACTACGCCGTCATGGTTTCAAATCATGCATTGCACGGAAGATTCCCCTGCTCAAGTCATCACATGTCTAGGCCCGTCTGAAGTTTGCCAATGACCATCTGGATGATCCAGAGGAGGCATGGGAGAAAGTCATGTGGTCAGATGAGACCAAAGTAGAACTTTTTGGTCTAAACTTCACTCATCGTGTTTGGAGGAAAAAGGATGAGTTACATCCCAAGAACACCATCCCTAATGTGAAGCATGGGGGTGGTAACATCATGCTTTGTGGGTGCTTTTCTGCGAAGGGGACAGGGCGACTGCACTGTATTATGGAGAGGATGAATGGGGCCATTTATTGTGAGATTTTGAACAACAACCTCCTTCCCTCAGTCAGAACATACAACCTCAGAAATAAACTAATCAGTAGGAAACTTCCTTCTGATTATGATATCACAAATAGAGTCTGAGTCTGGCCGCTGAGTTCAGGATAGACTGAAGCGGGGATAGTCTGCGATGAAGTAGGCTGGTGAGAAGGGAGTTGCAGTAGACGTGAGATAATAAGGGAGTGAACGAGTTGTTTAGTAGTGTCTGGGGTTAGGAACAAATGTATTTTGGAGATGTTGCGGAAGTGGAGCCTGCATGAGTTTGCCAACGATTGGACATGGGGTTGGAAGGACAGGTTTGAGTCTAGAGTGACACCTAGGACTTTGGCTTGTGGGGTGGGACTGATGGTGGAGTTGTTGGTCGTGATGGAGAGGGTGGGGGGGGCACGGGCTGGGGGGAAAATCAAGAGCTCGGTTTTGGAAAGGTTCAATTTGAGGAAATGGAGCGACATCCAGTCTGATATGTCGTTCAGTAGGTGGGTGATACGGGCGGAGACTGAAGGGGTGAGGTGAGGGGTGGAGAGGTAAATTTGCATGTCATCGGCGTAGAGGTGATAGTTGAAGCCGTGGGAGTGTATTAGTTTGCCGAGGGAGGAGGTGTAGATGGAGAAGAGAAGGGGCCTGAGGACCGAGCCTTGGGGGACCCCAACAAAGAGGGGGAGAGAGGGGGAGGTGGTAGCCTTATAGGTAATGGTGAAGGAGCGTTGGGCTAGATAGGAGGAGAGCCAGGAGAGAGCGGAGTCTCTGATGCTGAGGGAGTGTAGTTTGTTAAGGAGGAGGGGGTGGTCGACTGTGTCGAAGGCGGCGGAAAGGTCGAGGAGTAAGAGGACTGAGTAGTGGCCATTAGCTTTGGCGGTTAGCAGGTCATTAGTGATTTTGAGTAGGGCGGTTTCGGTGGAGTGTAGGGGATGGAAGCCAGACTGTAGTGGATCAAGGAGGTTGTTGTCAGTGAGGTGGGTGCTTAGGCGATTGTAGACTAAGCGCTCAAGGAGCTTGGAAGTAAATGGCAGCAGGGAGATGGGTCTAAGGTTATTCAGGTCGGTGGGGTCCAGGTAGAGTTTTTGAGTATGGGGGTGATGTGCGCGTGCTTTAGGGGGGAGGGGAATGCGCCAGTAGAGAGGGAGAGATTGAAGATGTGGGTGAGGGAGCGTAGGATGGAGGAGGAGGGTGACCGGAGGAGTTGTGTGGGGACAGGGTCATGGGGGCAAGTGGTGAGGCGGGCTTCTGAGAAGACCTTAGTGACCTCCTCAGTGGTAGCAAGGCTTAAGGAGCGGAGTGTTGGGGAGGTTATAGTGTGCGGGACGTTAGGTGTGGTGGGGGGTAGGGCGGTTGCGAGGTCAGAGGAGGGAAGAGTTGGTGGGCTTATGGTGGGAAGGAGGCTAGGTGGGGAGGTAGGTTAAGCATTGGCGATGTCCTTACGGATTGCGTCGATCTTATTTTGGAAGTGATTGGCAATCTTGTGGGCGGTGAGTGAGATACTGGCTGGGGGTGGGGGGGGAGAGAGTAGGGAGTTGAAAGTGGAGAAGAGCCGGTGAGGACAGGTGGAGAGGGTGTTGATGAGGGTTACGAAGTAGGCTTGTTTGGCGGCGTGGAGGGAGGAGGAGCAGGTGAGGAAGGCAGATTTGTAGAGGGAGAACGCTCGAGGGGATCTGGTTTTGCACCATAATTGTTCCAGCGCACGACTGCGTCATTTAAGATTTTTAGTGTGGTCATTCTGCCAGGGTTGAAGCAGTCGGGGTCTAATGCTACATGTGGTTAGGGGTGCTAAGGAGTCTAAGGCAGCTGACAGTGAGTCGTTATACGCAGTAGTGGCCAGGTCAGGGCATGACAGTGGAAGGATACGGTCATAGAGACGGTCAGCTGCACAGTGGAGAGGGGCCGGGTTCAGGTTGCGGAGGTTACGGCTGGTTTGACGTTTGGGGGGGAGGCATTATAGGATGGGGAGATGGAGAACGTAATGAGGTTGTGGTCAGAGAGAGGGAAAGGGGTGTTTGTGAGGTTCTAGTTCTAGTGACTATGGATGTAGTATCCCTGTATAGTTATATCCTTCACAAGGATGGATTAGCTGCATGTCACAAATCCTTATCATCCTCACCAAACCAAAAATACACTGCTGAGGATGTTACACAGCTCATTGAATTCATACTTACACACAATTACTTTACTTTCAATAAAGACATCTATCTTCAATGTATGGGTACTGCGATGGGAAGTAAAATGGCACCCCACTATGCCAATTTATTTATGGCTGACCTGAAAAATTCCTGAACAGCATGGAACAAAAACCATACAGATACTATCGCTACATTGATGATATTTTCATCATATGGACAGAAGGTGAAGAATACCTAAAACAATTTTACTCATTGATCAACACTTTTCATCCATCAATCAAACTAAAAATGGAATACTCAAACACACGTCAACTTCCTAGACACCACAGTATACATCAGGGATGATACACTTCACACCTCAATATACAGGAAACCCACTAACAGATGCAACTACCTCCACAGCTCTAGCTTCCACCCCCAACACACGAAACGTGCCATCATACACAGTCAGGCCATTAGATACCACCTGTCAGGGCTCCCGGGTATGACCAGAGGTGTGTGACTGACGCAGGGAAACGCAGACTTCAGATATGTTATAAACAATGTAATTTATTAACACTAACCATACAAACATAAACGCAGTGCAATACTAAAACATAACACAGTGCAAACAAACCAACCAACCACCCACAGATAACAGTACATACAATGCAAGCGTCGTCAGGCAGGCCGGGTCAATATCAGTCGGGCAGGTAGGTACAGGGGGAGCAAGCGGAGAATGGTCGGGGTCACAGGCCAGGTTCAGCAGGTAGCAGGCAGCGTGGTACAGAGGGTCAGGCAGAGGAGAATGGTCAGACAAGCCAGGGATCAGAGCAGGGTCAGCAGAGAATCAGACAGGAACAGAGAGCAGGAACAGGATACAGGGCCCAAGAGAACCACAACACCAAGGCAGAGTCTGCAGGTCTGAATGTCCCTTAAATACACCAGTATAATTAGTTCCAGGTGTTTGACTGGCTGCAAGGTTGAGTCTCTGATTGCTGGGAGCACCCGCTGGCTAGACTTGGTACTGCAGCTCATAAGGCAGCTGAGTCCCACTATTGCTGGCCAGTCCATTCCTGACACCACCGAATATGTTCTCACCCAAGAGACAGAGATAAACATCTCAGGACACTAGCAGACTCCTTCCATAAGAAAGGTTACAAGGACAAAACTATCAACACCAGTATAAACGCAGTCTTGAGAACCCGAAGGGAAAATCTACTTCAGTACAAAGAGAAAAAAACAAACAACCGTGTACCTTTAGTAGTAGAATAAGAAAAATAATCAAAGATTTACAACCCATCATAACAAAGGATGGAACTCTGAAAGAAATATTCCAGCAACCACCAATACTGGCCTTCAGACAACCCCCCAACCTCAGAAATAAACTAATCAGTAGGAAACTTCCTTCTGATTATGATGTCACAAAAAATGGAAGCAAACCCTGCAATAACAAACGCAGCAAACTGTGCAACCAAATCAATCCATCAAAAAGTGTCAGACGCTCAAAAGGGATTTTAATATCTCCAGATCTTACAGCTGCACCTCCAGTAATGTTGTGTACCTTATCCAGTGCAGAAAATGTAACAAAGGATCTTATGTTGGCGAAACAGGACAGAAGTTGCATACAAGGATGAATTTGCACAGACATACCATCAAGGAACATAAAGAAGATGATTTTTGCACACCTGTGGGACACCATTTCGCATAACCAGACCACACTTTGGGAGACATCAATATTTTAGTTCTTAAAATAAATTTCAAATCCATTCAGGAAAGAAAAACATTTGAACTAAGAATGATAATTCTATTTGACACAAGAGATAACAGCCTGAATTTGGACATGGGATTCCTCAATCATTATCTAATAGTTTTATGACTATCACCTCAAGCATGACTGCCTCTGTGAGTGTTGACTCCCCCCCCCCAGACTTTGCTTTTGCTGTGTCTTATCTCTGTTCTCTTCTTTTTTTTTTCCCATCCCCTACATTCCTGCTAACATTCTGCTAAACCTTTGTGATCAGTACTGCTTGGACCTGAAGAAGGGGACACTCCCCGAAAGCTTGTCCTCAAAATTGTTTGTTAGTGCAAATAAAAAAAGTATCACGGACAGTACTCAATTGGAATGTCTGAAGAAATATTAGATCTTGTGATGAATTTGTACTGCTGTCTGTGGATTTGTGGGGTAGATTTTACCATACTATCTCTATCTGATGAGGTCACCCAGAACAGGAAGAGAGGGTAGATGTCAGGGCCGGACTAGGACAAAAAATAGTCCCAGGCATTTTAGACTGAACGGCCAATTTCCAAGGGGGTTACAAGGGCATTCGGCGGGGGCAGTTGGTGATGGAAAATTCACAGAGTCAGTCCTCCGCACTGTAATATAAAGGGGGCTGCACTGTAAAGGGGCATTGTATTGATTACAGTGCCCCTTTACAGTGCAGTCCCCTTTATATCACAGTGCCCCTAGAAATCTAATCACAATACCCCTATATATTCAAAGAGATGACCCAATTCAGCGAAGAGACATCCCCATCCAGCAAAGAGACATAAGAGACATCCCCATCCAGCACAGAGACATCCCCATATAGCAAAAAGACATCCCCATCCAGCAAAGAGACATCCCAATCCACAAAGAGATGGGAGGTTCTCTTTACTGGACAGAAATGTCTCTTTGCTGGATGGGGATGTCCCTTCTTGTACTGGGCCAACTGAGCAAAGAGACAGCCTAGTCCAGCAAAGAGACATCCCCATCCAGCAAAGACCACATCCCTGTCCAACAAAGAGACAGCCAGTCCAGCAAAGAGTCAGCCCATCCAGCAAGAAGAGATACTTTCCAGCAAAGGGGCAGCCCATCCAGCAAAGAGACAGCCTGTCCACCAAAGAGACAGCTCAACCAACAAAGAGACAGCCCATCCGGAAAAGAGACAGGCCCGTCCAGCAAAGAGAAAGCCCGTCCACCAAAGAGACAGCTCAAATAACAAAGAGACAGCTCAAACAGCAAAGAGACGGCCTGTCCAGCAAAGAGACAGCTCAACCAGCAAAAAGACAGCCCGTCCAGTAAAGAGACAGCCCATTCAGCAAAGAGACAACTCGTCCAGCAAAGAGACAGCTCATCCAGCAAAGAGACAGCTCATCCAGCAAAGAGACAGCTCATCCAGCAAAGAGACAGCATGTCCAGCAAAGAGACAGCCCGTCCAGCAAAGAGACAGCCGATCCAGCAAAAAGACAGCCCGTCCAACAAAGAGACAGCTCATCCTGCAAAGATACAGCTCATCCTGCAAAGAGACAGTCGATCCAGCAAAGAGACAGCTCAACCAGCAAAGAGACAGCCGTTCAGCAAAATGATAGCCTAATCCACTGCCGCTACTACCTGTCACAGTGTGCCCACGAGTGAAGGAGAGAGGTCGTCATTGTTCCTTCAGTGCAGCTGTGTGCAGCGGCCGGCCGAGGAGGTGTCTGTGTGTTCTCGATGGACGCTTCCTGCTCTTCACTGGAGCCTTCTCTGCTGCTCCTTCTGTCAGCCCTGCTTTAGGCATAGCCGCACAGCGGGAGGTGAGTGGCGGCTGCAGTCTGTGTTATATCTGTCCAGGCCATGGTTGACGCATACCTCCTGCTGAGCGGCCGGTCATCAACAGGTCACTCTTCTAAAGCCCGGTGGCCCCAACTCACTGGGCAAATGCCCCGTGTGCCCTATGGCCAGTCCGGGCCTGGTAGATATCCATAATGGAACACCTTTACACTGCAGGTCATTGGGAAGAATGCTCCGTACATTGGTGGTCAGTGGAAAGAATGTCCACGTACAGATTGCTGACATGATCATTGGTGCTGTGATAATTTATCTAAGAGGCAGAAATTGGTCATGGTTCTGGAGACTCCTTAGGGTTCCACAGAATCCAGGTTGAGAAAAGCTGGCCTTCCCCTTCCCCACTTTATTCAGAATTAAAAATATTGACTAGAGTCATTCCTTAAATCCTCATGTTTATTATGTCTACACATCAGACGTAGTACTACCTAGCTATCACCACAGTAGGCTACAGGCTTTTTCTTTTCCTGTTTCCTTTTTAAAACATACTAGAGTATGACAGTGTTTTTTGATTTGTACTTGTAACATACACAGATCCTGAAATATACTATATAGTACTTGCATTGTCAAAGTTTTTTTTACAAATATTTTCATGCCATATGTATAACCACTTGCCCTCCGGAAAATTTACCCCCCCCTTCATTACCAGGCCATTTGTTGCTATATGGAGCTGCTCTACTTTAACTGACAATTGCGCGGTCATGCAACACTGCACACAAATTAAGTTTATATCATTTTTTTCACACACATAGAGCTTACTTTTGATGGTATTTGATCACCACTGTTTTTTGCGCTATAAAAGGAAAAAAGCCCAAAAATAAAAAAAAAAACTAAATTTTTTAATTTTCTCTATTATATCCAATAAAAAAATTAAAAATTACATTTCTTCATAAATTTGGGCCAAAGTGTATTTTGCTACATGACTTTAGTAATAAAAATCTCAATAAATGAATATTTATTGGTTTACATGAAAATTATAGCAACTACAAACAATGGTATATACTGTATACTAGAATTTTTGTTTATTTTTCATACTAGTAATGGTGGCGGTCAGCGACTTATAGCGGGACAGTGATAGTACAACTGGCATTCTGACACTAACTGACACTGGGTGGGAACTGACTGACACTGACATCTCCACTGACACTAATACAGTAATCAGTGCTAATAAAATACACTGTCACTGTACTAATGACACTGGGCAGGAAGAGGTTAACATCTGGGGAATCCAATGGGTTAACTATCTGTTAGGGAGTGCTTTTACTGTTTACAGTGTGCTGTTTTACTAGGGGATGTACTTGTTTTTATCTCTCTACTTTGCAGGGAGATAAAAAAACAATACATTCTCACTGACAGGAGAGAGATCTGTGTTGATAACATTCATAGATCTCTCTACTGTCAATTGCTCCACCAATCACTGGGTCCCGGCCATGAATCACTGGCTAGGACCTGGTGATTGATATCTACAGGAGCCACTGACAGAATGGGTGGGTGGGTGCACGTGTGCGCCCCCTACCCAGAAATGCAGAATATACATGTGCAGGGCTTTTTTTCTCAGAGAATAGGTGCAGGAACTCCCCCTTCTGAGTCACCCCTGTCTCTGCCCCTCAGAGCATTGATATTTGGTTCTACCTCCTATCTACCTCCCAGTACTTTTAGAGAATACAGAACCAAGTATCATATTGTTGTGTTAAGTAATTTGGAATTTGTTAAAATAAAGCAGTAAAATAGATCCCCTGCAGCCGGCAACAAGAGATCCCTCAGCAACAATAGACCCCCGGCAGTCAGCAATAATAGAACCACCCTCAAGAGTAGATCCCTCCCAGCAACAAATTACCTCCCAGAAAGAAGAGACCTCCCAGCAGCAACATATCCCCCATCAGCAATAATAGACCCCTCAGTCAAAAAAGATCCCCTCCAGCAACAATAGATCCCTAGCAGCAAGCATCAATAGACTGTCCAGCATACCCCAGGACCCCTTGCTATTATATATATCCAGTACTGGATGTTCTGCTGGTGCGTTCACCCACATTCCCACAGAAAAAGCCCTGTATACGTGACTCTGCACAGAGCGGCCGCCCTGTCGCAATGCAAGATTCACCAGTATCACACGACATTTGAATCCCTCTTTCACAATGCAATACATACTGATACATTTAGTTAATTAAATATGTTATTTTCTGTTTAACAATGCATTAATACAGTGTACTCTCTCATGGCTTTTTACTATTACCATTACATTGCTTCTATTTATTTCTCACAACCCTTCTGAACCTGGAGAGTAAGAGACTTCATTATCCCTCTGCAATTCCTGCTGTGGTATTTTTGGATACCCTGGAGAATTAAATCAAACAAACTACCTAATGTTCACTCCACAGGCATCTTTTGAGAAAAATCAATAATAATTTCCTTGTGTTCAGCTTGTCTGTGTTCTAGTTTTCAGAGGAAGTTAAAGGAACTATTCAAAAAAGACTTAGAGGAGATCATCAGAAAGCCATCCCACCAGTTGAGTTATAGAAGGAAACTCCACTCTGAATATTAATGAAACCATCCACTGCCTTTGATATGTCATTGAAAACATAAAAGCCCACAAATCAAACTGGACCACACATACAGGATCAGTGTAGAGAACTTACATCACTGCCCATTGTGTCTCACTACACTACAACAATCTGTCTAAACTAACCTTAAACTGTAAGGTCTTGTGAAAAGGGCCTGCTTCACTGCTTATGTTGGCCCTTCCTTTTATGTGAGTTGCCACAAAGGTTGGCCCACTAATGAGATGGATTAAGACTGCTAAATGCTGTGGGAACAACAAATGATTCCAGGTTTATTTTAATATACTCATCTGGATATTCACATTCTCTAAACTACAATTTCTGACTACTGTAAGGCTGAATAAAATGTTTAACTGAGACTCTCACAAACTACTGTATAATATACAGAATATGTAAGGGGTTTTGAATAAGCTCGTGTTATATAGAACTGATTTTAGGTATCTGAACTTTAATATATTTTATCTGAGGCAAATAAACACATTAAGGCTCTTTGCACACGTGGCTGTCCAGCTGCAATGCAGTAAAGGTGTTCGGCGGGCTGTTCGCCCACCGCATCCTACAATGCACTACGGTTTCACAGTGCATTGTGATTTGCCAAGGCAATGCACCTGACCACAGGTCAGGTGCAATGCTTTGGCAAATCACAGCACAATTGAGTGAAGCTAGCAGTTACGTCACTGCTAGTTCGCCAAATTGTATACATCTGACTTGCGGCAAGTACTCGGCGGGTGCGGACAGGCCAGAGGGTGTCGGGTTTATTTTCACTTTGGCGAGTCGGCGTCATCATGACAACGTTGGACACCGTGATTGACGATGTATTACAATGATGGAACCATGGAACTAGGACTTGTCAAAACAGTTGTTTTGTTTTTTGTTCAATAAAAGATTTTTTCAAAAGACTGGTTTCTTTTTGTTCACTAAATTTAACCCTTTAGTGAATGGGTAGGGGTACAAGTATTCCTTACTCATTCACAAGGAGGGGGCAGCATTTAAAGGGGTACCCTGATTCTAATGAGTCCCCCTGCTCGCAGACCCCCACACCTACCAAGCCAGGGTTGTGAGGAAGAGGCCCTTGTCCCCATCAACATAGGGACACCATCTTAATGTCGAGGGCATGTGACCTGGTAAGCCGCAAGGGGGGGTTCATTCACTGCACCCCCTTTCCTGCCCTGCCAGGCCTGTGCTCAGATTAAGGGTCTGGTATGAATTTAGGGGGGATCCTACGCTTTCCTCCCCCCATCTTTTTGGAGAGGTGTTCCCCTTATAAGTCCTACCAGGCCTAAAGGGTCTGGTATGGCTTTTAGGGGGAACCCCACGCACTTTTTTTTTTTAAATGTCAGTCCTGCTGCAGCAGGTTCTATACATTGTACATATGCGCAACTTTGCAGGTAGTTTAAGGGGACCCACAGGCATGATATGTAATCGAATTTTACTTTTTTTTTTTTATTTTAAGGCTCCATGCTCCATGTTTTAATAATGCTGGTAACATTAGCTGTGTAAAGTCACGTTAAAAATGTGAGTTTTTCAGTGCTTTGTAAGCATTTTTTCATTAGCTTTTTGCTGCTTTTTTGGCTTTTGTGTTTTGGTGATTTGTTACCAAAAAAATATTTTTTATTACCACGTTTTTTAGCGTTAGACCATTTTTGCAGCTAAAAACCTCCTCTAGAAACCCACTATTTCTGGGGTTTTTTTCAGCCAAAAAACACCCCTGCCAAAATACGTTGATTACAGTCTATGTGTGCATGGACACATAGGATAAAATGCTGGGGAGTTTACTTTCTGTAGAAAAAAATGTCAAAGCCAAAAACAGCAGCTGTAAAAACGTCCAGTGTGCATGAAGACTAAGCAATGAAAAATGACTGCCTCTTTAAAAATAGTACTTTTTGACAAAAAAAAAAAAAATTACTGATTCATGTCCCTCTGGGCAGTACTCGAGTCAATATATCCCTTTTTATGGCCAATAACTAGCATATAAGCCTTCAAAAGGGGCATTTTTGAATTTACAACTACGAGTCCCGTAGATGTTTGAAGTTCGCGGTCAAACTTTCATTAGGTTCGAATGTTCGACCGCGAACTGAACAGGGGGTTGTTTGGCCCATCACTTGACTATCACTATTAACTAGACAGCCCCAAGTGGTCAGTAGTGGGTAGGGCAGTATACAGAGGTTAGTAATATAAAGAGCATTGTACAGGGATTAGTGGAGCAGATGAGGGGGTGAGAAGGACAGGGGTTGACAGCACAGAGAACAGGGCAAAGGAAAGGTGGTTAGCACGGCAGTGTGAAGAGGGCAGGGGCGGACTGACCATTTGTACAGGGTCAGTAGGGGGCCCCATGAGATGCCCCTGGTACCTTTTTTAAGTTTGGGCAAGGACACTGGGGCCCCATGATTCCCTAGTGCCCGGGGGCCCCATGAGTTGTCAGTCCACCCCATGAGATGCCCCTGGTAGTCTTTTTTAAGTTTGGGCAAGGACACTGGGGCCCCATGATTCCCTAGTGCCCGGGGGCCCCATGAGTTGTCAGTCCACCCCTGGAAGGGGGGATCAATAAGTACAGAGGGGACTCGAGGGCACAGTACAAGAGGGTCTGGAGGGCACAGCACAGGGGGATCTGAAGGGTAGTGAACTGGAGGGTTGGGGGGTTGGGAGGGCACAGTACTGGAGAGTCAGGATGGCACGGTACAGGGCGATCTGGAGGGCACAGCACATGGGGGTCGGGTGTACTACTGTGTATTAATTCTGAGGTTTGCAAGGGTTGGGTCCTGTAAGAGCAGCACATGACAATGTGAAATCAAAACTACAGTTGTGTTTAAAATAATAGCAGTCAGACATCACTAACCTGATCAATCACTGTTTTTGGTAGAAATGATATTTCTACATGGCAAATAATTTACTAGCAGGTGTAGTAGAGTAAAAGAAATCCAACAGACCCAACAGTCATGACATGCATGCTGCTGATTCTGTGTAATTGAATCACTAATTGAAAGGAGCATGTTCAAAATAATAGCAGTGTGGAGTTCTATTAGTGAGGTCATTCATTCTTTGAAAAACAGGTGGCAATTATTGCCCTTATTCAAGGAAGGAAGGCAGCAAATGTTGTACATGCTGGTTACAGTGCATTTCTCTCTGAAATTCTGAGGGAAATGGGTCGTTCCAGACATTGTTCAGAACAGCATACCTTGATTAAAAAGTTGATTGGAGAGGGGAAAACATATAAAGAAGTGCAGAAAATGATAGGCTACTCAGCTAAAATTATCGCAAATGCTTTAAAATGGCAACCAAAACCTGAAAGACGTGGAAGAAAGCAAAAAACTACCTTTCGAATGGATAGAAAAATAGCCAAAATGGCAAGGACTCAGCCAACAATCAGCTCCAAGAAGATCAAAGAAGGTCTAAAGTTACCTGTGAGTACTGTTACAATTAGAAGACGCCTATGTGAAGCCAAGCTCTGCAAGAAGCCCCCGCAAAGTCCCACTGCTGAAAAAAAAGACATGTGCTGAAGAGGTTAAGATTTGCCAAAGAGCACATTGACTGGCCTAAAGAGAAATGGCGCAACATTTTGTGGACTGATGAAAGTAAGATTGTTCTTTTTAGGTCTAGTAGCCGGAGACAGTTTGTCAGATGACCCCCAAACACTGAATTCAAGCCACATTACACTGTGAAGACAGTGAAGCATGGTTGCACAAGCATCATGATATGGGGATGTTTCTCATACTACGGTGTTGGGCCTATTTATCGCATACCAGGGATCATGGATCAGTTTGAATACATCAGAATACTTGAAGAGGTCATGCTGCCTTATGCTGAAGAGGAAATGCCCTTGAAATGGGTGTTCCAACAAGACAAAGACCCCAAACACACCAGTAAACGTGCAACATCTTGGTTCCAGACCAACAAGATTGACGTTATGGAGTGGCCAGCCCAATCCCCGGATCTTAATCCAATAGAAAACTTGTGGGGTGACATCAAAAATGCAGTTTCTGAGGCAAAACCAAGAAATAGAGAAGAACTGTGGAATGTAGTCCAATCATCCTGGGCTGGAATACCTGTTCACAGGTGCCAGAAGTTGGTTGACTCCATGCAACACAGATGTACAGCAGTTCTCAGAAACAGTGCTTATACAACTAAATATTAATTAAGTGATTCAAAGGAAAGCAAAATCTTCAAACATATTTCAGTTTATATAGTGAATGTTTGAGTTTGTAAAGAAGAATACAAACACTGCTATTTTTTTGGACAGTCTAATATTCACTTTTCTTCAATTTTTTTAGAGGAACAACACAAATTTGATATATTTTTCTTCATGTTTTGATTTGGAATAGAATGTGTAGTGTTCCCAATGCATTTGTATGTATGGAAATAAAAGCTATTAGAAGGATTTTGAGCTTTATTCACTTTTTTCAACACACTGCTATTATTTTGAACACAACTGTAGAATCTTGTTCTAGCTTGCTGGCTTAAAAAGTCCACAAAAACAAAGAAAGGGGGAAATGGAACATTATACTATCTTTTATATTTGGTGCCATGTGTGTACCACTACTCTTGTAAGTTATAGGGTAGCTTTTGTACAATTGGGTTGACACCTCTAGCTGTGTCAAGGAAAGCAAGTCCTTGTAAGTCCCCTTCAGCTTTGGCTACCTGAAGTTCCATTACTAAGTCATTTAGTTCCCTTAGCTTCCTTAAGATACCTAATAAGGCCTATCAAAAACTATCAAGTCTTTTGCATAGTACACTTTCTATTGCTTCTGCTGAGCCATAACTTTCAACAAGTCTTTCCCAGATCATTTTAATCTCCCTAGCAATCTGATTATGTCCATATTTCTGTGCTCAAAGCGGTAAATTTTTGTGCATGGAAATATGTAGTTTTTTTATTGTAGGTCTGTAATTTTTAGGAATAACTCACTGAAATCTGTCCGAACAAGAGTCTAGTAAACATCCCAGGTATGATAAAATTTGAAACACGAAATCATAAATTATAATTTAATAAATAATCATAAAAAATAATAAGATAATAATAATACATTTAATTTAATAATATAATCAAACCAAAAACACTGAAATTTGAAATATAGCGCCAAGTTCGCACATCACTGAGCAAAGTCGCAAAATCGTTTTCAGTGTCTGATGACGAATTTCCCCACGAATCATTATCACTCAATTCTGCAAGTGGTTCTGACTTACTATCGCTGTTCTCTAGCTGGTCTAAAACCGATTTTGACCTAAAGGGATGCTATTTGGATGCCATGGACATTTCTCAGTTTCCATGCAGAAAGAACAGTAAAAATGCAGGCAGGGCACAGGACAAAGCACTAGGGACAAAATGTATGTGAAATGGTTTGATACAGTAATGTTTTACTATGTGATTTTAGTGTATTTAGTGAATGTTACTTTTTGTCATTTTCAAATTTCAAGCCGTTCCGTCCCACATACGTCCTGACATCGCAGGGGACGGAACCCAGAAGACAGATGCCGGCATCCGCCGGAGAACATTGCCGGGGACACTGCAGGAGGGACATCGCGGGAGTGCAGGACAAGGTAAGAGAAGAACAGATCCCGGAGCAGCGCTGCATGGTAAACCCGAGTGTAGCTCGGGGGTTACCGCTTTTGGTACTGAAATGTTACCCCGAGCTACACTCGGGAATACCGCCAGGGAGGTTAAGGCCAGTGTCTGGGTATTTTATATGTATTGTTCTGCAGAGGCAGCTCTAGGCTTTGTGAGGCCTTAGGCAAAACTTACACGAGGCCCCACTAATGACCATAATGGGAAAAATAATTAAAACGATAAAAACTAACTGCATACATTGCATATATTAGGAGCCTTAAATCTTATTAACTATGAATTCACAGTTTCTAGACTTTTCTACAACCAATTATTCTTTAATCAAATATCATTAAACATAGGGGATATATATATATATATATATATATATATATATATATATATATATATATATACACACACACACACACACACACACAAACATACATATATACATATATATACACACACGCTATATTGCCAAAAGTATTGGGACGCCTGCCTTTACACTCACATGAACTTTAATGGCATCCCAGTCTTAGTCCACAGGGTTCAATATTAAGTTGGCCCACCCTTTGCAGCTATACCATCTTCAACTCTTCTGGGAATGCTGTCCACAAGGTTTGGGAGTGTGTCTATGGAAATGTTTGACTATTTTTCCAGAAGCACATTTGGGAGGGCAGAAACTGATGTTGGACGAGAAGGCCCGTCTTGCAATCGTTACTCTAATTCACCCCAAAGCTGTTCTATCAGATTGAGGTGCAGGCCAATCAAGTTCCTCCACCCCAAACTCGCTCATCCATATCTTTATGGACCTTGCTTTGTGCACTGGTGTGCAGTCATGTTGAAACAGGAAGGGGATATCCCCAAATTGTCCACACAAAGTTGGGAGCATGAAATTGTGCAAAATGTCTTGGTATACTTACACCTTAAGAGTTTCCTTCACTGGAACTAAGGGGCCAAGCCCAACCCCTGAAAAACAAACCCACACCTTAATCCCTCCTCCACCAAACTTTACACTTGGCACAATGTCAGTCAAATACCGTTCTCCTGGCAACTGCCAAACCCAAACACGTCCATCAGATTGCCAGACAGAGAAGCATGATTTGTCACTCCAGAGAACACGTCTTCACTGCTCTAGAGTCCAGTGGCAGTGTGCTTTACCCCACTGCATCTGATGCTTTGCATTGAACTTGGTGATGTAAGGCTTGGATGCAGCTGCTCGGTCATGGAAACCCATTCCATGAAGCTCTCTACGCACTGTTGTGATAATCTGAAGGCCACACGAAGTTTGGAGGTGTTTTGCTATTGACTCTGCAGACAGATGCCGACTTCTGCGCACTGTGAGCTTCAGCATGTGCTGACTCTGCTCTGTCATTTTACATGACCTACCACTTCATGCCTGAGTTGCTGTTGTTCCCAGTTGCTCCCACTTTGTTATAATACCATTAACAGTTGACCGTGGAGTATTTAGGACATTTCTCGGATGGATTTATTGCACAGGTGGAAACCTATTAAGGTACCACGCTTGAATTCATTGACCTACTGAGACCGACCCATTCTTTCACAAATGTTTGTAGGAGCAGTCTGCATGCCTAGGTGCTTGATTTTATACACCTGTGACCATGGAGGTGATTGGAACACCTAAATCAAATGATTTGGAGAGTGGCCCAATACTTTTGGCAACATAGTGTGTGTATATATATATATATATATATATATATATATATATATATATTACATGCACACAAATATAGATCAAATTTGTACAGCTGCTTGTGTGTGGTTGCCTACTCAATATACTTGGTGCTGTCGCCTAAATGTGAAATAAATTTGTCAACAAAGAATAAACAAAAACAATCATTTTATATCATATAACAAAAATGTCCCATATATCCAGCAAATAGACACGCACCATATATCCAGCAAAGAGACATGCCCCATATATCCAGCAAAAAGACATGCCCCATATATTTAACAAAGAGACATCCCCCATATATCCAGCAAAGAGACATGTACCATATATCCAGCAAAGAGACATGCCCCATTAATTTAGCAAAGAGAAATTTCCCATATATCCAGCAAAGGAAAATCCCCATATATCCAGAGAGACATCCTTCATATATCCAGCAAATATACATCCCCCATATATTTAACAAAGAGACATCCCCATATATCCAGAAAGAGACATCCCCCATATATCCAGAAAGAGACATTCCCATATATCCAGCAAAGAGACATCCCCATATAATCAACCCAATCTAGCTAAGAGACAACCCAGTCCAGCTAAGAGACAGTCCAATCCAACTACGAGACAGTTCAATCCACAGTCCAATCCAACTAAGAGATAGTCCAATCCAGCTAAAAGACAGTTCAATCTAGCTAAAAGACAGTTCAATCCGACTAAGAGACAACCCAATCCAGCTAAGAGACAACCCAGTCCAGCTAAGAGATAACCCAGTCTAGCTAAGAGACAGTCCCAGCTAACAGACAGTCCAATCCAGCTAAAAGACAGCCCACTCCATTTATTTTGCATGTGACCTGTAACTCTGTGTGGACTATGGTTATTTTATGCTTGTTTTATCGTTACTCTTGTGAGTATATTTCTTTAATAAACATTATTCAGTTTACTGAGGTAATGCTCAAGGTTGAGGTTGGTGCACTCTTTCTTTTATCACTTTCTACAGTTTTATCAAGCTTCCCCAGCTTCATGATAGAGCTGCACAACCTTTGATCAGCATTGGATGAACACACTGTTTGTTAAATAATCTTCCTTTGGTCTGAGTCCTTGAGCGCAGGAGATAGTGGATGTTTTGTTGACTGATAATCTAGAGCAGGGGTCTGCAACCTTTAAGACATAAAGAGCCACTTGGACCCGTTTCCGAGAGGGAAAAAAAGACTGGGAGCCGCAAAACCATTGCAACATTTAAAACAAATCCGACACTGCATATATTGCAAAAAGGGCTCTGGTCATGAAGGGGGTTTAAGGGCCCAGTAAGCAAAGGGTTAATCAGGGCCACAGTGTATCGTCATAATCACAATCATAGCCTTAGGTCAGTGGTGGGCAACCTTTTTTTTCAACTGAGCCAAATCTCGCCAAAACCACGATTGAAATTTATTTTGAGAGAAACATTTTTAAAACTGAAAATACATCCCTCATATAGTAATTCATCCCCCATATAGTAATTCATCCCCCATAGTAATTCATCCCCCATAGTAATTCATCCCCCCTATAGTAATTCATCCCCCATAGTAATTCATCCCCCATAGTAATTAATCCCCCATATAGTAATTCATCCCCCCTATAGTAATTCATCCCCCATATAGTAATTCATCCCCCATAGTAATTCATCCCCCATATAGTAATTCATCCCCCATAGTAATTCATCCCCCATATAGTAATTCATCCCCCATAGTAATTCATCCCCCATAGTAATTCATCCCTCATATAGTAATTCATCCCCCATAGTAATTCATCCCCCATATAGTAATTCATCCCCCCTATAGTAATTCATTCCCCATATAGTAATTCATCCCCCATATAGTAATTCATCCCCCATAGTAATTCATCCCTCATATAGTAATTCATCCCCCATAGTAATTCATCCCCCATATAGTAGTTCATCCCCCCTATAGTAATTCATTCCCCATATTGTGTCAATTCACTTACCTTTGCTCCGCGCGTTCCTCTCGCTGTTCTGCCGTTCTGGTCTTCAGGGCGGACTGTGAGAGGAGAGGAGTTCGTCACGCTGCCCCGCCTACATGCTGACAGCCAATGTTTGCCAGCGGGCGCCCGACACACAGAAGAGCTGCATTAAAAGAGCCGCGGCTTGCCGACCCTATTGCCTGTCACCTGGTGGGCAGTGTGCTCCGGAGCCGCAGGAAAGGTGAAAAAGAGCCGCATGCGGCTCCGGAGCCGCGGGTTGCCGACACCCGATCTAGAGGAACCAGAGACTTGGAAGCTTGTTTTAAGTGAAGGTGCCTGACTACTCTGCTACAATTGCTTGTGTAGGTACTTGACTGTGCGGAGAGTGCCAAGTGTAGCAGACCTCTGTGTGATCACTGTGTATCCCGCTTGCTGGGTAGCAGCTGTTTCACTCTTCTGTCCTAGCTATACGCTTCCCAATGTGTAACTCAACATGCAGCTAAATCCTCCTATTCTGCAATAAGCCAGACTGAGTGTAAGTAGGCTGAAGATGGCAATAAGTCCATGCTCACCAGCAATGCTGCCTGTAGGGGATGTAAGTCTAGTCCACAACATGTGCTGTAGGTGATGATAGATGGCTGAAACATTGGCTGTGCACAATTTTGGGTACCAAAGGTGTCATTATTTTAAAGTTTGACATGTTTGGTATGTATTTATTTGATGTAAAGTCACCTTTTATATTTTTCTAAAGATTGGATAATATATTGTGTTTGTGTTTACTGAAATCAACTTTTCATGGAAAATATGGGTTTGATAAATGTGCACTAATATCATGTGACATATAAAATGGCATCTACCACCATTTTATTCTCCAGACTCTCTTCTTTCAGAAAATATATAGGAGGGGATTTATTAAAATTGGAGCAGCTGTGCATAGTAACCAATCTGCTTATAAACTCAGCCTGCTCAATTAAGCTTTGACAATGAAAGCTAGAAACTAATTGGTTGCTATGCACAGCTGTTCCAGATTCTGGCTACCGCAGTCTTAGTGAATTCTCCCCATAGTGTTAGGGGGTTTTAACTACTTCACTACTACTGACTGTGCCTAAAGTGCCACAGATGAAGTAAGTTAATGTCCTCAGTTGCACATAGTTCTTTTTGAAGCATCCCACCCTTTCCTAATCCCTATCCAAGTTACCCCAAGAATAAAAGAACATCCCTGGACTGTTTGATGAGCAAAAGAGTGACTGTGTCTGTGTGCTTGGCTGCAGAGCAGAATACAAGAAAAAACTCAAGGAACCTATCTGGCTCCTACAGGTACACCAGGAAAACCATTTAGTTAAAAATTTGTCACGCATGCCCCTATTATTTATTTATTTCAGGTACTTATATAGCACTGTCAATTTACACAGCACTTTACATGTATATATTGTACATTCACATCACCCCTAACGCTCAAGGGGTGTACAATCTAAAGTCCTTAACTTACATTCATACATGTTCTGTGAATGAGTGCCTACAAGTCCTGACAGCCTTTAGCCGCTGTTTGACACAGTTCCCCACACACGGTTAATGTGTAAGGTAAAGTCTACGGGCTTGGAGAAATCTGTATGTAAATGGATAGAAAACTGGCTAAATGATCGTATTCCAAGATTAATGGTTAATGATTCATACTCTGAATGATCTAGGGTTGTCAGTGGTGTACCCCAAGGTTCAGTGTTGGGACCTTTACTTTTTAATATATTTATAAATGATATAGGGTCTGGGATTAAAAATACCATTTCAGTCTTTGCAGATGACACCAAGCTGTGCAGTGGATAACGTCATTATAGGAAGTCTTCAACTTACAAGCCGACCTCAATGCACTGTTTAATTGGGCAACTATGTGGCAAATGAGGTTTAATGTTGATAAATGTAAATGCACTTGGGTTATGCACTTGGGGGCTAAGAGTATGCATGCATCATACATACTATTGGGAGTACAACTGGGGGAATCAATGGTGGAGAAGGATCTGGGAGTTCTGGTAACTATGTAACATACTAGGGCCAATTTAGACAGGATCCAATTAGCCTAACAGCATGTCTTTGGACTGTGGGAGGAAACCGGAGTACCCAGAGGAAACCCACACAGGCACAGCAGAACATGCAACTCCAGGCAGGTGGTGCAATGGTTTGGATTCGAACCAACAACCAAAGTACTGCCAGGTGGAAGTGATAACCTTTTAGCCACTGTGCTGCCTATCAAATCTTCCATCTCACATATATCATTAGTTTTAGCCAACCACATAGCAATGTAGGATGATTCCAAACATCTGGGATACAACTTTGTACTGCATTGATTAAAAATGGTAAGACCAGGGGTGGACTGACAACTCATGGGGCCCCCCGGGCAATAGGGGATCATGGGGCCCCTGTGTCCTTGCCCAAACTCAAAAAAGCCTATGAAAAAGGTACCAGGGGCATGTCACGGGGCCCCCTACTGACCCCGGGCCCTCGGGCAGTGCCCGAGTTTCCAAATGGTCAGTCCGCCCCTCGGTAAGTCTGAGTGCCAAGAACAGGAGCTAGGGAATTTAGATGGTGCAAGAAAAAGAAGGCAGGGTCCAATGAAAGTTCACGGCCTGTAAATTTTTAGGTAATGTGGCATACCTCAGGCCAGACTGTACTCAGATTATCACATGACTAGAAAATGTGCAATGTCTCCCACAGCCTCACTACACCTCTAACATAATACAGAACTCTACATGAACATTTTATGTATTCTGTGTGGTGTATAATACCACCTGGTTCATATTTGCAAATCAGATTTCTAGAATTTAGAATAGATGGAAGTTTTGTAGCTGAAGAGTAGTATTCTATCTGTCTGCTTTGGAGAGAATAATCCCCCCCCCCCCCCACTTCCCAAAGCTTCCCAAAGCTTGATTGACAGTAAATTAAACTAGCATTTTGTTTAGAAATTCTGGAAACCCCTTCTCTAAATCAGTACAGAATTTAAACCTGGAAAAATACAAGCAATCTCACCACAGCTGTAATGCTTTTTTAACCCATTTTAAATTATATTTTAGTCTTTCATTAAAGCGGAACTAAACTCTCTCAATCAACATTAACTATTTTTTAATCCTTATGTGACTAGCATTAGTAAATAGAGAGAAGGAAATATAATATTTACTTGTATTAAACTTTTTTTTCATTTCTTCAGTTGATTCCTGGTGTCTGGCCTAGGCCAAAATTATGTCATACTATGAGTCTTTAATCTGGATGAGGGAGGAAGGGCTTTCTCAGCTAAGCACACCCTCCTGCCGTTATGCCTGAGCTAAGGGCAGATGGATTCCAAGAAGTAAATTCTACATTAATCATCTGCCCTTACTCAAGATTGCCACAGCTAGAAATTCTAGGGAAGTGGGTTGTTTTTCAATGTGATTTCTCAACAAAAAGGCATGGAGACATGGATAGACTGCTTTGCTTTGAATATTAAAAATTAATTAAATGTTTTCGGTTTGTGGTGCTCAGATACAGTTTAGATATGCTTTAAAACTTTAAATTGTATGTGTATGATGTAATAAGATTATATGGTGGTTTTGTAATGTATTTTTTTCCTATAAGAAAATTTAACAAAAGATATAATGAAAAAAAAAAGTTTAAATTGTACCCACAATGTCATTCTGTCTTTATTACAAACCTTACTAGTTGCTTTTTCACTGGCCAGTACATAAAAACTAGAAAATAACTATAAAAAATGATGAACGAATAAAACTGATCTATGGTACAAAGGAGCAGGATACTGTACTTTGCACTTGTGGTTCTGTTTGTTACTGTTACCAAAAATTTCAAAATATATAGGGGTTAATTTACTAAAACTGGAGAATGCAAAATCTGGCGCAGCTCCGCAAAGAAACTAATCAACTTCCAGGTTTTTTTCTGCAATCTTAATTGAACAAGCTGAAGTTAGAAGCTGATTGGCTGCCATGCATAGCTGCACCAGATTTTGCACTCTCCAGTTTTAGTAAATCAACCCCATTATGTTTTTAAATTAGGAAATAAAATGAAAACATAATGATACAATTCATGTAAACACATGGGCAAATAAGAAAAGACCTGAATTGCACTGCAGTTTCATTTTTTTCTAGAAAGGATAAAGAACAGATTAAGTAGTACCAGGCCAACACAGCAAAAACAATGGTAAAAACTGGAAAGGATAAAAATAATTGTAGATTGATTTAACCTTAATCAATATTTTGCACTTGTTTACTCTAGTTGTTTGGCAAGTAAATGTGCACTCTATCTATGAGTAATTTATTTCTTTCAATTTTCTGCTCTGTAAAACCGAGTGTTGTAAATATTCTGTGTGGAAGGCTGGCACAGGAACTGCATTTTTAAGTGTGGACACTGATATTTAGCTTGGACCATGCAGAAAACCACAAACTGCACTAAGGAAAGCAGCTCTGTTTGTATAGAAGGGAGAATGTTTGACCTGCTTTTAAAAGAAAAGTGGCAAATTACACTATGGATGGATGAAAATGAGGATCATAGTTGCATAATACCCTTTACTTTATTTGGAAGCTCACATTTTACCCATGTAATAGTTGGGATGTCAGTTTCCCTAGTTTGCATTCTGCATAATACTTGACAGAGTTGTGATTGCTTTGTGATCCATCTTGTAGTAGTGATAGGCAGTTTCCAGCAAACTGTGATTTAAGTATGAATAGTATGTTTCAAGAGTATACATAGTCAGCTGAACATACAGTTTGTAGAGCCTATGGTAGATCTGTAAGTTGATGCTTAAAGTATTTGTAAATGTTCAGCTTTTTTTCTTTTTTTTTCTCTTAATAATAAACATGTTATTCTTACCTGCTCTTTGCAATGGTTTGCACAGAGCAGCCCCAATCCTCCTCTTCTCAGAATCCCCGTGGACACTCCTGACCTCTCCCCCTGCTGAGTGCCCCCAGAGAAAGCTGCTCGCTCTGGGGACATGTGTGAGTGCCCGCTCCTGAGCTGCCTCTGTGTCTATGAGATACATACAGTGTGTATCGGCCCCACCCCTTGCTCCCTCCTCACTTACATTGTTGCCTAATATGTCCTTCAACCAAGTTATTGTAGACCACCTAAGCTGAATCATGTCACAACCATAAATCATGGCCTCTGGTTAACCAGTTTATCTGCTTATAAAATTCAGATGAGATAGCTCTGGTTCCCCGATTTGCTGGTAGTAGGCATTAGGCATTTGACACTCCATTGTAATCCTGCTCCAGGAGTTTGTGAGAGCTGCTTGTGAAAATCTGTGAGCTTTGTAGTATCTCTGGGTCCTGCTGGAGACTATCCGTGGGTTGAAAAACACCCCTAAAAGCTCTGAGACTGTGATACCCCACCTATGGGTACAAGCCTGCTGTGGGTGAGATCCTGCTGTTTTATTACGCAGAGAATAAGCAGACATTATTGTATGTTACTGAGCTAAAGAAAAGTTAAGATTGCTTAAAGCATTATTGTGTTGCCTTTGAGAAAATAAAGACAGTTTTGTGAATTTTTGAATGGGCTGGTGATCCCGGAGCCCTGATGTAACAAATTTGTTACTACATTTTTCCAGTGTCCTTTTTTTACTTATCAATAATCAAATTAAACAACAGTGAATCAGTCATTTAAGCAAGGCATATTTTGTGTTAAACAATTTATAATACACAATGTATTATACACTCACTAGCATCTTTATTGGGTACACCTGCTCAATTGCTTGGTAACACAAATTGCTAACCAGCCAATCACACGGCAGCAACTCAATGCATTTAAGCATCTAGATGTGATGAAGATGACTTGCTGAAGCTCAAACTGAACATCAGAATGTGGAAGAAAGGAGATTAAAGTGACTTTGAATGTGGTATGGTTGTTGGTGCCAGATGGGCTGGTCTGAGTATTTCAAAAACTGCTGATCTACACACAACCATCTCTAGGGTTTACAGAGAATGGTCCGAAAAAAGGAAAATCTCTAATGAGCGGCAGTTTTGTGGACGAAAATGCCTTGTTGATGTCAGAGGTCAGAGAATGGTTTGAGATGATAGAAAGGCAACAGTGAGTCAAAAAGACACTTGTGACAACCAAGGTATGCAAAATACCATCTCTGAACGCACAACACGTCACACCTTGATGCAGATGGGCTATAGCAGCAGAAGACCATACTGGGTGCCACTCATGTCAGCTAACAGGGAACAGAGGCTACAGTTCATACAGGCTCACCAAAATTGGACAATAGAAGATTGGAAAAATGTTGCCTGGGCTGACAAGTCTCGATTTCCCTAGAGATGGTTGTGCGTGAAAACCCCAGTAGATCAGCAGTTTTTGAAATACACAAACAAGCCCGTCTGGCACCAACAACTATGCCACGTTCAAAGTCACTTAAATCCCATTTCTTCTCCATTCTGATGCTCAGTTTGAACTCCAGCAAGTCGTTCTCACTACATCTAGATGCCTAAATGCATTGAGTTGACTGGCTGATTAGAAATTTCTATTACCAAGCAATTGAACAGGTGTACCTAATAAAGTGGCCGGTGAGTGTATATTATCCAATACCTGAATGGAAGAGCCAAGATATAAACCTACAAGAGGTGTTAGAGGAAAGACTGAAATTCTAAAAACAGTTTTTGCATAAAATATAGAAGGAGCCCTCTGTGCTGCTACCACATGGTCATTTGAAACATAGGCTAGATCCATCTGGTAATAGATAAATAAATAAAAGTAAAATTTCTCTAATAACTAAATACACTTTTGAAACACACATACTATATACAGCATATAGTGTGTATATACACACTGCTCAAACAAAATTAAAGGAACACTTTGAAAACACATCAGATCTCAATAGGGAAAAATATCATGCTGGATATCTATACTGATATGGACTGGATAATGTGTTAGGAATGTAAGGATGCCTCATCGTTTGATGTAAATGAAAATTATTAACGTACAGAGGACTGAATTCAAAGACACCCCGAAAATCAAAGTGAAAGAATTATCCAGCAGGCTAGTCTATTTTGCTGAAATTTAATTGCAGCAATTCAAAATGGTACTCAGTAGTTTGCATGGCCCCCACATGCTTGTATGCATGCCTGACAACGTCGGGGCATGCTCCTAATGAGAATATGGATGGTGTCGGACTCCTTGGGTATTTCCTCCCAGATCTGGACCATGGCATCACTGAGCTCCTGGACAGTCTGAGGTGCAACCTGCGGTGTCTGATGAACTGAAACAGGATATGCCATAGGTGCTCTATTGGATTTAGGTCAAACGAGCATGGGGGACATTCAATGGTATCAATTCCTTCATCCTTCAGGAACTGCCTGCACCAGCAGGAACCCAGGACCCACTGCACCAGCGTAGGGTCTGACAATGGGTTCAAGGATTTCATCCCGATACCTAATGGCAGTCAGGGTGATATTGTCTAGCCTGTACAGCTCTGTGCGTACCTCCATGGATATGCCTCCGCAGACCATCACTGACCCACCACCAAAATGGTCATGCTAAATGATATTACAGGCAGCATAACGTTCTCCACGGCTTCTCCAGACCCTTTCACGTCTGTCACATGTGCTCAGGGTGAACCTGCTCTCATCTGTGAAAACCACAGGGTACCAGTGGCAGACCTGCCAATTCTGGTGTTCAGTGTCAAATGCCAATCGAGCTCTATGGTGTCAGGCAGTGAGTACAGGGCCCACTAAAGGACATTGGGCCCTCAGGCCGCCCTCGTAAAGTCTGTTTCTGATTGTTTGGTCAGAGACATTCACACTAGTGGCCTGCTGGATGTCATTTTGTAGGGCTCTGGCAGTGCTCATCCTGTTCCCCCTTGCACAAAGGAGCAGATACCAGTACTGCTGGTGGGTTAAGGACCTTCTATGGCCCTGTCCAGCTCTCCTAGAGTAACTGCCTGTCTCCTGGAATCTCCTCCATGCTCTTGAGAATGTGCTGGGAGACACAGCAAACCTTCTGGCAATGGAACATACTGATGTGCCATCCTGGAAGAGTAGGACTGCCTGTGCAACTTCTGTAGAGTCCATGTATCGCCTCATGCAACCAGTAGTGACACTGACCCTAGCCAAATGCAAAACTAGTGAAAAACAGTCAGAAAAGATGAGTAGGGAAAAAAATGTCAGTGGTCACCACCTGTAAAACCATTCCTGTTTTGGGGGTTGTCTCATTGTTGCCCATCTAGTGCACCTGTTGTTAGTTTCATTAACACCAAAGCAGCTGAAACTGATTAACAACCCCCTCTGCTACTTAACTGACCAGATCACTATCCCAGGAGTTTAATTGACTGGATGCTATACTCTGTTTAAAAATTGTCCCTTTAATTTTTTTGAGCAGTGTATATATAAAGGATTTGTAATTATGGATTCAGCTGGATCCAGGCACACCTGCCACACAGCACAACCAGGCAGTAAGGACTGCTCAGTACAATGTCTCCCTCTCCCAGTATGCCTTTAGTTTTGTAGCAAGCAATGACAAGAATGGAGGACCCTGTGTCCAGCACTCCAAGAAAAGGATTTTACAGGTAAGACAAAAATCCTATTTGTTTAGTCAAACATAACAGGAAACAGGATGGAAATTCTATAACCATTGAAATATCCAGTGACAGTCCGACTGGGGTGTGGGCAACAGAGAAAGCAAAAGGACAACAGGCATACAAAACTGATGGTTTAACAAAGGTCCCTCAACCAAGCCTACAGCACTGCCTGAAGAGAATATCAACCAAATCCAAAAACAGCTTAGACTTGAAAGTCCACCTGGTAAAAACGTATTCAAAGCATGAACAAATGACCAGGTGGCAGTCACGAAATCTAAAAAAACAGATTCCAGGTACTGAAAGGCCCAGGAAGCACTAATTGCTGTAGTAGAGTACATCTTGACAGGAAAAGGAGGAACCTTTCCCTTAGGGACATAAGCCAGAATGGTGAAATGCCAAATCCACCTAGCAACAGTGGAATGAGAAGCAGGCTATAAACAATAAACCCTTATCCCACAGGACCGGGACTTCAACAGCCAAGTCAGCAACAGTCAGAGTCAGTGACCAAGAAGCAGGTTGGTAAACTGGCCCTTCAAACAGAAGATTCAGATGCTCTGGAAGAACCAATGAAAGTCTGCCAAGAGCTGGCTGATGTAAATGTACCATGGCCTCCTGGGCCAGTGTAGTGCAATGAGTAACATATGAATGCCTTCCACCTTCATTCTGTTGAGCAGCCAAGGAAGGAGCTTCAGAAAAGCAAATGTGTAGAGGTTTGTTGATGAATACTGAAGCCAAGAGGTCTGTGTCCAACATCACCTCCCTTTGAGAGGAAGAAGAGATCAGTCTCTGGAGTCAAGGCACTGCCAAATGAGGGAGGTCCCCTAACAAGTATACTGTACATGCCTGGCACACGCACAGTGGACAGGGTTGGAGCAAGAAGTCCTACCCAGTCCAGAATTAGATTAATTTCCCTGTAGTTTGTGAAGCATCTGACCTCTCCCTAATGGTCAATGCAAGCTACTGCCATGGCACAGTTGGGCTGATTGCTAGTCAAGGAACATTGTGGATAAAAATGGAAAGAACCAGAGATTACATTCTCTTGTCCCATGCAACCAGAATGGTGAATTGCAACAGTGTTTAGCCAAAATGAGTACACAGGACTGGTTCTAAGAACAACGCCATAACTCTGTAAACCCTCATATTAAAAAAGTAAGGTTGGTTGCTCTTGGACTGCATAGATTGCATGTGGGAGCAAGGAGCCTGTCCCTTGTCTAGGACCATGCTCAGATATTAAAAGTGATCAGGCAATGCCAGCACTGAGATCTGAAGATTTAGGATATTCTGGATTTCTGTAGGGTCTGCATTCTCTCATGGATACTGGCTGATCAAGCCTGCGTTGACAAATCCTTCAGATTAAAGTCATCCAATATCTCAGTGTCGAAGCAGGGCAGTGACAGGGTTAAACAGATAGTACCACAAAGGTCTGACAAAATCCATAAGTGCAGGAGTCATATCACAGACCAAACCTTCCCACATATCAACTAAAATGTAAAGATAGTGTACACTTCCTCAATGTCCTTAGCTGAGCAAATGTTTTAAGTATGATAGGATAACTAATCTTAATCTCACTCTTAAACAAATACTAAGTTTAAAAACAAATAGAGAGATTGAGATCAAGCCCTCCAATAAGGGGGTCAATGAAGTGCTCATGAGTAATAACCAATATGATGAAATGTGCTGGACGATACTGGCCAGTAGAGGTTGGTATTAAACAAAATAACCAAAGGTGGTGAAACATTTTTAGGATAAGTTCATTAGCATCTTTCATGAGACATATTGTCATGCTATAATTGTATAATTTAAATTTATACTACACTGTTTTAAAGTTGTATGAGTCTGTGGCTGGCCTTGGCTTCTTGGCGCCCCATGTGATTGCCCTCAAGGATATAACATGCTCCTTATTAGTCAACAATCATCAAAATATGTTATTAAGACATGTGAAAGTTAATGTTTGTAATTAGAATAAGTAAGCACATGCATACTGGATTATTACTGGAATGCACTGTATATTGTATTTATATTGTATTTATACAGTTCTTATGTAATGTAGAAACAGCCTCAATTGCACTCCTGAAGAAACAGAATCCACACCTGTGAAACAGATTGAGAAAAATATTTCCAGTCCACTGCCTATTTAGCCAATATGTAACTTTATTTATGGTTTTGAAAAATGTTGTTGATCCCATGAGAACATAAAATGTAATAAAAGGTTTTGGATGGGAAATAGTACCTAAGTGAGGCATTAGAAAGAAATGTATTTTAATAATAATAATCTATAGAGACATTATTAAAATTACTTGACTTGATATAAATTGTATAGGTGGGTACCTTAAAACCCATCTATTTTCTGTCTTTACACCTGTGTAATCATAAATAGATTCCATACACAAGAGCCCAATTTTGGCACTATGCCAACAAAATATATACATACTGTGAGCTAGGGATAGATAGCAGGTACCAGAGTCCCTGGGGTGAGCACACTCTCAGGCACAGGTACCAGTCCAACTACTGTATGTAGTAACAAACATTGGTGTGTTTATTTGTTATTTGCTATTTACAAGTCTATCTATTTACAAATCTATTTACAAGTGCTGTTCAGTGATCCAAACAGAAATAGTTTAAAAACTTTCAAAAGCAAAATCCTAGCCATATCACGGTACTAACAACACAATCAAAATCCTGAGTATCAGGCTGCCCAAGCCTATTGCTTCAAGGCCTCCACATACACAGTTTACAGCTTTCCACCAACCTTTCAGCTCTAACAGACACAACGTTTCTGTTCCCCAGGCTCAAGAGCACTGACTGAGTTTCAGGTGATCCTAAATTGCCAAAAGAGAGAGGTGTAAAACCCAAACTGGATGTAGAATCAGAGGTCTCTAAAAGTGTATGAGAAGAGCCTAGGAGATGTGTAAACCCCAAACAGGATTATCCAAGCTCCCTTTGAGACACTCTGCAACATTACATATATACAGACTTGTGAGATCCCACATACATGCAAGATCAGGGTTAACTCACGACCCATCTGCAAAGCAGAAAGGGTTGATCACCAAGTGAGAAAGGATCACCAAAGGCCTTCATACAAAGAAAAGGAAAACATCATCTGAGTCCAGGACACCATAATCAGTCCCACAACAGCATGCAAGTGAGTCAGTAACAGCAAGGGCGACTAAAGTACCAGCTACAGAGCAGAAGCAGCTAATGGCCAGGTGTAACTAGGTCACCATAGGGCATCATACAAACACTATGACAGTGAAACAGAGCCTGCAAGGATCATTCACAACCATACCAACCACCAGAAGACCTTAAAGATTGTTTGTAACCAGGCTACATACAAACAATATGTAGGAGAAACTATAACTACAAGGGGTACTCAATGACCCATTGCAAAGCATGAAGAATACTTGCTGTTTTTAGATTAAGTCACCTTAGGGCGCTGACAGTCCACAAGTGAGACAAAACTAGCAAAGGTGACTCACAGATCAACTGTAAAGCAGAAGAATAAAGCCCACCTGTGCTTAGTTCACCACAGGCTGCTGTAAAAATAGTATTTCAATGAAACAGAACCAGAAAGGCCCCTAACATGAATGGGTTCCCATAAGCAGCTGTACAAATGACACACATGTGTGACAGCACCAACAGCATGCTAACAGCACACCAAAAGTGACAACACAAACCAACTGCAGAGTAATAGGGGTTAAGGGCCATGAGGGACCGAGCCACCATAGGCAGCTGTACAACAGTATACAGTGAGATATTACCAACAAAGGTTACTCACAGACCCCTGCAGAGCAGGAAGAGTTAATGGCTGTGCAAGTTTAGGTCAACGTGGGCTGCTGTACAACAGTTTACAGTAAGGCATTACCAGTAAATGTTACTCACAGTCCATTGCAGAGCATGAGGGTAATGGCCATCTGTGACTACTTCACCATAGGCTGCTGTATAAACAGTATACAGTGTGACATTACCAACAAGGGTTACTATCAGATCCCTGCAGAGCAGTAGGGCTTAATGGCCATCTGGGAGGCCAGAAAGCTAGTGCCAGAAAGTGTCTCAATCCTTGTTGGAGGTGGGGCTACCACCCGCATGAGTCACTGTCCATACAATGTCCATTCAATCTGTCACAGAACATATGGGGCACACATGAAAGAATAAACAAAGTGTCATGGCTCCCCAACAAAGTGTTTGTGACACACATTTACAGAGTTGTATCCCTGCCAGCTAACCCCCGCAGGTGGGTAAAACAGATATACATGGGTTGGGGGCCAGATCCATGGGAACAAGGATAAGCCCTTAAGTATTCACCAATAGTGATCTGAGTGTAAAGTGCTGAAGGCGATCCTGGACATTGTTTGCCTCTAAGTGGGTTTAGACCCCAAGGGATCTTCAGGGACAGGGCATTACCAGTAGATGGACCATGGTCCTAAACCAGTTAAGCACCCTGCGGTTAAATCAACACATAGCAGTACATGCCAAGGTGAGCACCCATGTAGGATTCAGTGCTCAAAGCAACCTTACCAGTTTCATTTTTTTTCAGGTGGAGTCCAAGAATGGCCCCAAGGCTTAGCCAAGGAGTGCTAATCTTGAAGCTGCTAAATTGCACTGCAATGGCTGTGTAACAGCTAGAAGTCTTGAATATGGGTAATGATTCTTACCAAAAATGTAAATTGGAAAAGAAAAAAAGGTTAGTGTCTCTCAGAGCAAAGAGAAGCTCTCCATTCTCATAATGAAAATAGCAAAAAAAATGAAGAAAGGAATGGGATATACTGGCAGTCCCTATGGCTTTGCTTGCCTGAAATGGTTGTATAACCCAATGGTTCCAGAATTACCATGCTATTTCCTGTAATGCATGCTTAAGAAAGTGTTCTATAGTATACAGTAACTGACGATATTTTTTAGCTTTGGATTTAGTAAGGAACATTTAAAACTTAAGTTTTTTTTGCCCCATGTCCCATTGGGTAGAATTGTTTTACTTCCTACCCCATAGACATAACATGGAAAGAATGGAGGAAATCTCTCACAAGTAAGGGGAATCACCTCTTAGGTAGTTATAACCATACCAAGTGTCTTCATTGGTATATTTCACTTTTATTGTTGTTCAAATAACAACAAAAATTTAGAATTTTCTCTCTTTCAGTCCTGGTGAGACTAGCCACCAAGACAAAAAGATATGGGTAAGCTCTCCATGCAGGAATCAGTTGGAACAATCTGAAAGATGTTCTAACATTTCCCTACTCTGAGCCCCTGTTCACATCAAGCTTACTTTGAAATTGTGCGACTTACAGTGAAGTCACACGATTTCAAAGTCGGGGGACCCGCCTATTTCAGGTGCAATTTGCAAGACATCTGATACAGATGTCTATGCAAATCACACCAAAAGTAGTGCACAATAGGGTGCTCCTTGGCATTCGATTTGCAAGTCGCAGGGCATGCAAATCGCATGCCAAGTCGCACCGATGTGAACGGGATGTAACTCTATCCAGGTTGAACTGAATGGACTGGTGTATTTATTCAACCTTATCAGCTATGTAGCTATGAAACTATGTAACCTCACGTAAAAAAAAAAACATTTTGCCTTTATATACAATTCTGTTAATGCATTGAGTTCAGCTTTAAATAGCCAATAAACAAAAACTTCAACTATGCATGGACTATGGTGGGATGAACTTTCCATGAGCTTCTTATAATTTTAAGGGACAGATATCCCCACCAAAGCTCTTGACTCCTTCACTTCCCCTGAATGAATTTCACTCCTCTTGTTCACAGATCAGAGAACTCACTGCCTCAAAAGGATATGAGTAGCTAGCAGCTATATCAGCCTCAAGCTGAAATATATGTTTTGATGGACTGACAGTTTAATTGTCATATCAATTAATTAGCATAGCTAGCAGTTATTTTAGCTGCAGCATCTTTTTGCACCCCCTGCATTTATAAATGTATAAAAAACTGAATATAAACCTATGCCCTTAAGCTTTATACATACAGTATATAAAAAACACCAATTATTATAGTTATAAATTAATTTTAAAAATTCACTAAATGGACTTTTCTAATGAAAATTCAACCACTGTAAGTTCCTTAACTTGAGTTAGTGTCATTTTATTGTAATCCTTTATAAAACAACACACTGACCAAGCAGCACAGAAAAGCAAAGTGTAAAGGATGGGAATGCCATATGTTTGTAAATGAGTCTTGTAAACGTTTATAGATGTTGATAAAAAAAAAAGCAGAAGATAAAGCCAACACATTTTAGGTGCTCAAAACTTTCCCTTTATCAGGGCTTGAATGCTGCCAGTAATAAGAGATAATACTCTGGGGATCCCCATGGGCAAAGATATAATAGAGCTGCAACTTGAAGCTGAAGATTAGACTTTTGTAGTTCACCCACTCAGGAGTCACTAGTTCAATGGGTCCTCTGATACTGGTCTTGACTATGTTGAAACCTCTACCACTCTGACACACCCAGTTAAATTCACACATTTTAAGATTTGAAACAAACCCTTTCTAAAGGAGGTGGACAAACACAGTTTCAAAATAGGACTTTATCTATTAAAGTTAAGAACTTATGGACCTTGACCAGAGGATAAGACAGGACAGTGAGTAAGATAAAGTAATAGACTACTATACAGAGTAGATATTTACAAAAGCACACATGTAACAACAGAAGATGATAATAAAGCTTACATCCTCACTATCAACCCAAGTCAGCTTAAACAGTAACAGGATCACCAAAGGTGCAAACAGGGCAGCTTAAACAGTAGAGAAGTCTAAACCCTGCAGGACATTATTTGAGTCAAACAGCCCCAAATGGTTCATAGATGTTGAAAATTGAGGTAGATGAGAGTTGCAGTGTCTAGATGGTTTCTTCTGCCAGCTATCATTGAGACGCTTTAGCAGTGATGTACTACTGATGACGGTTGAAGTTACTAGCTGCCTTCAGTTCCAATTACAACTTGTCGCAGGTGTTGGTTTAAAGAAGAAGATGAATGGAAACAATGAGTGAGAAATAATCCAATATAAAATCAGTTCCAGAGCACTGGGACAGTCCTCAGTAGATGTTATGGAGACAGTCTATGGTGTGCTACTTGTGTTGGACACTAATTCAGAGTGGAAGGGCCTGGCTATGATGGGCAATTAGAAGACTCAGTTCCTGCCAAACAGTGGGTACATTGTTTTAAAAACCCTCTCATAAGTCCTGCAGTTCAGTCTTGGATGCTGCTGGCGGAGGAGTCCCTCATGGATTGATGATATTGACTCTGACAAACCCGCACAGTAATGCTGGTGCTGCAGCTAGAGACCGATGATCTCTCTTGCTTTCTCTGAAAGAGCTGGAGTAGATGGGCAATGGATGTGGTGAAGGTCTCTTTATACAGACGACGTTGCTACCCAGACCATGCTGCTGACAGAGGCCTTGGTGGGTGGAGCACGATAGCCTGGATGTCTGTACTCTCCCCATCTTGGCTGCCCTGAGCCTTCACAAGCAGTGCACTATGAGTCTCACCACTCCTTCCTTTGTGCTATGGCCCCTTGGGAACTGTAGTCTTTCTTAGCACCAGGATATTACCATCACCAACAGTGAAACTACATCTCCCACAAGCATACTCAGCAACAACTGCTCCTCCATGTCCCGATGCTGCCCAATCAGTGGTTATACATAACACCCATAAAGACTTAGCAGTCGGACATTCTGGGACCTGTAGATCTTTATATTAATAGCCTCAGAAGTCTCTTCTCTTTTCCTAAAGGGGCCTGTGCCTGGCTACAGTTTGATATGCCTAACCTTGGGTCCAGCATTCCAACAAAACTTCTGTACATCTATGTGCTGACAAGAACATACATACAGTAGGAGAGAGTGGAGAGATAATATTAGTAGATCACAGGATGGGGCAGACTGAAATATAAATCCTTTGGCAAGTAATACAGCTCCCATATACATCATAAATTCAGCTGTGTATTTTGCTGGTTTACTGAAGTCTTGCTTTAAAGTCTATCCTCTACCTGAATAGCTCTAAAATCATTCTCTCACTTTGTTTTCTTTCAAGTTGCTTCAAAGTCTGTTCTTGCACATTACTTTCCAATATTCTGATAGCCTCTTTGATCTTTTACACTCTGATTCACATACACAGTACTAAACTTGATAGAACTACTAATGTAACTAAAGACCTTCATGTATCTGAGTCCCAAGGTCTTCCCTTGGTTTTCTTCCCTCTTGATCTTTCAGCAATCTTTGATAGAGTTGCAGGAGACTCCTGATTCATTAACTGTGCACAGGTGGCATTAGCAACTACAAACCTACTTTTCAGATTGCTGTATTATCATTTCAGTGTGTTTTTTTTTTGCCTCCCCTTTTCATTTCTCAGCTAGTTTTTTTGGAGTCTTATCCTGCACTGCTGTGACTATTTTAAAGTCATTTCCAGGGAACCTGATAATAAGCCAGTACATCAAAGCCTAAGCTCATAAAAATGTATTGAAGAATGACAAAGCATTACATTTCCCGACAGGAATTAGTTGTGTTATAAATTTCTTAAAGGGCAGAGAGTCAAACAGCCAAAAAGACAACTGAAGCACATACACAGGAAAAGTTTTAGTTATAAAATAAACTACCTTTTTTAGATCTCTGCCCTACAGTTTTACACACTCTGGGCTGGATTAACTAAAACTAGTGCACTCAGAATCTGGTGCAGATGTACATGGTAGCCAATCAGCTTCTAACTTCAGCTTGTTCAAGCAATAAAAACCAGAAACTGGTTGGTTTCTATGCAGAACTGCACCAGATTTTGCACTCTAGTTTTAGTAAATAGCCCCCAATGCTGCTTTGTTCCACGCCTTGCCTGCGCATTTGAGCACAAGTGAACAGCTGGTATCACATTCTCTGAGCTGTTTTTGTCTTGTAAGTACTTCTACCTTCAACCTGTCACAGGTGTGTTTTATGTTCCTCTTTAAATTTTCATGTCTGGGGTGTCATCTTTGTCACGGCTACTATGTCAATTTGTGTTTCTGCCCTCTTTCACCTGTATCATTGTTGTGTTCTTGGCTATTTAGATGCCAGTCTCTAAGTTAGTGTGGTCTGATTCTGTCATGTCAACATCTGTCTGTTTCTACAGTTTTTCTGGGATCTTCTATTTAGAATATCCTGTTATTTGACCTGTACTGGCTCATGAAATGTCCTGATTTGACATAGAGGTCATTTGGGGAAACAACAGAGCCCTGTGACCTGCAGATTGACACTCCTGGAAGTGTAAGTTTTAGGAGAAGGCTTTGGAGGATGATTTTTCTTCAGTGGAGCAGTGTTCTAAAGCATTGGCAGTGGGGCAGGTATTTACTAGTTTTGCCAGGTGCTGGGCTACACAATATGGAGATGGAGACATTGCCATTTATTCTTCTCTCTCTCTACTGAAATACTGACGTTATGCTGCACCATCCTCCCCTGGCCAGCAGGGGGAGAGCTAAAACCAAGCAAGCCCATAGACTTCTATACAGAGTGCTGAGAATCCTGAGAGTTGTAATTTGAGATGGCAGCTACATATTGCCAATATACATTGTGCAATAGGAGGAGTAGAGAGAGGGTTTTTATCAGGGGCGGACTGACCATTTGGAAACTTGGGCACTGCCCGAGGGCCCGGGGTCAGTAGGGGGCCCCATGAGATGCCCCTGGTACCTTTTTCATAGGCTGTTTTGAGTTTGGGCAAGGACACAAGGGCCCCCTGATCCCCTATTGCTCAGGAGCCCCATGAGTTGTCAGTCCACCCCTGGATTTTATTAACCTCCCCGGAGGTATTCCCGAGTGTAGCTCTGGGTAAAATTTCAGCACCACAAGCAGTAACCCCAAGCTACACTCGGGAATACCCTGCAGCGTTGCTCCGTGATCCCTTCTGCACTTACCTTGTCCTGCACTCCCGCGATGTCCCCCCTGCAGTGTCCCTGGCAATGTCCTCCGGCCAATGTTGGCATCTGTCTTCCGGGTTCTGTTCCCTGCGACGTCAGGACGTACGGGGACGGAACTGGCAGGAAATTTAAAAATGTCAAAAAGTGACATTCACTAAATACACTAAAATCACATTGTAAAACATTACTGTATCAAACCATTTCACATAAATTTTTTCCATAGTGCTTTGTCCTGTGCCCTGCCTGTATATTTACTGTTCTTTCTGCCTGGAAACTGAGAAATGTCCATGGCATCCAAAAAGCGTCCCTTTAGGTCAGAAGCGGTTTTAGACCAGCTAGAGACCAGCGATAGTAAATTAGAACCACTTGCAGAATTGAGTGATAAAGGTTCGTGGGGAAATTCGTCATCAGACACTGAAAACGATTCTGCAACTGAGCTCAGTGATGTGTGAACTTTGCGCTATATTTCAAATTTCAGTGTTTTTGGTTTGATTGTATTATTGAATTAAATTTATTATTATTATTATATTATTATTTTTTATGATTATTTATTAAATTATAATTTATGATTTCGTGTTTCAAATTTTAACATACTCGGGATGTTTACTAGACTCTTGTTCGGACAGATTTCAGTGAGTTATTCCTAAAAATTACAGGCCTACAATAAAAAAACTACATATTTTCATGCAAAAAAATGTACCGCTTTGAGCACAGAAATACTGACATAATCAGACCGCTAGGGAGGCTACACCGCTCAGGAAAGTTGTTCCTCTTGGCACCAACAAAGTTAGCAAGAGAACACCTCTGAATATTTGCCTGTCAGCTGCAGACTATACCAGCAGAGATCCAAACTTAAGACTGGGAGTGGGGACACTCAAGGGTAGACCAGCACTGCCCACATCACAGTCTCAGGGAGACTTTATCATCCACTCACCTTCTGATTCCCACTGCATCACTTTTGGGGAGAAACTGAGGGCTTTCTACTTCTACAACGAGAGGTCACCATTAGGGATGCACCAATACCATTTTTGTACAGCGAGTATGAGTACCGATACTTTTTTTTGTATTCGCCAATACCATCTACTGATAACTGCTGACAACTGTTTTGTTTACATTTCAGCTGTCAGCAGGGTAATGCCGGTGACAGCTGAATTAGTGATCTGTTGTTAAGGACGCAGCACCCCCACTCCTTAACCACTTCGGCTCTCACACCTGTTCACCCCTTATGGACCATTGCAATTTTTTTATTTCTGCTATGGACCTGTTTATTTGGTGATAACTGTGTCAATACTTAAGATAACAACGTAATACATATATTGTTTTTTAATGGACAAAAAGGCTTTCTTTTTGTGAATAATGTCTTGCAACAATGAAATTCTTTCACAATCCTTAGACAATTAAATGTAACAAAACTATAAAAAATGCACTTTTTTGAGTAGTGTTAGTTTAAAAGTATATAGTGTTACTGCCTATAAAAAGTGTGTGTATTGTATTATGTAATTTGTCCTGTTTAAAATTACACTAAAATTATGATTCTGGTACAAAGCATTGAAAAGTTATTTACAAATGAAATACATTATTTTTTTTAAATTTTGAACTTTTTTCAATGTGAAATGTGTAAATATATGTTACAGGTGCAAAAATATGAACAAACAAAGCAAACAAAACAAAAAGTTTGAATCATTAATAGTTAAATAGAGTTAATTAGGGCTGATTAAATTAAGTACATTAAGGGTTAATAAGGGGTTAAACAGAGGAACATTTAATTTAAAAAAATAAACCTAAAAGTCTTTTTTTTACTTGACAGGTTGCTTTTAACTGACTTCCTCTGCAGATTGAAGTTTGTCCCTTTGATCTGTAGATGAATAAACAGAAAAATACAAAATTAAACAATGTTTTCTTTCTATCTTTCTGTTTTACCTGAGCAATGTTGTTGATAAACGTTGTCAGGCTGGTTTTTTTTTGACAGCTCCAATTGCCAGCACTTATTTACACTTCACTGCCAGCACCGTAACCCCGCTGACAGCGGCCCTGCTCCCTAACAACCAGTCATTTCTGGCTTTTTTTCAATTTACATTTCAGCTGTCAGTGGGGGAAGCTGCTGAAAGAACTGAGTCTGAAGGTATCAGTTTCAGGTATCAGGGCATTTGCACAAGTACCAATACTCATGCAAATGCTTAGTATTGGCACTGATATCGATACCGATTATCGATACTATTAGCAGGGACTGACCAACTCAGAGCAGGACATCAGATGTACCTAATCCATATCGCACCCATACCTGTACCTATACCAACCCTATTCTACATTATACTGAACCTTTACTGCATCTGAACTACATCTACCTTTCACCTGTGCAAAGACTATATTGTACCTATACTGCACCTATACTGCATGCAGGTTAACTGGTGCTGTTTTGTTAAGTGCACCGATGCTCTTAAAGGCTCCCAACGATAGCTGGTAGAAGAACATCCCAAAGGACTACTCATCCCATTATAATTTTTCTGCTAGCCCCTTTTTGTTCCCCTGCCCCCCTCCAATACCATGCTTCTTTTCTTTTGCACAGTGCATACCCAGTGGGTCTAGGACTAGCATCACTGTCATAAATGCGCTCTTGCAGTACAGTTCCAGCCATAGTTTACTACTGCTGCACTTGAGGTGGTGTTGCTACTGTTTATGCTCATCTGGACACCAAATGGCATCTTATGCCTAGTTCTTACTGTTAATCACTTTGTATGCTAAATAGTGTTATTACTATTATTATTATTTTTTATGCTCGCCTAGTTACCAACCACAGTGGGTGAAATATATTAAGTTTGCCTTTCCTACCTGGTTTGGAGCCTGTTTTCTTTAATATAGCACTACTATTGGGTACTATGTATTACCTTCAGTGATGTCCTGTGATATTGTATGTTTGTACACTGAACCTGGTGCGTTAGAGTGGCTAAGGTTTTTGGAAAAGGCTGAGACAAAGAACAGGGGACCCATCCTAATCAGCAACTCCTACGGGGATAGCACTACACTGTCTTTTTTTGTAGAAAGACTTTGCTTAAAGGTGAATTTTAGCCTTACATTCAGTCTTAGACAGTAGTGTAAGCTTCTCTCCTGTTCTAAACTTGTGTATTCTTATTTCACTGCACTATATGTGCTTCTCATATTGCATAGTAGGATCTGGAGGCTCAGCATCATATTTGTGCATTGACCAGGGCAGTTTGTATGGAAATACAATCCTGTATAAAACACTGTTAATGGGTAGTGCTTCAGATACACAAAAGATACTATATCCTTCGTTGTTACTCATCAGTTGTTATTTCAGTGCTCAATCTTCTTACACTTTCCGCAAGCACCTTGCAGCTTCTGATGTTAGTTGGGCCCTTCATTATACAATGTAAAAGAAAAGAGACCCAGTGCTCACTGACATTGTGTGCTCTTAGTCTTTTTGCTATGCTCAGCCCCACCCCACCCCCCCTTCCTCCTAACTGGCTGTGATCGACAGTGGCTGGAGCCAATGTCTCCTGCTGTTGTTTCTCTGTCCATCGAGGAGTGATAGAGCCTGGGAGAGCCATTGCTCTCACTTACATTGCTGGATCGAGATTGGGCTCAGGTAAGTATAAGGGGGGGGGGGGGCTGCTTGCCAAATGTTTTTCCCCTTAATTCAGGTAATGCACGAAGATAAAAAAAGTTGTACCTGTTTATATGCAGGACTCTCTTCATCAATTAAGCTTCCCCTGACACTTCAGAAATGCTCCAGCTTCACTCCTCCTTTATCTACCCTCCAGTGAGGCAGTGCAAGCCCATTAGACCACTGACTCAGGGGCACTATTAGCTTCACCCTCATCAGGATGCAAGCCTGGGAAGCAGAGGCCTCAAACATATCTGCTTCTCCTGGCCACAACCTAGGTGGTAAGAACAAAAGAACCTTTTGAAAGTCACCCCAAATATTAAAATCATTCCCCAGCATGCACCAAGGACAATAAACCTCCTAGTGGTTGGCCATGAAGACATACATATTCCCAATTCAGGTTTATTGTATCATCTTGGTCTGCTGCCAATGTTACTTCCTAACAGCATGCAGAAACAAACAATAAACTTAGCTTAGGGAATACCCAATGAAAAAAGAACTCTATCAATTCAAAGCTTTGACTGACTACAGCTTAGCTACAGCACTGAATTTAAGCCAGGGACACTCCTGCTTAGAACATGGTTCTTGCTTACACTTTTGCAAATATATGTGAAAGCCACACTGCCTCATCAAAACTCCTCTGTAAAGTGTGGTACCTAATTCTAATCTAACAGAGCTCTCATCTCAGGACATGTTTAGCAATTAATAAATGTAGGAACAGTATGGCTGGAGGTAACTCTTTCCTATTTGCTGAGACACACCAGAAGTCTAGCACCACCCAATTGCAATTAAGGACCTCCAGTGTATCTCTGCACCAGATCCAGAAATCAAGCAAAAAATGGCAATGGCCCCAAGCAATTCATTACTAGCTTTTTAATGACAGGTGCACATGGACACAAAATTTCACAGAACAATACCATCTTGGTCTGCACAGGATGCACAGGTGCTCCAGGCATCCGCGAGCAGGCAGTCCCATTCATGTCAATTGGGACGCAGTGACTGCAGGACCATGGCAGCTGCTCCCAATTTGACATCCATATTGGTGCAGGTGCCTGTCCCAGAACTCATACCATCTGCTTTTGGGGACATACACCCACACTGATGTCAAATTGGGAGCTGCAGCTGTCAGTATAGCCACTGCAGCCCAATTGACAGAGGGAGGGTGCTTGGCACACCTGAACATCTTCTGCGGGCAAAGGCGACCATCACAAGGGTGTGCACTTAACTACACCTGTGTGAATGAGGGTTTACCAGGTAGTCAGCAAAAAAAAATCTACACTGTTTCAAGAATGAATTACACCAAAAACAGAGATATTGGTTGCATACATTTTCAAAGATATGTGGAACCCACAATGCCTGATAAGGCCCCTCACCAAAGTGTGGTCCCTAGACTACATTTGCAAGTTATAGGTGAGTTGTCAGTGAAGGTCCAAGGTGGGGCTTCAAGTTGTTTGCCTAGAACAATACATTTTTATCTATGAGGGATTCTACTGTGTGCCGCTGCTTCTTTTCCCAACGACTCACAAACTGCTATAAAAACCTGGCAGAGCCTGTAACCCTCTCTCACTCTATCCAAAGGTAAAGAAAACTTTTGTCTGGATTTAGGCTTTAACTGAAGTTGAGAAATGTGCAGACTTGCCGGTGCTGCTTTGTAGGGATCATGAATTGCATAACTAGCTAAACAGACATAAAGATTCTTTGGCTGGTAAAACAGTTTACATATCTGTATTTCAAGCTGTTTGCCTGACGTTTAGTTTTATCCTTCAGATTTATCTAAAAATTCTAAGTTTCAGTTTATCAGATCCTGGATGATGTTATTTAAGATTATTGAAACAAGAAATAGTATGAAAACTTGAAATAAAAATGCTTAGCTATTCCTTGGCTGTTTGCTGATAATATAAACTGTACAAGAGCTCCCCCTATCTAACTATTAGAATTCCTTATAACACTGTTCAACAGGTAAAAAGTTTTGGGCATAAAATTAGCTAATCTTACATAATTTTGGGGTGCTGAAAACGAAAATGACCCTAAAAAATGTTGATTGGCTCTAGTTTCCATGATATATTCACCCATCTAATGACGTAAGCCATTCAAAATTATGATGCAACTTCAGCTGCATATTGCACAATTGATACTGGTGACCAATAGAAAATTGCATGTATACTGAGATGATGCAATATTAGCCTTTAATTGCATCACTTCACTGCATAAAAGCTGCAGTATCTGTAGCTGATTGTAGTTCGACAGCGTCTTTACATTTCGTTTTATGCTTATATAGGCTACTCAGTAATGCCTCGAACTTGTGTGAATAAAGCAGATAATTTCTGCTATATCTGCGGTGAAATAACTTTTATCTCACAAAAAAGGAGGATAACAGGAATGATTAAGAAAGGCTACAACTTGTATTTTGGCTGCAAGATAGGAGACCAGGACAAGAGCTGGGCACCACATATATGCTGCAATTCTTGTGGGACGGCACTGGAGCAATGGTTGAATGGAAAAAAGGCATCTATGCCTTTCGCTGTGCCAATGATTTGGAGAGAGCCAACAGATCATGTTAGTAATTGTTACTTTTGTATGGTGCCTCCAATTGTAAAAGGGCTAAATAAGAAGAAAAAGTTATCTGTGCACTATCCAAATATTCCATCGGCAATACGTCCAGTTCCTCATGGAGAGGGGCTACCAATTCCTAAAGCACCAGAATCCTTCGTGGTTGAGTCAAGTGAGGAAGAACCTGAAGCGTGTAGTCATGTGCAGTTGTAAGAGATAGCCCTTTCCTCGAATACAAGAGAAAAGCCAAGAGAAGCAAAACCGACACAAACTGAAGACAAAACTAGTGAGAATCCTAAGTATTAAAATGATTCAACTTAGCTTATGGCTATAATTTTTCTTGGTAATCCTATGCAATATATTATGCCATTTAGGCTTTGTTATGTAGTCAATATCACTTGCTTTATATTTGTGGAAAGACATCTATCTATATAATTATTGTGCATTATGTAGTCATTACGCCTATAGTAGAAAACATTCCGTTTACAGAAAAACTAGAGCCAATTGACAAATTTCATTGTTATATTTGAACTCAGAATGTGAAATTCATTAAGAAATGGATCCTTTTGTTTCCAAAACTGGCAAAAAATAAAAATTTGTTGAACAGTGTAATCAAAGCACTTTTTAATTAGAAGTTTAGTTTAGCTCCATGATTTTGTTGCTGATGGAAAAAATTACTGCATATGAATTGGCCTCCTAATAGTCAGATGTTGTTGTTAAATGATAATTCTATTTTTTTGTTAACTTTATGGCTCAGATTTCTGTGAATGATTGCCTACAAGTCCTGGCAGCCTTAGCAGTTGTGGACTTGTAGTTTTCAATGAACTACCATGGCGCTGTGGAGCATCATGGTAGTTCATTGAAGCTTCCTGTCAGTATATCTGCTTAGCAGTACATCCCGAACGTCAAGTAGATATGCTGACAGGTCTGCAGGAGACCTGCATGGCATCAGCGATCTACTGATCGCTAGTACAATGCTTTCCAGGTTCCTTTGGACAATAATAATAAATGCATATTTTTGTACCTGCAAAAAAATGTGCATTTATTATTTTTGTTCAAAAAGTGAACTTAACCAGTTGCCCTCCACCCTATAGCAGAAATACTGCTGCAGAGCTGCAGAGCTGCAGGGCTGCGCAAAATCATGGATATATACATGATTTGCATGTAAGGGTAGGGGGCATGCATGCGCCGCCCTACCTGTGCCTCCATTGGCGGTTATGGATATTGATTGCTGGGTCCCAGCTGGAGAGTGTCTGCTGGCGACCGCCGAGAAACAGTGACAGGGGAGAGATCTGTGTGTAAACAACACATGTCTCTCTCCTGCACAGCAGAGAAATACACAGCAGCATGTTTCCCAAGTAAAGCACAGATAGCACACATAGTAAAACAGCACACAGTTAGCCATTTGATAGCCCCAGATGTTAATCCCTTTCTGCCCAGTGTCATTAGTACAGTGTCAGTGCTTTTTATTAGCACTGATCACTGTATTAGGGTCACTAGGGATGTCAGTGGCAGTTAATCAGTTCCCACCTAGTGGATGCCCGCTGCTGTCCCGCAGATCCACTATAAGTTGCTGATCGCTACCATTAGTATAAATAAAAATAAAAATTCCAGTATATACACTGCCATATGTAGACGCTATAACTTTCACGTAAACTATTTAATTTACATGTATTGGGATTTGTTTTAGCAAAAACATGTAGCAGAATACATTTTGGCCTAAATTTATGATGAAATTAGATGTTTTAAATTGTTTTACTGGATATGTTTTATAGCAAAAAGTCAAAAAAAATTTTTTTTTCAAAATTGTCAGTCTTTTTTGTTTATAGTGCAAAAAATAAAAACCGCACTGGTGATCAAATATCACCAAAAGAAAGCTCTATTTGTGGGGAAAAAATATGTTTATATATAAATTTCATTTATGTATATAAATAAAGAACCAGCGCCACGGAAATTGTATAAGACAACGGTAAGCTGCAGAACCTAGCCTATAAACTTGTGGGATATGCAAAACTTCAAAGAAATAGGTTGCGCTTAAATACATACAAAAGTGTAACAAAAAATGTGACAAAACAATAAGAAACAATATTATAAATCAAAGTAAAATCCAGTAAAAACAAAAAAGTCCAAAAGTTCAAATAGTCAATAATGTCCAAAATAATTAATCACCAAGTGAATCCACCACCAAAAATGGTTAAATAGAACTCACCAGAGTAATATGCTGATTGTTAAACAAACCAGCATATAGCACTTGTTACTCTGGGAGCAATGAATAATATGGTGACAGCAATACTGAAGAAATGGGGGATGAACTCCAATGGATGATGAAGCTGAAAATCCACTCCAAAGATGATTTAGGTGTCCGTTTGTGACACACAGAATAGCTGAGATTCTGAGGATCACAGCTATTCTCTGGTCATTCACAGTTTATAACACCCAGGAGAATATGTTCAGCCCTTCTCTGGAGATCTGTGTTCTCCCTCCAGATTCTCCAGCCCAGAGCTGGAGAATCGGAGGGACCGAAAACTAAGCAGAGATAATTTACCTCTGCTTAGTAAACTGATCTTTTACTGTAATCTCGCGAGATTATAGTAAAATCAGCCGTTTTCCAGAGTTTGTAGACCGTTCTCCAGCATTTGGAGATCGTTCTCCCTTCGTTCGGAGAACTGCTTCATAAACTGCATTCACAGGAGAACTGTGTTCTCCGAGAATGCCGGAGAACTGAGCAGCGATCTATTACCGCTGGTTCATAAACGGACATCTTAGTATCCAAACTGAGAGATGATCAGACCGTCACTCGAAAGAAAAAAGTGAACAATCATGGTGCAGTATGTTTAAAAAACATCAAACTTTCATGAAGAAATGCACTTACAAGCAAGGTGTCCAGACTGACACCAGTATAAACAGCTTCTGTAATGAATACAAGCGACTCAGACCCAGCTAAACATGCACATGCAACGCGCAAGCAGACCAGGAGCATTCTGAACGTCACATCCAAAGGCACCGCCCTAAGCTTTTCGTCATCAATGTCCTCACGGAGTGCACTTATGTATAGTGTTGCATGACTGCGCAATTTTTAGTTAAAGTAACGCAGTGTCATATCGCAAAAAATGGCCTGGTCAGGAAGAGGGGTAAATCCTCTGGAGGGCGAAAGTGTCCCATGAGGTCATGACTTATACATGCAACATATGAGAAGTATATAAAGAAGTAGCCATGGATCCCAGACCTTCAGGAAAGATTCCAATTTATCATTTAATACAGCAGAGAGTTCCTTATTGTTTATTATCCAATTTAGATTTGAATAAATACTTTCAAATTATATTGACTTCTATTCATTTTATTAAGTTCCAAGATCTACCTATTGCAAGTTAAGCTTCGAGAAAAATGTAAGAAAGCAGTTTCCCAGAATGTCTAGGAAGGCTAGAGAAGTTACAGTTTAGAGGAGACATAGAATCTGATACAGATAATGAAATATTTGTAATGGCATGTTTGTATACTGTGATCCAAAATTCATGGACTTTCTGAAAATTCCATCAGATATTGTTAATCATTCCAGGATGATAGAATCCTCTAAACCATAAAGGGGATGCATTAGGAACATATCTGACTAATTGAATCATTATGAAATACCATCTGAAGAGAACTTTGTAATAAGCTTTACTAGTGGTGGTATTAACGGAAAATGAAGGTGTTCTCTAAAGCTGGCCATAATGGATATGAATAACTTTTTTGTTCAGCAAGTGGGCCGATTCTTTCATCCACACAAATGAGGTGGATGGAGGACACCCCCTCCACTCACACACACACAAACACACACACTCACACACACACATACACTGTATTCTGACAGTGGGACCCAGCACTGGTAGAATACATTGATCAGCAGGTGCAGCTGATTTCCTGTAGCTGCTGATCAACAAACATTTTCCAATTTGTCTGTTTGACAGAAGTCGATCAAAGAATTGACTACTGTCGAACAGGGTGGCCCCCCACTGAATGAAATTTGGTCAGTCCCTGCTGAACCGGCCACTTTAAACCGTCTGTGGCCAGCTTTAGCTATATTACTCCTGTCAGACTATTCAACAGTTTCCTCAAGATCCAATTTCCAATTTATCATATAAAGCAATTTGTCATTATAAAAGGAAAGTATTTTATATAGAGAGGATATAAATTTAGACTGTTTTCTCAAGTTGCCAACATAAGGTTTCAAAAAGAACAAACTATAATTGTTAATATTTTATAATTATTGGGAAAGGAAAGAATAAGGAGGACATTTAGGTTTGAAGGGAAGGGTGAACAGGCTTTGGATTCAATTTGAGCTAAAGTTATAGTTATCTCCAGCTCTTTTTTATTGTTATTGCCACTTTTGGTGTTTGGCTTGGAGGTGAAAGTCTTCCCTCTCAGTTTTACATTTCTGTGAGCACCATCAACTATCTGTCACTGTATGAGGACTAATTATGGACTTATTTTGCCTGTTTTAGTTGTTTTGCACCACCTTTTGTATATCTCTTACTGTGGTGTTTTTACACTATATGTGTTTGCCTATTTATGATTTTTTATTCGCAAGCGCTGAACTGCTTTCTATGTTTATGTCTGTATTGTTGCCCACAATTTTGTGCTAGCTGTTACTTTACATATTTTTTTACTTTTTGCCCTAGTGCAGATATTATTTGTGTTTTTAACATTTATTGATCCTAAAACCAGTAGCATAAAACACTGTGTGTATGTTTGGTAGTGCTAACACGGCTTGTTCTTCAGAAAGGTATGAAACACTTTTAATGTACATCATACACTGCTTCTTCCATGGTGCTTGCTGTGTGTTAAGAATTTTTTACGTATAAACTGAAGGCGAAAGCCCCTCAAGCCTGAGTTCTAGCTTCGGTGGTGCAGCACATCGCATGTGATTTGCACATGAACCGCATCTCATTCCTGTGCAAAAAAAATGTGAATTCTGTGCGGTGCAATTTGAGCCATACATTTTGTATGGCTCAGATCGCACCACATCCGCACTAAAATAGTGCAGGACTCTTTTTTTGTCCACACTACAATCGGATTGCATGGGTATTCACACCTCTGCGATCTCATTCTGCACATTGCACCACGTTTTGCGAACCGATTTTGGGGTGTTGTTAACTTAACATACACACCCGCAGCGGTTCGCATGAATGGGGTGCAATTATGATGTGGTGCAGAGTTCACACAGAAACCGCTGTGAATTCCGCACCGCATCAGTGTGAACCCAGGCCTATTGTACCTATAGTCTTAGTTCTAAATATGCTTTTTACATTAAAACTGTATAAGATGACATGTACACTACTTTTAAATGCAAATCCTATTTTTTTTAAATAAGGTAGAAATTAGAACTGTCTATTATTGTTTACTTCCATTAGTAAAACCCAGTCTTGTACATTTCAGCCTGTAAGGAAATCAGCTCAGGACATGTATGATGAGTGTAGTCAATGGTTACAGAGAACATGATGTGTTTTTCCTTCAGAAAAAAAATATTATCCAATAAGAAGCCCTAGCTGCCAGAAATAAGTATTATTTATGTGCAATTTTCTTTTCCAGAATCCCTGAAGAGACTGAAGAATGCAGTCTTGCAAAACAGAAGAAAGTCATCCCGTCAGTTTTTACATGGCATGAAATATAAAGATAGACTTTGTTCTGGAATGCCAAGAGCTCTATGGTAAGTGGTGCTTTTAGTATTCATCATTATGGTTTTATCTCTCACTAGGTCAGCTAAGCAGAAAGAACAATGCAAGTAAAGACAAGACATCACATTCAATGCCACAAAATCGTATTAGGTCTGCTGTAACATGTTTTGCCTACAGGACTTCATCAAACATTAATATCATGAAAATGCAAACTTGTGGCATTTATTCTGTTATTTGGCCTGTCCTTTGCATACTCTTTCTACTTTTCCTCATTTGTACACATTAAATGTTGTATTTCAAATGTATTTTGAAATTTGTATCCCTTCTTTGTCAAAATAACAAAGCAAAAAAAAGATTTGTAAATAAATGTATACATTTCTTTAAAAAGTTGGATATAAATGTGAAGCCACGCAGTTAAATTTCATTGAATTTACTAGTAGGCTGCATATCTCTTCCTTGCACATGAGTATGTAGCTGCCACCGTGTGGTGTGTTAGCAGTAGTGATGTTAAAAATGTAATGTTTTTTGGTGTTAGTATTACAGTATGTTGTAACCCTTCATTTTCAAGTTTTTAATTGAAATTAGTTGCATATTCATAATTTTGTCTTCAGTAAGGTAATGATTTTGGTCATCAGGCTTCTAAGCAGATGTGAACAATTTGGCTTTATCTGTTTTTTTAGGGATTGTAGATTATAAGCTCCATGAGCAGGGCCCTCCTATTCCTTCTGTACTGAAATGTATTGTAATTGTACTGTCTCCTGTTATATTGTAAAGTGCTGCACAAACTGTTGGCACTATATAAATCCTGTATAATAATATTAATAATTGTAGATTACATTTCTTTGGATATACAGGGATGTTCGATTCCTATCTCCCGACGCCTGGGACATGTAGTTCCGGGCACCGGGCAGGTAGTTTTTTTCTACCTTTAGCCCTGCTGCGGGCAAGCAGCGGGCTCACCTGTCAGGTCGGAGCAATAGGGCGGCAGCGCTGCTGCCCGATTTCTTCCACACAGTGCCGGTCCCTCCCGAGCTCCGCTTGCCAATCTGTGGGCCCAAGACCTGCTCACCGCCATCAGCTACAGGGGGGAGGAGGAGAGCGGATACATCCACTTCCCTCCTCTTCTTGTCCTGACCCAGAAGTTGCGTTATGATGTCACCTCTGTGTTCCCATTGAGAGATTCCTGGCCATGGAAGCCGGGAAATAATGTACTGCAGTGTAATGTGCACCGCGTTACATTCAGTGGAGCACAGGGGAGACATGCAAGGTCTTTTAGACCCTGGATGCCTCAATAAAGAGAACCTGTCACCAAAACATCATCACATAGGGGACTTTGTCCCCTATGTACTGGAAAAAAAAAGTAAAAAAAACCAAATGTTTTTATCTTTAATTGTAAAAAATAAAAGTTACACCCAAGCACATACCATTCCCCCCCCAAAAAAAATTGAGACACCCCCACCCCCACATATACGAACGTAAAAGCATACACTGGGGCACCTACACGTGAAAACGTTGATTGCGATACACATGTCACATATCGCCGAGCATGCCAGAATGAAAACAATAATTCTAGCACCAGACCTCCTCTGTAACGCTAAACTGATGACCTATAAGGAGCTTTAAAAGTGTTGACCTATAGAAAATACAGGGCACTGAAGTTTGTCACCATTTCACAACCACACAAATTTAAGGTTTGACAAGTTGGATAATTACTTACTTGATTTCAACCTCATCTTTTATATTTTACAAAATAATGGAACTACCACTATTTTATTCTCTAGGGTCTCTGCTTTCAGAAAATATATAATGTTTGGGGGTTTTATGTAATCTTCAGGCCTAAAATGATTTTTTTAATTTGTGCCAAAAATGCAAAAACAGCTGTGGCAGAGAAAAGGGATAAAGGATAAGCTCTGACCTCCCCCCCCCCTTTCCTGAGGAGCAGCCAATCGGTGCTCATTACACTGCAAGGTCTCTCCCCTCCCTGCTAGTCCCCAGGTGCAGTGCTGGACACAGGCAGGGAAGGGAGGTGGAGATAAAAAGCACTATGTTAAAAATATAAAATGTTTAACTCGCCATAAAGCCCCTTTTGTTTTTAAAAGCCCCAGAAATTACTAATATCACCTCCGATTTAAATACAGTTTTGGTTAAAATGTATTTATTTTTTTGTCTGGACAAGTAGTTTGTCATGAGGGACAAGTAGATTGGGGCACTGATTTAGTCCCTGGACAAGTAGTTTTTTCAAAAATGTCCACACCCCTGTATATAGGTTCTGTGTCGTATGATTTGTATTCATGAAGCCTAATTAGTAAAGCACATGGAATAAAACTTAACTGAACAAGCTGAAGTTAGAAGATAATTGGCTACCATGCACATCTGCACCAGATTTTTCACTTTCCAGTTTTAGTAAATCAACCCCAATGCTTACTTGCCTACCAACATATTAGTTCATAAAAAGGGTCTTATATTTGTTTTGGGTGCACATGAGGCATTTCCCTTCACAAAAATTCCAACACAGAGTTCTAGCAAAGCAAGGAATCTACAACTGTCATAAGTCAGGGAAATAGCGAAAAATGTTTTTGGCATTCTTGCTTATCAGTTCCATCTTTTCCATACAACTATCAACTATCAATGTGGAAGTGTATTCCATATTTTCACAGCTAACTGTAAAAAAAAAGCATTTCTGTATGTTTAGATTAAGCCTCATTTCCTCCTGGTGTAAAGAATTCTCCCTTGTGTTTTGCAATAACCTTAGCAATGTCAGCTCTTGCACCTGTATATCTTTATGGACCAGTTTTTTATATTTGCATTACAATTTTTACATTTCTGCTAAGGACATGTTTATTCTGCAATAACTTTGTCATTACTAAAGATAATAAAGTAATCCATATATGCTTTTCAGGACAAACAAACCATTATTTTGGTTATATTCTCAATCTATAGGTACAATGTATACACGAAAACTTTAAAAAGTTTTTTTTCTATTCTGAAAATGGAGTTACTGTAGATAAAAAGTATGAACTTTATTCTTTAATTTGTCCCATTTATAATGACATTAATATTATGTTTCTGGAAGAAAGCATCACAAAGTTGTTTACAAATGAAATAAAGGCTTTTTTAGTATTTTGCACATTTTTTTAATGTGGCAATAAAGAAAAATGAACAAACACAATGAATAAAATAAAAAAAGGTAAAATGATGGTTTAAAAACAGAAAATAGAAATAAAAATAGCAGAAAAATAATAGCTATGGGGAAAAGGGAACACATGAGTTCATTAGGACTGATTAGTGTTATCTAAGAGTTAATAAATGGTTAAATAGGAACAATTTTCCTTTTTAAAAAAGTTTTTTTTTCCTTGAAAAGTTGCATCATATGCAAATCAAAGTTCACCCCTCTTACCTGCATCACATGAATGAAATACAAAGCAACACACATTTATAAATACTGCTCTGAAGGTCTGTTTTTGACAGCAGTGGCTAAAGCTATACTAGAACTATAATTGCTGGTAAAAGTGGTGGGGGCATTGGCAGTTGGGGAGGAGAGACTGGAAATGCTATGTATGCCCTGTGTACTTCAATTTTTAATGGGCATACGTAGCACTCCTGAAAAAACTTTCCACTGAGTTTACTATATGGACTATTTATGTACTTACACAAGCTGATCATATCTTGCCTCTACTAGAGTTGATAAATTCAGTTCAGCAAAACATTTTACATTGCTGAGATACTCCAGCTATGAAGAAAGCTTGGCGGAACTGAATTGTATTCATAAATTTATTAGGACGTAGATTCTATTGTGTTATAGCCTGTGGAACTGAGTGCTGAAGTGGATGTGTTTGAGGATTTACAGAATTCATATCAGTGCTTCCCTACAGTAGAAGAAAAACTAAACATAATGTGGTTAGTGTTGTAACATTATGTTCAATACTACCACTTACTCAGTGACTGTTTCATTTTAATGGTTCGCCTTTAAGAGTAGTAGAACAGCCTGCAAAACATAACCCATTGCATTAATTTTGCTGCACCACAAGCACTCTCGTGTAAACTAACATGGCCAGTCTTGAAGCTGGGCAGTATAGGGGCAGTAAAACCACAACTCAACCCCCGTACTCTTTCTGCCCCCTGGCCACCAGCATAAACAAAGCCTAAAGGACATCCTATGCAGACTGAAGCTCATCCTTTTGATCTGCAGATCAATGAAGTAGACTCAAACATGACAATGTCAGGCCTCCTTTACATGGGAGGCCAGGGTACGGTAAATACAGGCAGATGAACACCCATCTAAAACTTACTATACAGCAAATTTACATGACTCGTCGAGTTGACAGGCTGTCAAACATGTCCATTTAAGTCAATGGGGTTCATAGTTGTGGTACTTTAAAAGTAATCTTTCTTCAGCAAAAAAAAAAAGCCTTCAATGAGGAGTAGCTGCTTAGCCATCCTCTGAAAAGTGATTAGTCAGTTGGCAATTGCTTGCAAATGCAAGGGGTGAGGGTGCAGGGGTAGCAGAGCAGAAGGACAGGGCATACTATATATGCCCTGTGTACTTTGATTACGTTTTATGGCCATGTGTAGTATATCCTGTGTTCATAACTGGCTAAGACAGTGGCATGGCACAGACATACACTTCTATACTTGCCAACACTGCAACAACATGCTCTCCTGTACTTACCATTGCTGCAAAGTTGTTTACAAATGAATTTGCCAACACTACACCAATGTACACTTCTGCACTTGCCGACACCATACCAACAAACACTTTTGCACTCGCTGATAAAACATAACATGTACTTTTGCACTAATCAGTGCACACTTTTGCACATACCTAAACCGCACTGACATCAGTAGATTTGTAACAAATTGATTTTTGGACAAAAATTTAATTTATGGAGATTCAGATGTATTCAAATCTCCAGATGGGCATAGTAACGAATGCCAACTAATACAGAAAAAGTTATAACAAAATGAATGAATGCATTTGTTTTATTCATTTGATTCAAGATGCCATCACATGATGCCAGTAGTTCTGGCCCATGGAGAAATTAATTCAATTTTCAAATTTGTTCTATAATTGGAATTCAAGTCAATATATGATTTAAATTGAATTTGTAATTGTCACAGTCAGTTTATTTTCACAGTCTAATGCCATTCTTAGGTTTGAAAAATTCAGGCCACCTAATTGTATACTATTTATTCCAAATAGTTTCGATATATGAACATCGAATCCACTCTGAATATTGAAACAGAAAGCTAATATACTGTATGTAGCAATCTTCTGAAAAAGTGGCAACATTTTTCGAATCCACCCAGATTAACAAATATATGAAACGAATGCTGAAGATGCTAAACAAATTCCAAAAATGAATTAGTTCGACATAATGAATATGACGAATCGAAGTTCTTCAATGAACGAATGCATCTGAGATGAAACAAACTGAAAGTTTTCGGCATGCACATGTCTAGACTTCAACTTTTGCACTTGCCAATACCACACCTCCACGCATTTCTGAATGTTTCTTTTTGCGCTAGCCATCATCACACCAGATCGCACTTTTGAACTTGCCAACACTGCAACAATGCGCACTTTTGCACGTACTGACATTGCACCAAGATGGACTCTTGCACTTGCCAGTACAGCAAAAAGGTTTCTGTACTCAACAACAAAACAACAATCAGCTGCATGCACTTTTACAGTCCCTAACACTGCAACAAAGCACACTTTTGTAGTTGCTAACACCACATCAACTATTTGCACTTGATACTGCACCAGCACATACTTCTTCAACAGGCCAACAGCATATCAATGTGCATTTTTGAATCACAAAAACTACACAAACTTGCACTTTTGCACTTAACAATACCACAAAAATGCACACTTTTGATGTTGCTTACTGATCAACACATTTGAGCAGGCACCCTGAAACTTGCTTTTCTATACTCGCCAGAATCAAAACCATATGCAATTTTGCACTCACCAATACTACAGCAACGTGCTCTTTTTCACTTGCCAACACTGCAACAACATGCACTTCTGTATTCGCAAACAACATGCTCCATTTTCAATGCTGCAACTATGCACATTTTGACACTCACTGACGCTGCAGTGATGAACACTATTTCACTCAACAACACCACACACTTCCATATTCATCCTTATTGACAAGTGGCCACTTTTGCTAGTTGCTATTAATAAATCACTTTTGGATAAATTGCATTTTGTTTTGCCCTTCTCATTGGACCTGATTTACGGCAAGGAAGTGGAAAAGAAGGGAGAAATCACTATTAAGTTTATAGGCATGTGTTTCTTGTGGGTTCACATAAGCTAGCAATCATTGTCTCAGTCAGTGAATGTAATTCCTTAACTTCAAAGATGTACAGTCATGTTCAGTGCATTTGTAGAACCTTGCCTTAAGCTGGAATGTTATTAGTCTTTTTGTGTTGTTGAAGCAGCTAGGCTGAAGTCGGGAGGTTCTAGTAGGCAGAGTGGGAGAAATCAAAAACTTTTGAGTTATAAATATTTATCCTCCCTGGCCAATTATTGAGGCTTTGGTCAGTAGTGTGATCTGAAGGAATGTGATACGTGTTTTTAGCAACCTCCCAAAGTGCTCTTTTCTCTTCTTGGCTCTGCCCCAGATGGAGCAGGGAGGAAGGATCTGTGTTGAAGAAGGTCTGTCAAGGGGAAATTGTGCATGAAGATATTTGCCAGTTAGCAGCATCTTGAGTTCGGATTGTCCTGTGCTGGAGTAAGTCCAGAGATCCAGAGAAAGTTTGATAGAAGGTGTATCTTGACTGACAAGTTTACTTACTAATCAGAGGGAAGAGAGTGTAAAGGTTCTTATGCTGTCACAGGTATCAAGCTCACTAAGCAGAGAAAAGAGACTGTGGCTGCAATTACAAAATTATAGACCTGCAATGTGGTTGATCTTACAGGGCCAAAGTATACCAGCTGAACCAAAGAAAATGTAAACACACCTACACCAAAACTAAGGTTTGTAAATTTGAGATTCACTACACTACCTGTGTATGCACGAAAATTACTGCATTGCTTTTTTTCCGGGAATCCTGTTTTCCATAACTTTCAGCAATAAAATGACAAAAAACACCTAAGAGAATGGTGCCCAAATTTTTCATCCCAACATAAGTCAGGGATCTCATTCTGAGGGTGGATGCAATTTCCTTATCACCACCACACCAGTCCCAGTGTTACCAGACCAGTGTATGCTAACAGCAGTGTTTCCTATCACCGTCACACCAGTTGCAGTGTCAGAACACCAGTGTAAGCCACCAGCCGTGTTCCTGATTGTCACCACACCAGTCCCACTGTCTTCAGACCAGTGTAAGTCAGCGGCATTGTTCCTGATTGCTGCCACACTCTATCACCGGTGTCACCAGATCAGTGTAAGCCAGCTACAACATTCCTGATTGCTGCTACACAAGTCCCAGTGTCACCAGACCAATGCAGCCAACAACAGCATTCCTGATTACCACCACTCCAGTGCAGTGTTGCCTATGCTTTCCATCTGTACTCACCCTGGCCTGTTTACTGACCATGTTTCTGCCTGCTGCCTGAACCGATAGTTTGCTTGTTTGCTGACCATGGCCAGAACTTAACCTTCTGCACGTCCAACTGATGATGTTCCTGCGAGACACTAGTCCCAGCCATCCCCTGTGGACAACTGCACTCCTGGAACAACAGGCACTTTTCTGCTTTTCGTTTCTGCAGCTTCCTGTACTTCCTGAACACTGATCATGGCATTCCTGGGGGCAGCCATGTACCAGTAAGCTAGGCTTGCTTTGCATGTTTGGCTCTAATAGCAAAGGGGACTGCTATAGGTGATGCTACGCTAAGATTTATTCCCTGACCACATGTACAGAGATGACCATTACAGTACATTGGTTTTATACAATTGGTTGATTTATGTGATACACAAGATACAACAAGGTTAATTTACTAAAACTGGAGAGTGCTAAATCTGGTGCATCTCTACATAGAAGCCAATCAGCTTCCAGTTTTTTTTGCCAAAGCTTAACTATACAAGCTGAAGTTAGAAGCTGATTGACTACCATGCACAGCTACACCAGATTTTGTACTTTCCAGTTTTAGTAAATCAACCCCAATGTCCAGTCAACACATTGAAAAAGTCTCACACGCGTGGTATTGCCATACTTTGGAGAAGTTGCAAAATGTGTTTTGAAGTGTAATTCTAAGTATGCCCATGCTGTGTGCGAGAAATATCTTATTAAACTGATAACTTTGTGTAAAAAAAATGCATTTTCATTTTCTATTTGCATTTTTCAAAAACTTGTGACAAAAAATGAAGTCTTTAAAAGATTCACCATGCTTCTTAGAAAATATGGGGTATTTGCTTTCAAAAATGTGGTCACTTTGTGAGTGATCCTCTTGTGCTTGTACTTCAAGCACTCAATAATTATGATAGGTAGTCAGGAAATTAGGCTAGTAATTTATGCTCCTTGAAAGCCCAAAAGTGCTGCTTGGATTTTGGGCCCCTGTATGCATCTAGGCTGTGAAAAAGTCTCACACATGTAGTATCCCAATACTTGGGATTTGTAGCAGAATGAGTTTTGGGGTGTAATTGTAAGTATACTTATGCTGCATGTGAGAAACAAGTTGTTAAACTGGAAACTTTGTGGAAAACAAAATAAAATTAAAATTTCTCTTTTCCAAAATATTGCGAAGAAAATAATTACAACATCGAAAAACTAACCATGCCCCTTTCTAAATACCTTGGACTGTCCACTTTTCAAAGGGATCATTTGGGGGGTATTTTTACTGTCTAGGGCATTTCTGGGCCTCAGGAAATGAGCTAGGCAGTCAGTATACCAGGATTTATCCATTTTCAAATAAATACAACAAATATAATGTATACCATAGTTTGTAGAGTCTATAACATTTCCACAGACTAAATAATATTCACTGATTTGGATTATTTTTGACGTAAGAAAAGTAGCAGAATACATTTTGGCCTAAAATTATGAAGAAAAATATATTATTTGCATTGTTTTATTACAAAAACCAATAAAACCTTTTCTTCTGTATTTTTTTTCCTTTATATAATTAAAAAATAAAAACCCAGCTGTGGTTAAATACCACCAAAAGAAAGCTCGCTCTGTCTCAAAAAAGTTTTAAAATTAATTTGGGTACAGTGTTGCATGACTGGGTAATTGTCATTTAAATTGTGACAGCGCTGAAAAAAAAAAGTGGCCTGGATCAGAAGGGGGTGAAACAGTTCGGCCTTCAAGTGGTTAAATTACCTTAGGGTCAGTTTTACGCGATAACCCACCTGTAGAAGAAGCATGGATATACTTACCTTCTGGCAGCCTGTGGGTCATAAAGCAGGTCCTTCCTTGTCCCCAGCCGTTTTATACACTTGCTCTTCAGCCAGTCGCTCTGGTCCCTCCCCTGGCTTGCACATCACTACAGGACAAATGAACAGGAGGAACGACAGCATACTTCAGGGCAGCAAATACTCAAGCCATCTGGTCGGTAAAATACTTCAGGGACTGGGGAGCAGAGACTTTTCTAAACACGTGCGTCCAGAAATATAAGTAACAGGGCCAATTTAAAAAGAAAATGTTTAGAAATTAAAATACGTAACAGAACTGCAAATAGTTGTCAATTATGAAATTCTGCTGTGCAACTTCTACCAACGTTCATACTGTTTACAGTATAACCATGAGTCACATTGATAATCAATAAAATTTTTCTTGTTCTGGAAGATTGCATAACAAAAAAATCATTAAGCCCATCAACAAAGACTGAACATTTTCAAATCTTTTGGTTTCTTTTCAATTCAGCATGAAAATAAAATCAATCAGAGAGGATTGAAAAAATAACGATACATAGATCAATATTTCTTGTCAATTTGATTGGTATATAGATTTCAGAGATTATCTTTATGTAATATTCAGGGATCATTATCAGTGAAATGTGCATGACATACAGGCTGCTATGAAAACAAATGTCATGAAGAAGAGTTTTAAAATATGATATTGTATGGTTGATTTACTGAAGGCAAAGAGACTGTGAAATTGCAGTTGCACTCATTTTCCTCAGAGTTCAATAATATTGGTAAGGCTTCACTTTGTAAAGAATACTCAATCAGGTGCATGGAGAATAAAACAAAAACAGTATTTTTGTTTGCACATGATTGGATGATGGTAATCAGCAAAACTTCACTGTATTCACTAAGTTGGAGAAAATAAGTGCGACTGCACTTGTAAAGTGTACAGTCTATTTGACTTTAGTAACTCAACCCCATTGTTTTCCAAGAATACAAAAATGAATTGCAAACTTTCAACCTATTTGTATTGCTTTCAGCAGCCTTTAAAACTCATTCACAGAATCTACAATGCCAATTTGTCATAAGGGTCTAAATGGAAGAGCAGTGCTGGTAAGAGGGATCGTTGAGGCTGCAGAGGAACCTGTGTAGAACCTTATGTTCTTGATTATCCGTATTGTCATGCTTCTCTGTAGAATGGATGCTAAATCCTAGGAGGCAATGTAGGGGAAGAATGTCTAATGTGGCCAGTGCTATTCATGATATTATCCCTATTTGGTGGGTTAAGAGTTAAAGCGGAACTCCAGGAATTATCTTTATTGCTAATGTACATTGGTTCCGCTTGACATGATGTAATTATCAATATCTTATATCTGGAGGGCCACTGGGTATACTGAAAACTGTCCATATTGAAATAGCAGACATGGAAATGCATGTGGTCAGAATAGTACCAGTTGAACAGCTCCTGATGTACACAGGATGATGTCTTTTGACACCCTGACCTATGAAGGTCAGTGCTCCCTGTGATTGTGTGCAGCCTTGTGCTGCCATCTGTTGGTGTGTTACAAAACTAGTTTTGTATACCACCTCATACATACAGTGATAGCTGCAATCTTCTAGATTCTACTCAAGCTTGCTTTACAAGGAGTTCCATTAATTACTATGGTGCCAAGTGAGTGTTCCCTGTGTTAAGTGTGCAGAGAGAAAGCTGTGGGAGCAGGACCCATAAGATTGTGTCTATCACTGTAATAGCATGGGCTACTACAGTGGTTTTCAGCTTCCTAAGGGGTCCACCAGGTATAAATTATGAATAATTACATTGTGCCAAGCTGGACCAAAGTAAATTATCAATAAAGATAATTCCTGGAATTCCTATTTAATGTAGAGATATGGAAACAGAAATAAAAAGCTATCAGAGGTCCTAACTCTTCCCCACTCTCCATTATTACTAGAAAATTGCTTTTACTTGCTGACATTATCTCTAATGGAGAGTTTTACTACCAGTGTTCAATGGTTTGTGCCTTATTAATTTTTTTGTGGTCATGCATGCTGTGTCCTGAAAAAGGAAAGTTTCTCTTCATTTTATGTGTGATCATTGGACAGAAAGTGCAGGAAAACTTCCCATTGAGGGCACAAACTCAGAGCAAACGTCCCTTTGAGGACACAGCATGCAAAGAACAGGAAAAAAAACAAGCTGGAAAACAAAGGTACTAATTGTAATTAGCCTGACCCATATCTGTGAGCAATTTTCAAAAGCATAGGTGTAAATGGACCTTATCAAGATGCTAATCATTACTTGTTTTGATTCTCTAAATACTAGGACTGTCCATTACACTAAATTGATCAAACAGACTTCTAAGTAAAAGCATCAGTGCTATATGTAGCCAGATTCTGGATTTATCATTATGCCATTCAGGGACATTTACCGATGAGACTATGGTTAATCCTTTTTTTCCCCTAGTGCCCAGTACTGGGACTGCTACAACCCTTATTGTTAGCAGAGTGAATTTAGTTTTTTTCTGACAGCAGAGGTCCTTGGGACCTGTAGTCCTATAGCCAATACATCCTGTATTCCTGAGTGCCGATTGAACTACAACTACCAGAGAGCTGGCAAATGAGAAAGATGCTGGGAAAGCAAATATATTCTACAGAAAGAGACTGGCTCACTCTCTTGGCATAGGATTCAGAGCTGAACACAGGTGGACTTCTGTTCTCCTCCAGATATAGATTGCTGGCCTACTGGTATGGGACTCTGCACATCAGTTCACACATACAACTGGACCTCTAACTACAAGATGTGGCACCCAGATACCTAACTTGGCTCTAGCCTATGCTGGTTATTGAGCCCTGAGCTAAAACTAGCTATAGAATCCCAGACCAGAAGGGACAAGGTTAACTAAAAGAACAGGCGCTGAACATAATCTTTTATTGCAGTAAACATATTCAACTACTAATATACTGGATGGTGACCTCTACACACACACAGTAGCATAGACCTAGATATCTGGCACTGTGCATGTGAGAAAATAACAATAAGAAAGAGATACTCTGTCTGGCAAAAGGTTTCAGATACCCACTTAAAAAGCTATGGGCAGCTTCTGTATAACTATTAGAACATAGTTATTATTGTATAATAGTCACCACTTCTGGTCTGGGTGAAAATAAAACAACATCAACTGCCCTGGACAGGACTTGTGTCTGAGATGCTCTCTGTCCACTTTCTCCTTCTGGGGTTATTTAACTAACAATCCAGGGACAGGAAGTGCATACATACTTACATGTATTTACAGACACAGACAGTAGAGGGCAGCAGTTCCCTACATTAGATAGTGTTTTTATATATCCTAGAATCTGACTGGTGCAAACTAAAGCTATAATAAAGTGCTTACATAAAAAATGCATTGGATTGGAGCCAAATGACATTCATGAAGTTATTATAGCAAGGATTCCCTTTCACAGATCACTATGAAAAAGTGAACAGCAGAATTAATGCATGTGAGAATGTGTTGAAGCCCACTGAAGAAAATGTGGGCAAGGTGCACAAAACATTCAAGGAGACTTGTAAGACACTGGACATGTCAAAACACAACTTAATTGTATTCTGAAAATACTTATGGCAATGGTAACCAGGGGCGGACTGACCATTTGAGCACTCTGGCACTGCCCGAGGGCCCGGGGTCAGTAGGGGGCCCCATGAAATGCCCCTGGCACCTTTTATAGGCTTTTTTGGGTGTGCTTTGAGTGTGGGCAAGGACACAGGGACCCCATGATCCCCTATTGCCCGGGGGCCCCATGAGTTGTCAGTCCGCCCCTGGGTAAAGCATAATCTGATGGAACATGTCTCAGAACAATCTTCCAGTGAAGCAAATCCATAAACATTTCTGCAATCCAAGAGTGGATGAAACATGGACACACCATTATGTCCTATGGATAAATCAACCATCAAAACAATGAAAATATGAAGTTCACCTAGTCCAAATGAGGCAAAGTCTGTTGCAAGCGGTAAGAGGTAACACCAACAGTTTTCTTATATGTACAGTAGTGAGGGTGGTGAAGCTAATTTGCCTTGTGAGGGTAGAGATCATCAATGAAAAATATTATCCTATCTAGCTAGTTCAATTTGTCTAGAAAGTGCATAAATGCTGAAAACCGTTGACTAAACAGGTGTTAGTTCACTAAGAAAATTGCTTCAGCTAATTCGTTAGCAATTGCCATAGCTGTCATCCATGAACTTAAATTTGGACTGCTTCAACACCATCCTTAATTACCTGATTTTGCCCTCTTGGACAACCATCTTCTTCATCCCTTAAGACCTAATACACACCGATGCAGGTTGCAGTTGATACATTTTGAGTTTTTTGTCACAAGCGTTTTTGATGCATTTTTTGTGCATTTTGTGTTTTTGGGAGGTGTCTGTTGTCTTGCGGGATAAACCAGCAAAAAACACAACAGAAACGCGTAAAAAATTAAAGCACTGTGTTTTTAAAGCATTTCCACTGCATTTACATTGGAGTCTATGGAACCAGAAACGCAACCTACTGGGGGGAGGGGGTATTTCCTGACCCTTTCCAAAAAAAATGAAAACATTTAACCCTTGAGGACTATCTCAAAATTGCAGGGAGTGTCTAAAATTTGACAGGTCTCCTAGTGCAGACATATGGAAAAATAAATGAGCCAATCACACACAAAGGGAATTACATTTTTAGAGTCGTTTTTTACAACATGTACAGAATGCCTCCAGGTTACCATATTGCATTGAATTTTACAGAAAATTAATTTTAATAACATTCAATTATAGCATGGCTTGTGCAGCAGTTGTATATGCTGTATGTATTTTTAATTTGCTATATTTTGCATATTTACACAAAGTGATCATTTCCCCAATTAAATGTTTCTTGTCAAGGGAGAATAAATTTAACTTAGATAATATTCCTTCATAGTGGATGTTATCCACACTTATCAATTTAGTTGCCCTTCTCTGCTCTCTCTCTGATTCTATTGTGTCCTTTGTGTAAACTGGTGCACAAAACTGAACTGCATATTTCAGTCTTACCATTGTTTTGTATCTAGACAATATTGTGGCTCTTTCTCTGGAGTCTATACCTCTACACCTACAAAACAGTATTTTGCTCACTTTAGAAACTGCAGCTTGGCATTACACTCTGTTTGTAAGTCTATGATCTATCAGAACACCTAGAGCCTTCTCCACCATTGACTCCCCCGAGTTGTACCCGGCTAGAATATTTTATGCATGTATGTTTATAACCCCCAAGTGCATAACTTTACATTTATCAGTATTAAACCTAATTTGCCACATAGCTGTTCAGTCAAGCAGTGCATTCAAGTCTTTTTGTATATTAAAGACATCCTGTAAGGACTTTTTACTGTCCTACCAGTAGTTAGCCAACAGCTAACTAACAAAACCGCAGCAGTGTGTTTCATTCCAAAACTGAATTTACATTTGTGATTAGGTCTGTAAAACTTCTATACAATCGCATAAACTGAAGATACAATGTGCTTGTATATTTGTCTCTTAAAAATGCATACAATGAAAACTTTTTTTGCAAATGGCTATCTACAATACACATTATCACATTGAAATGAAATCTAGATATATATGTATGACTTTACCAAACCATGAATAAACTTACAAGCATATGTGTATCAAAGGGAGAGAGGAGGCCTTCACTGGTGTGTTCTTCTGGAAGCTAAAATGGATCTGCAACGGTGGATTGGAAATCTTTATTTTAACAAACATGGGACACTTCCTGTTCTTTATTGATAAAAATGGAAAAAAGTGTGCAATTGCAGTGAATGCCCAATAGATGGCTTCCTACTCAATACAATGATGTGATATACAGAATATACTTTATTCCACTATATACTGTAGCTCGGTGTGATCTGCAAACACAGAAACTGTATTTTTAATCCCAAACTCTTTTAATTTATAAATAGGTTAAGAAGTAGGGATCTCAACACTGACCCTTGAGGTACATCACAAATACCCATAGACTATTCAGAATATGAATCATTATTCACTACCCTCTGAAGGTGGTCTTTAAGTCAGTTTTCTATCCATTTACAAACAGAATTTTGTAAGCCTATAGACCTTAATTTATGCATTAGCTGGAATGCGTTGGAAGCGTGGCCTAGTTGGAGCCCAGGCTGAGACTGTCATACCTTCTTATGGGGTTTTATGAGACTTGCGACTTCCAAGATGTTCCTTTTCCATTGCAGGAATTCTATGTTATGCTATGGGGATGTAGCAGCTGTACAAATAGAGCCTCAGATCCTAATTTGACAGGCGTGCAGGTGCAGGTGTACAGCCTCAATTGCAGACACCTACGGCTGTATTCTTGTCAAATTAGGACCTGCGGCAGCTGCTGCATCCCCATAGAGTAACACAGAGATGCATGAACAAACCACTCATTCACACAGCAAGAATACCAGTGTAAGAAAGAGGAGGAGAAGCTGGCTGCACTGCAGGGGGAGCCACAGGGGGACCGGTTTCTGCAATAAGGCAGTACAGCCATATCTCCTGCTTGTCAAATGCCCAGACCCCCTGTTGAACTGATGGAGTCTGGGCCCCATACAGGAGGGTTGGCTGTGCTGCAATATTGGCAGCCTTGATGACACCTAGATTGTTCACAGATTTCTTTATTGTATGGGGAAGCTCAGCGTGAATTTTATTATTAAAACCTGAGGGGGGAAGGGGTCTGTGTTTCTTGTTAAATGCTTGTTCCTTGTTAAAAGTTTTGTTGGTGATATGGAGGCATTTTCCAGAGCACATGCACATTGGTTGACCCCTGCATTTATAATACACAAAAGCTCAGCACAAGCTTACCTTCAACATTTGGTTGGCATTTTCAAGGTAGACATGATGGGGGGAATTTTATTGGAAAGTGAGCAGCTGCTCTTTTTTGACAAAATCTTACATTTGTGCTAAAAAACCAGCAGGCTAGAAGAGACAGCAAAAACTGTGGAAGCATTTCTCAGGTACTTCCTTATAGAAAATCGAAATGAGTGAATTGCAGGGTGGAAACTTTGTTCTATACTGAACTTGTATTGTCATTACTTCCAAATTTACAGCTAAAAATACTTTACACTTTTCAGACAGCGACAGCCAGACTGCATGCATGCTCACGGGTTGACAGCCTACATATGTACTACATAAGTACTCAGCACAAACATCTCTGCGATGTTTAGATGTAATTTCCAAGGTAGACATTCATCCTTACTTTGACATAATTTCATGTTTGCTCTGATATGACAGTTGCCTAGCATATGATGATAAAAACAGCAAGATTTTTGGAATCTGCTTTTAAAAAAAGTAGCAGTTTGGGAGCAAAAATATTTTTGTGGGTTGCAATGTCTATACTGAACTTACTGGTTTTAAATAGCTACAGCACATTGTCTTTGGTGCACTTACTTGGCAGTAAAGTCCCAGTAATGTTAATTTTTGAGGTGTGATTATTTGCTCAGTATGTTTAGAAATGGGTGCCAGTCACTTCAAAAGATTTAAAAACAGAAAAAGTATTACTGCATATGCAAAATATGAAGGAGAGTTAAGCCTGGATCAGTATTTCTCCATCGTACACTGTTTCTCAAATAATAGTAGACTAGGTCATAATCTCTTCTAGGTATATCTCTCCAAAGTCTGTTTTAGTTACCTTATTAATCACAGAGCATGTTGGCTGGACTGCTACAGAGCTCTGGTTCCTTGGCAATTAAGGTTCAAGAGGTATCTCAATCTTCACTCAATGCAAAAAAGCATTAAAAGGTCCCCACTCAGCTATACCACGCCACGGGTCCATACGTGGGGAACGCTTGCATGTTTGCTTACCCTTAGGTCTAACGCTCTTGTCTCCAGCAGCCATCCCCTCGGAGGGGAGATCCATGCACCCTTCTATGTGCTAGTTTCAAGGCCTAGAAGAGAATGACTGTCACATACCTGGTTAATGAGCTTGATGTGAAGAGGAAGACCTCTTGTACAGCTCTGGCTCGGGGACCTCTGATAGTGACAGTAGCCGCAAGAGCACAGAGAGGTATGAGTGCCTATGATCAGTCCAGTACTCTCTGCTATTGGTAGCCAGTACTTCACTGGGAGGATGCCAAGAAACAGGAGCAGGCAGGCAGGACAGGCCAGTGACAGGCACAATGCTTGGCTGGTGGCAGGCTGCGGTAGGACGGCAGGAAGCAGAATGTAGAGCATGCTGGACTGGAGGAGCTGTAGCAGGCTGGATGAGCAGGATCAGCAAACACAAATGCTCCTGTGCTTGGGGATGGACTCGATGCAGGCTACAACCACATTAATGCAAAAATAGAACAGAAAAAAGCCACCTGTAATGACAGAAGTAATTTGTGTCATAGTACTATCTCTGACTCACTTATCATAGAAGTGTGGATTCATAAACCGGAAGATGCATAGTAAACAATATGGTAGTGTAACAAGAGCAACGCCACCCAAAGAAAAAGAGGTTACTTAAAGATCCACGCGGAGTATTATAGGTTCAATAGTTACATAGAATACTTTATTTGATCACATAGATCATGGGGAGGTTAAGCATAAGCACGGTGAACATATCAAACAAGTAAAATCATTTAAAAGCACTTGGCGTCCTCATATCTGGGTAATTTTAGCACATAGGGAACCATATAAGGCAATGGGATATTATATAGCTATATGATCATAGGTTTCCATATAATTCAAACTTGTATTAGATTCGCCATATATTCTTCAGATGTATTCTTGGTATAAGCCAGGATATGTAGAATAGCTTCCTGGTAAGTGGAAACTGGAACACAAAAATATATGGTGATAAGAAAGCTTAAATAGCACATTGATCACACCATAGCTGCCCCATGCAGAGATCGATTAGTACTTATCTTTACCTTCTCAGTAACTTGGCTGTCATACCAGCATGATGAATGTAGAGACTTCCTGGGTAACCACCCCAAGTGAAACAAAGTCCACAGTAACAGGTGATTCTAAAGATATGTATAAAATATATAGATCATAAACATCAAGCAAAATCCCTGAATAGTAAGAAAACGACAAAATAAAGGTATATATTACCATCAATGAAGATCAAGAGGACTCACGTCGACTTGAAATAAGATCAGGTCCTTAATGCTTGTTCAGTAGTGCATATATAGGTGGGAAGCCAGGTAGTCTCAATACATAAATTTCAAAAATAGTATTATATATATAGCAGGCACTGTATACCTGAATCTATATACCCAGTAAAGGGTTTCCAAAAATTGCTCAAACTGAGATTGTAAAGCGGTTCCTTAAGGATATAGCTATATCACAGCGTACAGCACATGTGTGACAAAAAATGTATATCTTCCTCCAAAGAGGATTTTCAAAAAATTCCCTGAAAAAACAGGAGTACTAAGCACATATAGCGTTCCCTATCAACTCCATATAAGCTCTATGAGTCTAAACAGCAACTGCCGCTAACTGAGCCAAATAAGCAAAAATAACTTGCCACCGGTGGAAGGTATGCTCCTATTTTAGATTGCCATGTGCGGACTGCTGTAATAGTAGCCTTATGGTAGTTTTCCAAAGCCACGTGCCTTCCTAACATGGAGCTGTAACAACGCCGCTCCTTTCCTCCTCGTGGGCACCGCACCCTATGAAGACGCCGAGCGTAGTGACGTCATTACGTTGACGCGTTTCGTCCGCCAATCACCGCGGACTTCGTCAGTGCTTTTAAATGATTTTACTTGTTTGATATGTTCACCGTGTTTATGCTTAACCTCCCCATGATCTATGTGATCAAATAAAGTATTCTATGTAACTATTGAACCTATAATACTCCGCGTGGATCTTTAAGTAACCTCTTTTTCTTTGGGTGGCATTGCTCTTGTCACACTACCATATTGTTTACTATACAACCACATTAAGAATGTCCTGGAACATGCACACCTTGCTGCCCTCAAATAGACCGGGAGAAACCAAATATACTGAATGAGGAAAGAACAAACAGAGGGCGCACAGGCCTAGTGCATTACCATAAAAAAAAGAGCCCTGAGGAAGAGGCAAGTCCTCGAAACGCGTCAGCCTATTGGATGTCTACACTCCCTATTGCAGACTGTTACTCAGCGCGGTGTTGACCCAGCTGTTCTTTTATGATGTGCCTTGACTTTATTGTCATTTGTGAGTACAACACCTACTTTATTTCTTATTAAACATTTTTTATGGTAATGCACTAGGCCTGTGCGCCCTCTGTTTGTTCTTTCCTCATTCAGTATATTTGGATGAGCAGGATGCAGGTTCAGACAAGCAGGGTCGGTAACAGACAGGCAGAGCAGGCATAAATGGAAGGCAGAAGAGTTGGACAGTGTCAGAAATGGTGAAGCAGATCAAGAAAGAACAGGAGGCAGAAGCAGAATCCAGGGACAAGCCGAGGTCAGGGCAAGTAGCAGACAAACGTGGCTAGGAACAAGTTTGGCGGTCAGGCACAAAAATCAGAAACAAGCACACAGAATTCTGTAGACCAAACAGCAATCAGCCAGTGCTGAAGCCCTGTTTAAATAGGCCATTTGGCACCAGTATTGGTGACAGACACATGCCTGGGCATGCGCACCTCCACCTGTGTGCACATCTGCCTAGCCCATTGCCAGCCTGCACAGGTGCACACATATGCGCCTGGAAACTCCATCCATACTATTGCAAGCCTTCCCTGACACTGACCTTTCAGAATGACATTCTCACAGAGCAAAAGACCAGAATGGAAGGGAGAGAACAGGAAATGCTTTGGATACATATTATTTCTTCCAGCATGCTTTAGGAGGTTCCCCAGTTCCACTGATTGACCAAGCTATCAAGCATCCATAACCCAGAATCATATCTCTCTAACACACCCTGCTGGGCAATCCCATACAACATGTAGCAGAGAAACTATTCTCTATACTTAAAAGATCACTCCTGTTGAGGTACAGATAGGCTGACTAAATCCCACTTACAAAATGCAATCACAGAATGTGCAGTAGTTATCATCCTATATCCCTCACTAATATCGATATTTGGCCATATGGCAAACTCATAGATAATCGCCTCACACACCTGATCTTGAATATTGTTAATTTAGACCAATGTAGGGTTTACCTCCAGGAGAGAAGTCTAGGAAAATACTCTTAATATTATTTCCCTGAAGCAATATGCTCAGAAACTCAATGTACCAGCCTGTTTAATATTGATTGATGCTGAGAAAGCATTAGACCAAGTACACTGGGAATCCCTGTGAGTAGGGATGTCCAACCTTTTGACCCTCCTTGGCCACACTGGAAGAAGAGGATTTGTCTTGCGCCTAATACAAGGCTCCCTGCTCAGCCACAAAGTGGCTCTGGGGGGATCAGAGCCTGCACCAAGGACAAGGCTGTGATATGGGGGGTATTGACAGGGGCCACAAAGGCTACCTGGAGCACGGGGCTGGGTCACAATTGCGACCCCTGCAACCCCTGTCTGTACACCCCTGTGAGACACCACATTAGTAGTTAAAAGGTCATATGACATGGACTCCATGGGGCTGATTTACTAAACTGGAGAGTGCTAAATCTGGTGCATCTGTACAGATTAGCCAAACAGCTTCTAACTTCAGCTTGTGCAATTAAGCTTTGACAAAAAAACCTTGAAGCTGATTGGTTTCTATGCAGAACTGCACAAGATTTTGCACGTCCAGTAAATGAACCCCAATATGACATGGAATGGATGATCTCATGGGAAATTGATAAATCTGACACTTACCACATAGTCTGTATGGACTTACTTCATACACTCTTCAAACGTCACATCATATCTGGGAGACAGATCATTCAGGTGATGCCAAATCGTTTTGGTTTTTCCTCTTTGGTTGCTTGGGAACCTCAAAGGCTCACTTTGTTCCCCCTTCTCACCTTCCCACCAGTCTGCATCTACCCCCCCCCCCCTTTTTTTTCTTTCTTTTTCTTCTGCTTTTATCTGTTCATAAAAAAGGTGCAGGGACATTTCCCCTGCAGAAACGCAGGTATGCAGAGTGGCTTAGATGTGAATCTGCTTTGACATGCTTTTTGAACATGTTCCTTCATTTTCAACTGCAGTATTATTTAATACAATGTGGATTTTACCTTTTTTTCTATAAAAATGTAATAAAATTAAATTAAATATAAAACACAATTACAATCCATGCTAATAACAAAAAGCTGCCAGCAAAATAGGTATATTATACATAGTCCTCCTAAGATCAGAAAAAATACAGCTACAGCCCAATACAAGCTAAAGATTCATGAAAATACAAAAACATCATGGCTAGCCTGTCCAATTACACAAGGGATGTGGAAGGGATCTTAGGGGTAAACAACAATTGTAAAGTCACACAAAAAATTTAAAATTTTACAAAGCTTGGCAGATACAATAAAAATCACTTTCACCAGATACTCAAGTTTTACCACTTTTTCTGACGCGTTCTATTTCTTTCACTAAATAAACAAGGCATCATATTATACATGTGGGTGCATCGTGGTGAGGCAGTAGTAAACACACAGAGTCCAGTTGCAAATAAAGCTTGTATTGAAGTCACAGCCCAAAAATACAAACAGCCCAGCAGGGAGACACCCAACTAGAAACACTCACTGTTTGGAACAGTATTGCAGAGCGGAACAGGTTATGTTGTGCCGACAGTGCCTGTCCCTGAGGGTGGAATGCAGCCTGGCAGGTCTATGCCCAAGTGGGGGGATTCCTGGAAAAGATAGTGAGTCCCTTTCCTATCCCTACTCGTCCAGAACCTTTTCCTACTGCTATACACTGACAGACAGGTAACCTATCCGTGCCTTGTCCACTCGCAAAATGCACCCCAAGCCCGGGAGCCAGGATCTTAAATAGATTCTCTCTGACCCAAGGTGGCCACCAGAATCACATGGGGTGGCAGCATCCAACCAGGAAACCATAGAGGCACAGGTTCCTCCTGACTTCCTCTCCTCTTGCAATGTAGCTGCGGTTGAACACCACGTACAGTGGAGAAAGGAGACTCCACCTTTCTACATAAATAGTGAAAACACTTTTGCATCAGCTCTTCTCTTTGTGCATTACCGTCTATAAACACCGAACAATGAAATAAAGTAGCACAGCAGCACCCCATAGAGCAGGAGTGCTCAATATTTTGAAGAGCGAGGGTCACTTAAGTGATTTGGTAACTGGTCACAGGCCACAATGAGCTATGGGGTATTACTGCCCACCAAACTGCAAATGTAAACAGGCTCTTACTTTTCTGAGCCCCTTATAAAGCTGCTTTTATATTGCATCACAGTGCAGCACATTGCACCTGTGGCTTTCCTGCAGGTAAGCTGCATTGAGCAATAGATTTCTGTTACATCTTGCAGATGTGGTGCACTTTCTGAAAGAGCACCAAAAGTCCTGCATTCAGTCCTACACAAAACATGCAGGATATAATAGAAGTCTATGGCTCAGTGCAGTTAACCCGCAAAAAAGCCACAGGTGCAATGTGCTGCACTGTGAAAGCATCCTTATGGGGGAACAGAACAGTAACAGCCTGTTTACATTTGCAGTTTGGTGGGCAATAAAACCCCATAGTTCCTTGGGGCTCAGTGTGAAAGCAGCCTAATAACCCTTTTTTATAAGTGCTAATATGCCCATTGCAAAAGTGCAGTATATGTGATATTTAATACACTGACCTTTTCCTCTTTCAGCTCTGCTGGCATCGCTCTTCTGGCTGCTAGAAAGGTCCCAGGCAAAGTGCATTTGGTATCACTCCACTTGGTACAGAAGCTGGCCCTGAGGAAGCATCAGCTTATGTGGCTCCTGCTTCCTCCGCTGCCAGTTCTGGTTCTATGCACTCTGGTGCTCTGGGATGGTGGTCGGCAACCAGTTGAACTTGATCTGGGCTTGCCAACCCGCCAATCCAGAGCATGGCCATATGCTTCCCTGATTTGAGGTCAGGGGCCACATCAGAGGGCTCTGCAGGCCATATGTGGCTCATGGGCCACAGACTGAACACCCCTACCCTATAGGATGTTACAATCATAGCATAATTAAAGGCTAACTCTTGGATGAAATCATCTCCGTCCCATCCCCTCTAACTAATCGCTGTAGTAACAAAAATTACAACCTTGTCTACAAGCCCTTTTTACAAACATGTAGCCACAGTCACATGACCCTCCAGCTTATTCTCTTCTGCTTACTTCCTGGTTTGGGTCCTTCTTCTTGTGTTCACATCACTTCCAGCATGATGTGGACACTTTCGGCATTGGTGTCAGCAAAGGGGAGAGTAGGGGATTGGTGGTCTTAGAGGACTATCACAGTGCTTGATTTGTGATCCCTCCACCCAAAAACAGGCATTGTGGAACCTGAACGAGGGACTTAGGTGGATATATCTGGCTTCACAGGGTGCAAAAAGCCTAATAGCAGTAGTTAGAGATGAGTGGGAGGGTTGGGAAAAAAAACAAAACAAAAAAACTGTTTTTGCCCAGAGCTGGACTTTCTAAGATTAAAAATTGTCGGTGTAATAAATTAAAAATTGTCAGTGTAATAAATTAACCACTTGTCCTCCTGAGGATTTACCCCCCTTAAGGACCAGGCCTCTTTTTGCTACTCAGTGCTGCACTAATTCAACTGATAATTGCGCGGTTATGCAATGCTGCACCCAAATGAAATTTACGGCCTTTTTTTCACACAAATAGAGCTTTCTTTTGGTGGTATTTGATCACCTGTGCACTTTTTATTTTTCACGCTATAAACAAAAAAAGACCAAACATTTTGAAGAAAAACTATATTTTTTACTTTCAGCTATAAAAAATATATAGTAAACTCAAAGTTGGTTATAAATTTAGGCCAAAATGTATTCTGCTACATGTTTTTGGTAAAAAAAAATCCCAATAAGTGTATATTGATTGCTTTGTGTGAAAGTTATAGCGTCTACAAACTATGGTATAGATACTGCAATTTACGCCATTTTTTTGCTATACAGCGCTGCGCTAGTTTAACGGACAATTGCACGGTCATGCAATATGGTGAAATTTATGTCCTTTATTTCACACAAATAGAGCTTTCTTTCGGTGGTATTTGATTGCCTGTGCGTTTTTTATTTTTTGCGCTATAAAAAAAAAAAGGCTGACAATTTGGAGAAAAAAAAACAATATTTTGGACTTTTTGCTATAAAACATGTCCAGTAAAAAAAATTTAAAAATCAAATTTTGTCATAAATTTCGGCCAAAATGCATTCTGCGACATGTCTTTGCTAAAAAAAAAACCCAATACGTGTAAATTAATTAGTTTACGTGAAAGTTATAGCGTTTACAAATGGCGGGAAAGATACTCAGATTTTTAATTTTTCTTTATACTAATGGCGGCGATCAGTGACTTATGGCGGCGATCAGTGACTTATGGCGGTGATCAGCAACTTATGGCAGGACTGCAGGACTGCGGCGGACATTCTGACACTGGGGGGGAACTGACTTGGGGTCACTGACATCCCCAGTGACACCAATACAGTGATCAGTGCAAAAAAAAAAAACACTGACACTGTACTAATGGCACTGGGGAGGAAGGAGTTAACTTTTTTTATTCACTGAAAGGGTTAACTGTGTGAGGGGAGTGTTTTACTAGGGGGCGGGGGTGTGTACTGCACAGGGAAGCTCTTCTCTCCTGATCAGCCTGTCAGGAGCTATCAGGGAACTGACAGAAAGCAGAGCTACTGCAGCCTTGCTCTCTGTCAGTGATTTCCGCTAATCGGCGGGACAGAGCTGGTAATGACCGGCTGTGACCCGGCGACTGACACCCGCGGCCGGGATTGGCGGTGCAGGTAGGGCGGCGGCGCACCTCATGCGCGCCCCCTACCTGTTTTTCAAAAGCGTGTTTTAAAATGTGCTTTTGCCCAGCCGTGCCGCCCTGCCGCCGTATTTCTACAGTGGCTGGGCGGCATGTGGTTAAGAATGCTAGAGTCTGTAATGCTACCCGCTAGAGGGCCGCTGTGTAATGAGTATCCTTAAGCTTCCCTCAACACAGCAAGGCAACAGGTACCTTTCACACAGACTTGCATCCAAACAGGGCTTGTTTTTGCTGTTTTATTGGGGAATTAAACTTTGATAGGGAAATAGGAATTATGAGATGCCCAGTTTGGCTTGAATCAATGGAAGGGGAATACGTCCTTCCTATGTACAAAGGCAGATCCTGGACTATTCTTTTCCTGAAAGCCGTTAGTCATTGCAAATCAGTAGCAGCTGCCTTTTATAGGCAAGGAACCAGCAGCCCCTCAAAAATCAACTTAACTTCACGGAACTACAGAGACCTCCTCTCTTTCTCCCTCTAGAACTGCTCCTAGCTCCACAGCCTGCAAGCACTACCAGCCATCCTGGCTTCTCAGAAGACATCCCAGGATAAGGACAAAGGACTGAGCCCAGACCTGTCCTTGGAAAGCTTGCTACGTGTGGCAGTCTTTCCCCTTGTAGATCCCAAAGACTGTTGCTGTACTCACACTGCCTTCTTTACTCCCTGCTGCTCCAGGTTTCAATCCCATTCACACCTTGCTGCTTAATGTATGCTCCCGAGCCAGCCCAAGCCCAAGCCCAGCCTGGAGGCCAGACCCCCACACCCCCCCCCCAGACCCATGGGACCCTTTCCAGGCACCTCAGCACTCCATATTCCACCCGACTCCTCTATCAGCCTGACTCTCCCATATTTCTGAGGCAGTCCACGACTCCACCAGGGCCTCCAAACCTGGGACTGGCCAGACCCCCATGAATATGCAGATTAGGCCTCCACCCCTTCCTGCTTACCAACTTCTGGAAGGTTCTATGGTCTTCCAGAGTCAGGAGGTGGCGACAGAGCCACAACCTGTTGAGTCATCCAGCTGACCTGCAATAGCCTGATCTAAATCACAGACTCACACAATTACCATGAGTCATACACAATGATTTTACCAATAATTTACTACACTACTCTAGTAGCACACTAGAGGTTGCTACAAGTCCATTAAAGTGCAATCACAAATAGTTCATAGTTGTAGGTTGTCTGCCCCTGTAAAAAGAAATGGAAAAACATACCCTAATTAATTACCTATATACAATAATATACTTTGGGGCCAACTGCCAGTCCATGACTCTTGCGAAAATACTCTCTCAGCACAGACAGTGTAAGTAGCTAAGGGTTCTCATTGGAACAGGTTTCAAACAGTAACTCCAAAACAGGCTTTTACACAGCCCCTCAAGTGTAGAGGCTCCTACAAACAAAAAACAGATGCGCACAATTGCTGCGAAGGAGAAAGTTCAGGATGCTCTTCCAATCCTGAAGATCTCAAGGCCAAAGACTTATTGTACAGGGAATTATCTGGGCACACTGCACACAGTAGGAAGGGTCAGGAACTTTAATAGCCTTTCTTGTTCAATACAATTTCTGATTTGACAATATCAGGCTTTCTGGAGTTTCTCACAAGCACTCTATCCTGATAGATGCCATACCCTCAGGTGTCCATGCAACTGGTGAATATGTCTAAATAGAGAGGTGAAATAACCTGGGAATGAATAGGTTTGGGGAAAATTAGATAATCCCAGACTTCTTCCTGTGTTTCTCTATTCCTTCCATAATGTCCTCAGGTACATATAGAAATTTATACCCATAATTCTTGGCCACACTACTGTTGACTATATGCTGATAAGAAAACAGCGCTGGCATTATCTGCGGCATTCCCTATGCCTGGCAGCACACATGCAATACCAGACTTTTAGATAAAGGAAATTTTAGCCATAATCAAGGCCACAGGTATGGTTACTGTGCCCAGGGGTAGGCTTACAGGTCCCATACAGTTTTTCATCCTAGGACCTTTGTTAAGTTCAGCAGCTTTAAAGTGTTACTAAACCCACAACAGTAAAATCAGTCTGTACATGCAGTAAAGCATACTTGATATACTCACTGTGGAACCTAAGGGGTTAATCCTCTGCACTGTGTAAAAAGGCTGTTTGATCCTTACTTCTCTAATCCTCCTCTTCTTCCAGTGCCCCCCTCTTATCTCTTGATAAGAGATATCGTGTGGAGTCCCTCTGCACATGCTCAGTTTGGTGTGTATTGCCAGAGAGGTTTTTTTTTCTTGGGAGAGTGCATGTGATCAGCACAGGGCCAAACACCACTGTCCAGACAGAGGTCAAGGGTTCTGCATCCTGCTAGAGCAGAAAGAAAACTCCTCCTACAAGCTTTAACCAGTGCTCTGCTAAACACTGATACTGTAGAAGACACAAGACTGCTCTAACTGCTTATGGGAAAAGGTATCCAGCAGTTTATATTTACTAAAATAATTGAATTTCCATGTAGTTTGTACTTTGGGTGTCCAGATAGAGTGAATGCAGGGTCCTGGGTTTAGTAACACTTTAATAGCAGGCTGGTCAGGGATCAGGGGCCCAATACATGTGAAACTACTGGCCTACTCTGCAAACAACATATCACCCTGTTCCTGCCATCTAGCTTCCTCTGGCGACAAGTCTCTCTCCTCCTCCTGCTCAAAGTCAAGCCTAACTTCCTTAATTTTTCTTCTTTGGGGTCAACAGTGGTTACTAGGCCAATGGTTTGGAAAAATGAGATAATCCCAGATTTTTCCTCACAGCGGGATTGTTTGTGCTTCTCTATTACATCCTTAATGTCCTTAGGTACATATTCCTTGGGCACACTCCTGTTAACTACATTCTGACAAGTTCCTCACTTCTCCCTACTCAAAGTGCAACCTAACTTCCTCTATTCTTCTATCAGGCCAAAGTAGTTATTAGGTCAATGGTTACCCACTCCCAATCCATAAAGTATAACCCTCCTCTGGCATGGTGCTCCAATCTGGTCATTCAGCTATGGCATTCTTGGTTGGTATCTCAAAGGTGCCTGAACTGAAGCTGTGGAGCGGACTCAGTTCAGACATTGCTGATACTGCCAGGGGCAACCCCGCACCTGTGTAGCCAGTAGCCCAGTCCACAGTGTAGGTAGTATATGGCTGTATGTCCAATAACAGCTTCAGTAAGGGGTCACCGGAGACATTCTGACTCATTTCTGCCAGCACATCTCTCACTCTCCGGAATGGCAGCTGCTCTATCCAGTTGGCTGAGAATTCACACTCTGTACTGAGCATAGTGTAAAGAAACAATGCACATATGACATGCTGGAAAATGATGACCAGCTCTAACTCTCTGCATCTTCCTCTCTCAACAACTTTACGTGGTCTGCCTGTGCTGAACAAAGCAGCAGCTCCTCCCACATCCTCTCAGCATACTGGCATCGGTTCAGATGGTGGGTTCATGCCAAAATCTTCCCACCAGTGCAGGGAAAAGGGCCTCAGTTAACTTCATCACTACTAACTAAAGTAGCAATTGCCAAAGTACTTTTCCATATTAAAAATCCAAACAAAAAAGGCTCTAAAAAAATCTGCAGGTGAGTTTTTAAAACTAAAATAACAGCTTACAAAAAAACACTCAATTTCAAATAAAATTTTAATTTCAAATTACATTTGCTATAAGCAACATCCTTCAAGGCTCCACATTGTACACCAAAATGTAGCACTATTTATACTGATTTCCAAAAGTTACACATGAATATTGATCTTCAAACTCCCAAAAAGGCTACAGTAACAATGTCCTTGGTGCACTTGGCAGTAAAGTCCCAGACACATTAACTCTCAGCGTGGATATTTGCTCAGGATGATTAGAAATTGGTGTCAGGCACTTCAGTAGATTTTAAAACAGAAAAAAATTTACTGTATATGCAATATGGGAAGGACGGTGAGGCCTGTGCCAGGATAGCTTCATCTACTGAATCTCAAATAATAGACTAGCCAGTACTCCTCTCTGGATCTTTTTCTACAAAGTCTCTCAGGGTTATCTTCTGAATCACAGACTGTGTTGGCTGGTCTCCTGCTGAGCTCTGGCCCCTTTGTCCCCTTGGCAATTGAGGTTCAAGTGGTATGTCAATCTTTGCTCCCAAGGAGCATGAAATGATTCCCGAGTATACCTCACCACTCAACTATACCTCCCCACATATCCATATGTGGGGGACAGTTGCAGTTTTGCTACCCTTGAAGCCTTAGGGGGTTATTTAGTAAAACTGGAGAGTGAAAAATCTGGCGCACATCTGCATAGAAACAAATCAGCTTCCAGGTTTTATTGTCAAAACATAACTGAACAAGCTGAAGTTAGAAGCTGATTGGCTACTATGCACAGCTGCACCAGATTCTGAGTGCACCAGTTTTGGTAAATCTTCCCCTTTAGACTCTTGTCACATTAAGTGTATAAGCAGGTGCTTACAACGTGGGGTAGAGTTGGAGTGTTTTATGTTTTGTACCAATTCAGTTTTTTGTGCAATCTCATGCTATTCACATATTGTGTGTGTGTGTGTCAAACTTTAGTTAAGAAGTTGCCGGGGGGGTCAGTAAGGGGTTAAGGTACCGACTCCTGGGTATTCATTTTTCCATCCCTTTTCATAAATACAAGGGGAGGTAACCTCTCAGGTTCCTTGGAGCACATGGGAGAAACAGCAAGCTGGATTGTGGACTGATGTAACTACTGCCTGTCAGAAAAGCACCCCCATTGTGGGCACCCAGTTGGGGTCCCATTGGAGCCTAAGATGGGAGCTGACAGCCTGGTGTAGGAAGTGAGGGTTATGCTGCAAGATGCCTGTAAGAGACTGAATTGACCATAACCATGAGAAGTTATTCAGTAAAAGTTAAGTAACTGTTTAATTGTCTGATCTGAAGGTCTTCCCAAAAAGAATGCATGCAGGGCATAACGCGAATAGGGCTTGTAGTACAAAAGTGGATGAAGAGGAGATGCAAGAGGGCCACTATTTAAGGGTTAATTTTGCAGAGGAGTTGGTGGGAGATGTGGCGATATTGCTTTTGCTACGGGTAACAAGCAGAGTGTTGGGGAATGCTATAGCAGGTTACCAGGGGAAGGTTTGTACCTGGCATGAGAGAGGGTCACCCCGATAGTGAAAAGGTTGGTGAGCTTGACCCCTACCCTAGCGATCGGTACTGCACACATGGGACCTACATCAAAGGATGTGAGACCTAGGAACCTAGCCTGGAGGTAAGGAAGAAGGAGGCAGAAGGAAGTGGATTCACATCAATTGTAAAGCTCATTTGAGATTGAGGTCTGCGCTGTGTGTGAGTGGTGGGAACTCACTTTGTCACTGGGAGTGAGATGACAGTCATGGCTATGCTGGTGAGTGTGACATAGGCTCTGTGGTGTCCCCTCAGAATTCTTGCATTTGTGAGGAGATGTACAGTGACATGAGAAAGGGCTTAACTATGAAGTGTGTAAGTCTACCAAGTACAATTGTAAATGCCGTAGAGCTAGCTCCTGATTTGGGGTGCTGCCTTAATTCTGACCTTCATATGACCGTGGCCCCATGCCCATGTTCTCAGGGCATTAGCGAGCGTGGAGGGAAGATACCTGCATCCTTCCACGTGCTAGACCCATGGCCTAGGAGAGACTGACTTCTTAGGTTGACATCCTCACAAGTCAGAAGCCCAGTATGGAAAACACAGAACAGGAAATACTTTGGATATTTAATCGTTCTCCCAGCATGCCTCAGCAGGTTTCTTAGGTCCACTGATTGGCCATACTATCAAACATCTGCAACAGAATCAATTCTTTCTAGCATACCCTGCTAGAATAAGGTCACACAATATTTGGCAAAGAAATATGCACTCTCTGCCAGTGTTTCTCAAATCTTTTTCAGAAGAGGCAACCTTTAAAATTATTCACAATCTTGAGGCACCCTATTCTAAAATGTAAAAAACTAAACTCGTAGTTTTACATAATGCAACATCATCAACGCATGTAGGACACCCAACATTATAAATGATTTACATTGTGTGCATAAATATTAGGCAAGTATTTAGCGAGTATTTTGACTAAATCATAATTTTTATGCATTTTGTCCAACTCCAACTGTATAAACTTGAATGCTTATTGGATTTAAGCATATCAGGTGATGTGTATTTGTGTAATGAGAGAGGGTGTCAGGGTCCTGTCCACGGCAGGAGTTCTGGAAGATCTGGCATTTCTGCCAATAGTCTACATGGCCGCAAAAGGACACATCAGTCTCAGTCTGGTGCCAGACAGCCTTTATAAGGAGGCTCATCACTTCCTCTGGTTGCTGGATGATCTCTAGCCTGTTCCTGTTTCCTGTAATTCTGACTTGTGATTTCCTCTTACCGACTAAGGCTTGCTCCTGGACCTGTCTACTCTGATTTACACCTGATCTGACCTTGGCTTGGCTTATGCATACTCTCTCTCTCTCGCTCCTCTGTGAATGACCTCAGCTTTCCCATCTGACTACGTCCGCTCTGATTCCCACCTGGTACCTGACCTTGGCTTGAACCGACTACCCAGTAAACATCCAAATCCAGGAAGGGCTTGCATACCACTCACAGGCGCCTCCTGTCTGCAGACCTATCTCCGTGCACCAGCTGTGCTTCTGAGTGGACTACCAACCAGCACTCCTACAGGTGACCTTTGCAACTTTGGGCCTGGCTCCCGCTGTCCCACTCTCAGGAGAGTCCCGAACGTAGCCGCAAGGGAAGCCCTCTCTCCTTTGGCCTCCATCACCAGGTACGTGATAGAGGGTGTAGCCTAAGGAGATCAACACCTTATATCAAGGTGTGCATAATTATTAGGCGGTGTCATTTTTCTCAGGCAAAATGGGCCAACTGACTGAAAAGTAAAAAACTGTAAAACGTCTATCAGAGGAGTGCCGCACTCCTGAAATTGCTAAGATATTGAGGAGTGATCACAGAACCATCAAATGTATTGTTGCCAATAGCCAACAGGGTTGCAAGAAATGTGTTGATAAAATAAGACGCACATTAACTGCCAAAGAATTGAGCAGAATCAAACATGAAATTGCCAGGAACCAACTATCCTCCAGTGCTGTCATATTTTAAAACCGCAACCTACTTTGAGTGGCCAGAAGTACAAGGTGTTCAGTGCTCAGAGACATGGCTAAAGTAAGGAAGGCTAAAACCCAACCACCACTGGACAAGACACTTAAGTTGAAACATCAAGACTGGGTCAAGAATTTACTTGAAGACAGATTTTTCAAAGGCTTTATGGACTGATGAGATGAGAGTGACTCTTGACGGACCAGATGGATGAACTCGTGGTTGGATCAGTAATGGGTACAGAGCTCCATTTTGGCTCAGACGCCAGCAAGGTGGAAATGAGAAACTGGTATGGGCTGGTAATATTAAAGATGAGCTGGTTGGACCTTTTCAGGTTGAAGATGGACTGAAAATCAACTCCCAAACCTACTGCCAGTTCTTAGAAGACACTTTCTTCAAGCAGTGGTACAGGAAAAAGTACTGTATGTCTCTTTCAAGAATACCGTGATATTTATGCAGGACAATGCTCCATCGAATGCATCAAAGTACTCCAGTGCGTGGCTAGCCAGTAAACACCTTAAAGGTGAAAGAATATTGACATGGCCCCCTTCCTCACCTGACTTAAACCCTACTGAGAACTTGTGGGCCCTTCTTAAACAGGAGATTTAGGAAAGGAAAACAGTACACCTCTCTGAACAATGTCTGGGAGGCTGTGTTTGCTACTGCACAAAAAGTTGGTTGTCAACAGATCAAGAAACTGACAGACTGCATGAATGGAAGGCTTATAACTGTTATTGAAAAGAAGGGTAGCTATATTGGTCACTGATTTTTCTTTTAAATGTTTATTGTAAATTTTGTGTTATTATTCTCACTTTACCAGATGAAAATAAACAAGTGAGATGGAAAAATTCTAGTTTTTCATTTAGTTGCATAATAATTCTGCACACTAATAGTTGCCCAATAATTGTGCACACATAGATATTCTCCTAAAAAAGTAAAAACCTCACTTTTACTTTCTGAAATATTCAGGTTTGAGGTTTATTAACATTTTGGGTTGACCGAGAGCACTGAAGTTGTTCAATAAAGTGACTCTAAAGGTTAATTTTTTTGGGGGGTGGGGAATAATAAACGTGTATATTTACCTAATGTGTGCAGTGGTTTTGCACACAGCAGCCTGGATCCTCCTTTTCTCGGGTCCCCTGAAGGCTTTCCTGACCTCTCCCTCCTGTCGGGTGCCCCCACAGCAATCAGCTTGCTATTGGGGCACCCACTGCTCTGTGTGTCCATTCCATTGGCCCCCACCCCCTCTCTCTCATTGGCTGACTGGCTGTGATTGACAGCAGCGGGAACCAATGGCTCAGTTTGCTGCCTCAGCCAATGAGGAGGCAGAGACCCAGAACAGTCAAGGCTGTCATTCTCTTCACTGGATTGCGATGAGGCTCAGGTAAGTATTGAGGGGGCCAGCAGTTGGCCTGTTGGGTATATTGAACGATTTTGTACCACACACCCACTCTAAGATATTGCTACGTTTGCTTGTTTTATGCTAGAAAATTTATTTTGCTGAATTGGAAGAGCAATACTCCACCCTCTATACACCGATTTTATCGCATAGTTAATCTGGTACTGCCCCAATATAAGTTGATTTATAAAGGACGGGCCTGTCCCAAAAAATTTACAAAAATTTGGCAGCCTTGGCTAGATATAGTGGATTCTTTTTGGGGAGATGTTCTCTTGTCACAACCATTGTCACAGGGTTCTATGGTTTGAGTGACCGGATTTTACATGCTGTGATCCTCTGATTTGTAAGGGAGTTGATGGTGCGGGTGTTTATGCATGTTTGTTTGTGACTGTTCTATGTGT